>NC_077232.1:69043407-69360826 GCF_027887165.1 Monodelphis domestica
CTTATGTGCTTTGAAATTGACCCAAAGAGGGAAGAACAATCCAATCCACTGGGGCAGAGAATAGATTTACACACTATAGGGGAATAGAAGGGTAACAAATGGACTGGTGGGGAGGGAAGCAGTAGAAGGGAGGGAGGGGGTGGGGGGTTAATTTTAGAAAGACTACAGGGAAAATAATGGGGGGGAATAAGAAGGGAGGTGGGTAGAAAGGGAAGTAAAATAAGGGTGGGAACAAGGGGGATTGATGATAAACAAACATTGTCATAAAATGTAATAGTGAAAGAAGAAAAGGCAGGAAGAGGAGTAGAAATCAAAATGCTGGATAATACACAGCAAGTAATCATAACTCTGAATGTGAATGGAGTGAACTCACCCATAAAAGGCAAGTGAATAGCAGATGGCATTGGGAATCCAAAACCCTACCATATGCTGTCTATAAGAAACACACATGAGGAAGGTAGATACGCATAGGTTGAAAGTTAGAGGGTAGAGCCAAATCTATTGGGCATCAACTGATAAAAGAAGGCAGAAGTCACAATCATGATATCTCACAAAGCCAAAGTAAAAATAAATCTACTTAAAAGAGATAGGGAAGGTAATTACATCCTGATAAAAGGCAGTATAGACAATGAGGAAATATCTGTACTCAACATGTATGCACCAAATGGCATAGCATCCAAATTTCTAAAGGAGAAACTAGAGGAGCTCAAGGATGAAATAGATAGAAAAACTACACTAGTGGGAGACCTGAACCTTCTTCTATCTGAACTAGATAAATCAAACCAAAAAAAAATAAGAAAAAGGTAAGAGAAGTGAATGAAATCTTAGAAAAATTAAAGTTAGTAGACATGTGGAGGAAAATAAATAGGGAAAAAAAGGAATATACCTTATTTTCTGCAGCACATGATACATTCACAAAAAATTGACCATGTATTAGGGCATAAAAACATAGCAAACAAGTGCAAAAGAGCAGAAATAATAAATGCAACCTTCTCAGATCATAATGCAATGAAAATAATAATTAGTAAGGGAACATGGAGAGGTAAATCGAAAATTAATTGGAAATTAAACAATACAATTCTCCAAAACCCGTTAGTTAAAGAACAAATCATAGAAACAATTAATAACTTCATTGAAGAAAATGACAATGATGAGACATCCTTTCAAAACCTATGGGATGCAGCCAAAGCAGTACTCAGGGGCAAATTTATATCCTTGAGTTCATATATTAACAAATTAAGAAAGGAAGACGTTAATGAATTGGGCATGCAAATTAAAAAATTATCAAGCGAACAAATTAAAAATCCTCAGATGAAGACTAAATTGAAGATCTTAAACTCAAAGGAGAAATCAATAAAATTGAGGGTCAAAGAATTATTGATTTAATAAATAAGACTAGAAGCTGGTACTTTGAAAAAAAACAATTAAAATAGACAAAGTACTAGTCAGGCTAATTAAAAAAAAAAAGGAAAGAAAAAAACAAATTGACAATATCCAAAATGAAAAAGGAGACCTCACCTATAATGAAGAGGAAATCAAGGCAATCACTAAAAACTACTATGCCCAATTATATGGCAACAAATATGGCAATCTAGGTGATATGGATGAATACTTACAAAAATATAAATTGCCTAGACTAAAAGAGGAAGAAATAAATTACCTAACCAACCCCATATCAGAAAAAAAAATTGAACAAGCCATCAAAGAACTCCCTTAGTAAAAATCCCCAGGTCCAGACAGATTCACAAATGAATTCTATCAAACATTCAAAGAACAATTAATCCCAATATTATACAAACTATTTGACAGAATAAGCAAACAAGGTGATCTACCAAATTCATTTTATGACACAAACATCGTACTGACCCCAAAGCCAGGCAGGTCAAAAACAGAGAAAGAAAACTATAAACCAATCTTCCTAATGAATATAGATGCAAAAATCTTAAACAGGATACTAGCAAAAAGACTCCAGCAAGTCATCACAAGGGTTATCCACTATGACCAGGTAGGATTCATACCAGGAATGCAAGGATGGTTCAATATTAGGAAAACCATCCACATAATTGACCATATTAACAAGCAAACTAACATAAATCACATGATAATATCAAGAGATGCAGAAAAAGCCTTTGATAAAATACAACACCCATTCCTATTGAAAACACTAGAAAGTATAGGAACAGAAGGGCCTTTCCTAAAAATAATAAACAGTATATATCTAAAACTATCAGCAAACATAATCTGCAATTGGGTAAACTAGAAGCCTTCACAATAAGATCAGTAATGAAACAAGGATGCCCATTATCACCTCCATTATTTAACATTGTACTAGAAATAACAGCAGTCACAATTAGAGAAGAAAAAGAAATTGAAGGCATTAAAATTGGCAATGAGGAGACCAAGCTATCACTCTTTGTGGACGATATGATGGTTTACTTAAAGTATCCTAGAGACTCAACCAAAAAGTTACTTGAAATAATCAACAATTTTAGCAAAGTTGCAGGATACAAAATAAACCCACATAAGTCATCATCATTTCTATATATCACTAACCCATTTCAGCAGCAAGAATTAGAAAGAGAAATACCATTTAAAATCACCCTACACAAAATAAAATACTTGGAAATCTATCTGCCGAGACAAACATAGGAACTATATGAACACAACTACAAAACACTCTCCACACAGTTAAAACTAGATCTAAACAACTGGAAAAACATTGATTGCTCAATGGTGGGATGAGCTAACATAATAAAAATGACAATCCTATCCAAATTAATTTACTTATTTAATGCCATACCCATTGAACTACCAAAAAAACTTTTTTACTGAATTAGAAAAAACATAACAAAGTTCATTTGGAAGAACAAAAGATCAAGGATATCCAGGGAAAACATGAAAAAAAAATGCGAAGGAGGGAGGCCTTGCAGTCCCAGATCTCAAACTATATTATAAAACAGTGGTCATCAAAACAATTTGGTACTGCCTAAGAGACAGAAAGGATGATCAGTGAAATAGACTTGGGGTAAATGACCTCAGCAAGACAGTCTATGACAAACCCAAAGACCCCATCTTTTGGGACAAAAATCCACTATTTGGTAAAAAAAATAGCTGGGAAAAATTAGAAGACAATGTGGGAGAGATTTGGTTTGGATCAACACCTCACACTCTACACCAAGATAAACTCAGAATGGGTGAATGTCTTGAACATAAAGAATGAAATTTTAAGTAAATTAGGTGAACACAGAATAGTATATATGTCATACCTGTGGGAAGGGAAAGATTTTAAAACCAAGCAAAACTTTGAAAGAGTCACAAAATGTAAAATAAATAATTTTGACTACATCAAATTAAAAAGTTTTTGTACAAACAAAACCAATGTAACTAAAATCAGAAGGGAAGCAACAAATTGGGAAACAATTTTCATTAAAAAAAAACTCTGGGACTTCCGGGTAATCATGGCTGCAATCTAGACGCCGCACGCTTCCTCTCCCCAGCACCGAACGAAATAGACTACATCAAAGGAGCATAAAATCACCTTTGGAGGAACAGAAGGACTCCCCAGTACCCCACAGAGGCAAAGGTACGTGGGGCTTGAACATTTCCACACTAAAATAAGAAGGAAAAGCTTGCACAGAAAAGTGAACTGAGCCGCCCTTCCCCCACCCCACCTCCCCCACTAAACCAGAGTGAGCTTCCTGAGCACTCACCTGGACAGCGAGTGAGTGGGAAGCGTCTCTGTCTGGGGGGGCACTCCAGGGTCCTTGGGATCTGGGGACTGCCAGGAAAAAACATCTCAGGGCGCTTTCACTGGAGAATCCAGCGGACCTGGACTTGGGGCGGGCTGCGCTGAACAACGCGCTGATTATCTGGGCGGAGCTGAATACCTGGGCTCGGAGGCTGGGAAGAACTAGTCTGAAGCAACCTAAATTCACAGAAAAACCGCTCTTATAACCCAGACCCCAGACCAAAAAGGAAAGGGAAATAAAACCACCAAAGGGATGGCTCACATGGCCCAAAATCAAGCCTCCAGGAAGAAAGGGAAAAAAGTGACTATTGAAAACTTTTATGGTGGAAGTACCCAAGGAAAAGAGGAGAATGAGGAGGAAATCCAAAAAAATTCAGAACACGCCTCCCAAAATGGAAACTATCAACAAGCTCTGGAAGATCTCAAACTGGAACTTATCCAAAAGATGGAAACCTTCTGGAAAGAAAAATGGGAGAAAGAGATCAGCTGTCTGACAGATAAGACTGCACAATTGGAAAAAGAACTCAAAGCATCCAATAGAAGGGCAGACAAGGCTGAAAAGCAAAACCAGTCCCTAATGACCAGAATTAAGCACCTCGAAGAAAGTGAGATGATAAAACAGCAAGAATCAATAAAGCAAACCCAAATAATTAATGAATTGGAAGAAAACATAAAATATCTCACTGAGAAGGTCACGGACCTGGAGAACAGAGGAAGACGAGAAAATCTCCGTATCATCGGTCTCCCAGAAAAACCAGAGGTAAACAACAAATTGGATATTATTCTAGAGGAGATTATAAAAGAAAATTGCCCCCACGTTCTGGAGCAAGGGGGCAAAATAGAAATAGAAAGGATTCATAGAACACCTTCTATACTAAATCCCCAAAAGACAACGCCTAGGAATGTAATTGCCAAATTCAAGAGCTTCCAAGTAAAGGAGAAAATTCTACAAGAAGCCAAGAAGAAGAGCTTCAGATATAAGGGGGCTCCCATAAGGATCACACACGACTTAGCGGCTAATACACTAAGAGACCGCAAAGCATGGAACACGATATTTAGAAAGGCAAGAGAGCTGGGTCTCCAACCAAGAATCAACTACCCAGCAAAACTGACTATATACTTCCAGGGGAAAGTATGGGCATTCAACAAAATAGAAGATTTCCAAGCATTTGCTAAGAAAAGACCAGAGCTCTGTGGAAAGTTCGATATCCAAGCACAGAAAGCAAGAGAAACATGAAAAGGTAAATATGAAAGAAAGGGAAATGGAGATAAATCTTATCTTTCTCTTTAAGTCAAACTCTCTTCTATAAGGACTACATTTACATCAAATTATATATATTAATATGTGGGGAAAATGTTTTGTGTAACTCTCATAAATTGTATCATCATAAGAGTAGTTAGAAGAAACATGCATAGGGAAAGATTGGGGAATTAAGAAGATTTGGGGAAAGTTGGGGCAAAAAAAGGAAAAGGGAGGGGGGAACCGTGATAATACTAAGATTAACTTCAAGAAATAGGGGGGGAATCAATAGAATAAACTTTCCCATATAAAGATACACATGGGAAGGGGAGGGGAAGAACTCTCATATGAGAAGGAGAGGAAGAGAGCGTGAAGTGGAATTACTTAAACCTTACTCTCAGTGAAATCAAATCTGAGAGGGAAGAACATCTAGATCCAGTGGGATCCTGAATTCTATCTTATCCAATAGGGCAAGAAAGAAAGGAAAATTAAGGAGGGGGAGAGGGGAGGGAGTACAAAAAGGGAGGGAAGGAGAGGGGAGAGGGGAAGGGAGCATAAAAAGGGAGGGGCTAGAAAGGGAAGCATCTCAAGGGAGGGGACTAGGGGGACTGACCTAAAGTAAATCACTGGTTCAAAAGGAGAAAGCTAAAGAAGAAAGGTCAGAACTAGGGGAAGACATCAAAATGCCAGCGAATCCACAAATAACAATCATAACTTTGAACGTGAATGGGATGAACTCACCCATAAAACGCAGACAAATAGCAGAGTGGATTAGAACCCAAAACCCTACCATATGTTGTCTTCAAGAAACACATATGAGACGGGTTGACACTCACAAGGTTAGAATTAAAGGTTGGAGTAAGACCTTTTGGGCCTCAACCGATAGAAAGAAGGCAGGAGTTGCAATCATGATATCTGACAAAGCCAAAGTACAAATAGACCTGATCAAAAGGGACAGGGAAGGTAAATATATTCTGCTAAAAGGAAGTATAGACAATGAGGAAATATCACTAATCAACATGTATGCACCAAATGGTATAGCATCCAAATTTTTAATAGAGAAACTAGGAGAATTGAAGGAGGAAATAGACAGTAAAACCATATTAGTGGGAGACTTGAACCAACCACTATCAAATTTAGATAAATCAAATCAAAAAATAAATAAGAAAGAGGTAAAAGAGGTGAATGAAATCTTAGAAAAATTAGAATTAATAGACATATGGAGAAAAATAAATAGGGACAAAAAAGAATACACCTTCTTTTCAGCACCACATGGCACATTCACAAAAATAGATCATACACTAGGTCATAGAAACATGGCACTTAAATGCAGAAAAGCAGAAATATTAACTGCAGCCTTTTCAGATCACAAGGCAATTAAAATATTGATCGGCAAGGGTACATGGAGACCCAAATCAAAAATTAATTGGAAATTAAATAACATGATACTCCAAAATCGGATAGTTAGAGAAGAAATCATAGAAACAATTAACAATTTCGTTGAAGAAAATGACAACGGCGAAACATTCTTTCAAACCTTATGGGATGCAGCCAAGGCAGTACTTAGAGGAAAATTCATATCCCTCAGTGCATATATTAACAAATTAGGGAGGACAGAGACCAAGGAATTGGAAATGCAAATAAAAAAACTTGAGAATGAACAAATTAAAAACCCCCAGAAGAAAACCATACTAGAGATCCTAAAAATTAAGGGAGAAATTAATAAAATAGAAAGTGACAGAACTATTAAGCTAATCAACAAGACTAGAAGCTGGTACTTTGAAAAAACAGACAAAATAGACAAAGTACTGGTTAATTTAATTAAAAAAAGGAAAGAAGAAAGGCAAATTAATAGCATCAAGGATGAAAAGGGGGATCTCACCTCAAATGAAGAGGAAATTAAGGCAATCATTAAAAACTACTTTGCCCAACTATATGGCAATAAATATACCAACCTAGGTGATATGGATGAATATTTACAAAAATATAAATTGCCTAGACTAACAGAAGAAGAAATAGTTTTCTTAAATAATCCCATATCAGAAATTGAAATCCATCAAGCCATCAAAGAACTGCCTAAGAAAAAATCCCCAGGGCCTGATGGATTCACCAGTGAATTCTATCAAACATTCAGAGAACAGTTAACCCCAATATTATACAAACTATTTGACATAATAAGCAAAGAGGGAGTCCTACCAAACTCCTTTTATGACACAAGCATGGTACTAATTCCAAAGCCAGGCAGGCCAAAAACAGAGAAAGAAAACTATAGGCCAATCTCCCTAATGAATATAGATGCAAAAATCTTAAATAGGATACTAGCAAAAAGACTCCAGCAAGTGATTAGAAGGGTCATCCACCATGATCAAGTAGGATTCATACCAGGGATGCAGGGCTGGTTCAACATTAGGAAAACTATCCACATAATTGACCACATCAACAAGCAAACCAACAAGAACCACATGATTATCTCAATAGATGCAGAAAAAGCCTTTGATAAAATACAACACCCATTCCTACTAAAAACACTAGAAAGCATAGGAATAGAAGGGTCATTCCTAAAAATAATAAACAGTATATATCTAAAACCATCAGCTAATATCATCTGCAATGGGGATAAACTAAATCCATTCCCATTAAGATCAGTAATGAAACAAGGATGCCCATTATCACCTCTATTATTTGACATTGTATTAGAAACACTAGCAGTAGCAATTAGAGAAGAAAAAGAAATTGAAGGCATCAAAATAGGCAAGGAGGAGACCAAATTATCACTCTTTGCAGATGACATGATGGTCTACTTAAAGAATCCTAGAGACTCAACCAAAAAGCTAATTGAAATAATCAACAACTTTAGCAAAGTTGCAGGATACAAAATAAACCCACATAAGTCATCAGCATTTCTATATAATTCCAACACAGCTCAGCAGCAAGAACTAGAAAGAGAAATCCCATTCAAAATTACCTTAGACAAAATAAAATACTTAGGAATCTATCTCCCGAGACAAACACAGGATCTATATGAACACAACTACAAAACACTTTCCACACAACTAAAACTAGACTTGAACAATTGGAAGAACATTAACTGCTCATGGGTAGGACGAGCCAATATAATAAAAATGACCATCCTACCCAAACTCATCTATCTATTTAGTGCCATACCCATGGAACTTCCAAAAATTTTTTTTACTGATTTAGAAAAAAACATAACAAAGTTCATTTGGAAGAACAAAAGATCAAGGATATCCAGGGAATTAATGAAAAAAAATACAAAGGAAGGAGGTCTTGCAGTCCCAGATCTCAGACTATATTATAAAGCAGCGGTCATCAAAACAATTTGGTACTGGCTAAGAGACAGAAAGGAGGATCAGTGGAATAGACTGGGGGCAAGCAACCTCAGCAAGACAGTATATGACAAACCCAAAGATCCCAGCTTTTGGGACAAAAATCCACTATTTCATAAAAACTGTTGGGAAAATTGGAGGACAGTGTGGGAAAGATTAGGCTTAGATCAACACCTCACACCCTACACCAAGATAAATTCAAAATGGATGAATGACTTGAACATAAAGAAGGAAACTATAAGAAAATTAGGCGAACACAGAATAGTATACATGTCAGACCTTTGGGAAGGGAAATACTTCAAAACCAAGGAAGAATTAGAAAGAATTACAAAATGCAAAATAAATAATCTGGATTACATCAAATTAAAAAGTTTTTGTACAAACAAAACCAATGTAACCAAAATCAGAAGGGTAGCAACAAATTGGGAAACAATCTTCATAAAAACCTCTGACAAGGGTTTAATTACTAAAATTTATAAAGAACTAAATCAATTGTACAAAAAATCAAGCCATTCTCCAATTGACAAATGGGCAAGGGACATGAACAGGCAATTCTTAGCCGAAGAAATCAAAACTATTAATAAGCACATGAAAAAGTGCTCTACATCTCTTATAATCAGAGAGATGCAAATCAAAACAACTCTGAGGTATCATCTCACACCTAGCAGATTGGCTAACATGACAGCTATGCAAAGTAATGAATGCTGGAGGGGATGTGGCAAAGTGGGGACATTAATTCATTGCTGGTGGAGTTGTGAATTGATCCAACCATTCTGGAGGGCAATTTGGAACTATGTCCAAAGGGTGATAAAAGACTGTCTGCCCTTTGATCCAGCCATAGCACTGCTGGGCTTGTACCCCAAAGAGATAATGGACAAAAAGACTTGTACAAAAATATTCATAGCTGCGCTCTTTGTGGTGGCCAAAAATTGGAAAATGAGGGGATGCTCCTCAATTGGGGAATGGCTGAACAAATTGTGGTATATGTTGGTGATGGAATACTATTGTGCTAAAAGGAATAATAAAGTGGAGAAGTTCCATGGAGACTGGAACAACCTCCAGGAAGTAATGCAGAGCGAGAGGAGCAGAACCAGGAAAACATTGTACACAGAGACTGATACATTGTGGTACAATCGAAGGTGATGGACTTCTCCATTAATATCAATGTAATCCCTGAACAATCTGCAGGGATCTAAAAAAAAAATACTACCCACAAGCAGAGGATAAACTGTGGGAGTAAAAACACCGCTGAAAAGCAACTGCTTGACTACAGGGTTGGAGGAGATAAGACTGAGGAGAGACTCTAAATGAACACTACAATGCAAACTCCAACAACAGGGAAATGGGTTCGAGTCAAGAACACATGTGAAAACCAGTGGAATCATGCGTCGGCTATGGGAGAGGGAAAGGCGGGGGGGGGAGGGGAGGAAAAGAAAACGATCTTTGTTTCCAGTGAATAATGTATGAAAACGACCAAATAAAATAATATTTTTAAAAAAAAGAAAAAAAAACTCTGACAATGGTTTAATTACTCAAATTTTAAAAAAGCTAAATCAATTATACAAGAAATCAAACTATTCTCCAATTGTTAAATGGGCAAAGGAATAGGCAGTTTTCAGATAAATAAATCAAAACTATTAATAAGCACATGAAAAAGTATTCTAAATCTCTGATAATCAGAGAGATGCAAATCAAAACAACTCTGAAGTATCACCTCACACCTAGCAGATTGGCTAACATGACATCAAAGGAACGTAATGAATGCTGGAAGGGGGTGTGGTAAAGTTGGGACATTAATGCATTGCTGGTGGAGTTGTGAATTGATCTAACCATTCTAGAAGACAATTTGGAACTATGCCTAAAGGGCACTAAAAGACTGTCTGCCCTTTGATCCAGCCATAGCACTGCTGGGTTTGTACCCCAAAGAGATAATAAGGAAAAAGACTTGTAAAAGAATATTCATAGCTGTGCTCTTTGTGGTGGCCAAAAACTGGAAAATGAGGGGATGCCCATCAATTGGGGATTGGCTGAACAAATTGTGGTATATGTTGGTGATGGAATACTATTGTGCTCAAAGGAATAATAAAGTGGAGGAATTCCATGGAGACTAGAACAACCTCCAGGAAATGATGCAAAGTGAAAGGAGCAGAACCAGGAAAACATTGTACACAGAGACTAATACACTGTGATACAATCGAAGGTAATGAACTTCTCCATTGGTGTCAATGCAGTGTCCCTGAACAATCTGCAGGGATCCAAAAAACACTATCCACAAGCAGAGGATAAACTGTGGGAGTAAAAACACTGATGAAAAGCTATTGATTGACTGCAGGGGTGGAGGGGTTATGACAGAGGAGAGACTCTAAACGAAACTCTAATGCAAATATTAACAACATGGAAATGAGTTCGAATCAAGAACACATGTGATACCCAGTGAAATCGCGTGTAGGCTATGGGAGAGGTGGTGGGAGGGGGGAAGGGAAGAAAAGAAAATGATCTTTGTTTCCAAAGAATAATGTTTGGAAATGACCAAATAAAATAATGTTTAAAAAAAAGAATATTCATAGCTTCACTCTTTGTGGTAGCCAAAAATTGGAAAGTGAGGGGATGTCCTTCAATGGGGGAATGGCTGAACAAATTGTGGTATATGTTGGTGATGGAATACTATTGTGCTCAAAGGAATAATAAAGTGGAGGAATTCCATGGAGACTGGAACAACCTCCAGGAAATGATACAGAGCAAAAGGAGCAGAATCAGGAAAACACAGAGACTGATACACTGTGGTATAATTGAAGGTAATGGACTTCTCCATTAGTGTCAATGCAATGTCCCTGAACATTCTGTAGGGATCTAGGAGAAAAAACACCATCCACAAGCAGAGGACAAATTGTGGGAGTAAAAACACAGAGGAAAAGCAACTGCTGACTACATGGGTTAAGGGGATATGATTGAGGAGAGACTCTAAACAAACACCCTAATGCAAATGCCAACAACATGGAAATGGGTTCGAATCAAGGACACATATGATACCCAGTGGAATCGCCCGTCGGCTATGGGAGGGGTAGTGGGAAGGGGGAGGAATAGAAAATTATCTTTGTTTCCAATTAATAATGTTTGAAAATGACCAAATAAAATAATGTTAAAAGGGGAAAAATTCTTGTTAGAAGTAGAGCAGTTAGAAGGAGTATAAATAAGTAGAGGATGGAGAAGTAAGATGACTAGGGTGATATAACATGGAAAAAAATTAAGGGATTTAAAAGAAGATTATACTGAAAGTAAAGGGAAAGGAGTGATAGAATGCAGTAAACTATCTCACCTAAAGAGGTATAGAAAAACTATTCAGTGGAGGGAAGGATGGGAGTGGTAATCTTTATTCTCATTGTAACTATCTCAGAGAAGGAATGACATGTACTTATTGGGATATAAAATCCTATCTTATCCTACATAGAAGTAGGAGAGGAATAAGCCTGGGGAAGGGAGAGAGTAATAGGAGCAAAGGGAAAGTAGAGGGATGATTAAAAAAAAAACACAGGTGAGAATGGACAGAGCAAAATGGAAGATCAGGATAAGAAGGGGGAAATACAATGTCAGGGAATACAGAGTTGGTAATCATAACTGTTAATGTGAATGTAATGAACTCACCCATAAAATGGAAGTGCATAACACAGTGGATTAAAAAACAGAACAACAGAATATGTTGTTCACGAGAAACAAATTTGAGTATAACACACACAAAGTAAAGGTAAGGAAGTGGAGTAAAATTTGTTGTGCATCATCTAATGTTTAAAAAATCTGGAGTAGTGATCATGATCTCAGAGAAAGCTAAAGCAAAACTAGAACTGATTATAAGAGATAAGGAAAGAAGTTACATCTTACTAAAAGGTTCTATTAACAATGTAGTAATATCAGTACTAAACAAATATGTACGAAATGGTATGGCCTCTAAGTTGTTAAAGGAAAATGAAATGAACTCCAGGAGGAAATGGACAATAAAATTATAAAAGTTGAGCAGGACCTCAACTTCCTACTTTCCAATCTAGATAAATCAAACCAAAAAATAAACAAGAAAGAAGTAATGGAAGTGAAAGAAATCTTAGAAAAGTTAGAACGAACAGATCTCTGAAAAGTATTGAATGGTAATAGAAAGGAATATACCCTTTTTTCAGCTAGAGATGACTCCTACACAAAAATTGACCATATATCAACCAAATTCAGAAATGCAGAAATAATAAATGCAGCCTTTTCAGATCATAATTCAATGAAAATTTTAATCAACAACACTTCACGGAAAGATGAATAAAAATTAATTGGAGTCTAAATAATGCAATGTTAAAAAAAGGATGGGTCAAAAGAAGAAATTATAGAAACAATAATTTTATTAGTGAGAATGACAATGAGGTGACTACGTTTCAAAACTCATGAGATAAAGCCAAAGAAGCTCTTAGGGAAAATTTGTATCTCTAAATGCTTACACCAATAAAATACAGAAAATACAGATCAATGAATTGGGCACCCAACTGAAAAACTAGAAAAAGAACAAATTAAAAATTCTCATTTAAAGACTAAATTGGAAATCTGAAAAATTAAAGGAAAAATTAATAAAATTGAAAGCAAGAGAATCATCGAACTAATAAATCAGAGTAGAAGTTGGTTTTATAAAAAGGTCAAATAAAATAGAGGAAGAATTGGTTAATTTAATTTTTTAAAAAGAAAGAAAATCAAATATTCCATATCAAAAATGAAAAGGGTGAACTCATGCAATATAATGTGAAACAGGAAGAGACTTGTAATAAAAGAAGAAAGGGGAAATGGAGTCTTCTCCCTCTAAGGCAGGGACAGAGTGAGGAGATGATGTTGATAAGCCAAAGTAGAGGAGGATAGGTTTGTCTTTTCCCCCTCAGCTCTCCATGACAAAGCACCCCACTACGGCTGCCTTAAACTCCTAACTGCTGGGTTAAATTAAAAAGGTTTTATACAAAGAAAACCAATGCAACCAACATTAGGAGATAAGTGAATGCTGGGGGAAAAAATTTACAGCAAATATCTCTGATAAAGGCCTCTTTTCTCAAATATATTGGCTTCTATCTCTCTTATTTGATTTTTAAAACCCTTTTTGAGATCCTCCATTAATTCTTTTTGGATTTGAGAAAAATTCTTATTTTTCTTGGAGATTTTGGATTCAGCAGTATTGACTTCCTTGTCTTCTTCTGAATTTGTGTTTTAATCTTCTCTGACACCAAAATAACTTTCTGTTGAGTTGTGGTTTTTTGTGATTTGTTTATTTTCAATCATTTTTCTTTTAATTTAAAAAACTGTTAAAATTGGGCTCTCTAACTGAGTGAAGGGAGCCAAGCTCTAGTTTCTTTGTGCAGTTGCCTTCAGTGCTAAGTCTGGGAATCGATTTGCTTTCATTTTCTCCAAGGAGATATTATGTAAAGAGAGGTGTGTTTAATACTCTGTGATAGAGAAATAATCCAGAAACTTTGATTTGACAGAGACTGGAAGAAATGCAAAGGTTTCCATCCAGAGCAGGGGATTGGAAGAAGGCTTAGAATCCCAAGGAAAGAGGAGATTCTAGGGTGAGAGGCAGTCAATCTCTCTCTCAGACTTGTGATAGCAAAGGTAAAGCTCTTATGGGAACTGGATCCTGGGCAAAAGCTCTCATCCTTCCCTAAATCCTGTTCATCATCCTCCCAATTGAGGGAGGCCCAAGCAGGGAACTGCTCAGTCAGTGAAACGCATATCACTATGAAGCAACTGGCAAACAGACCCGCAGCAGAAAAACTAAATGTATTAACGCCCAAGCTATAGATTCCAGGAAGAACTTGTGGGCCATGGGTGCTGGCGGGTAATATGCTGGTGGGCAAAGGGTATAAAAACCTCTGCACTTACGAGCCACAGGTGGAACTCTTGTGCTGAGCTCCCCTAGTGTGCACCAGATCAATAAATGACCCTTTTGCTTGATTGCATTGTCTAGGGGTCTTCCTTGGTGGTGGGTGATGAACTGGACCTTAACATTTGGGTACTCATCTGCCTCTTCCCCACCTCGGAAACCCCTTGACAGAAGGGTCTACGGCACTGCCTTGGACCCGACCTTCAGGTGAGCTGAGTGGAGTATGTGTGTGTGTGTGTGTGTGTATTTGTGTGTGTGTGTGGTGACTGGAAGTGTATGGGGGAGAGGAGGACTCTCGCTGAACATACGGCTTAGTGGATGGGAGATTCCATGCCTCGCGGGTTATACAAGGATATCCTACACTAAGTTCTGAGGCCCATCCCGTTTTGGGGTGAGGGGTTTTCCCCCCCCCGCAGCATCTGTCCAAACCTCCTACCTGTTTCTGAGACTGGACTCTGCAGTATCGCAGTTCTTTTCACCCATGAAGGAGCCAGTCGAGAAACAGGGGAAGCACTTGAGATCTGTCTGAAGGGTGGTGAAGGATTACAGTCCAGGATACATGCCAACCTTGGAAATTTCGGGGGTTCAAGTACCCCAAGATGGAGTTCGAGTGTACATCAGACGGAGTTCGAGTCTCCATCAGGTTGGGATTACTCTCAACTAGATTAAAGGGAAGGAGGTTCAAGTCCCCCTTGGGAAGATATTGCACCCCTAAGAGAGACCAGGGGATGCCCCATAATCTCTAGGTGATTCTTGTAGCCCTAGGTAACTCTTATATCCCTAGGTTACCCTCTTAAACACACTGTCTTTTTGGCCTCACGGGAGGGACTGGGCGGCCGGCCTCTGACAAACGGTCGCCGATATCGGGATTCTTTGACCTTTCCGGTATCACCCCCCTCCTCATCTTACTCTCTATGATTTATCTCCTCATCCTCTCAGAACCTCTGGACTGTAAGATTTAAAAGAGTATATGGCTTAAACTGTTATATTTAAAATAGTTGGAGGCATAAAATGTGGTGATTAAAAGAGTTAAGGGTATAAACTGTAAGTGAGTAAAATGGTGGAAGATATAAATTATAGTAGATATAAGAGAGGGTGAGTAAATTTGACCACAGAAAATATGTTTCACTACAGTGTCTTGATTTTTAAATCAAATATAAGGTGGTCACCAGGGAATATATTCCCAAATTATGAATATGCCCAAGTCAACTGGGTTTTATAGAGATTTTTAATTAATAATATAATGAGTAATTAAAGGAAAGAGAGAAAAAGGAAATAAGTATGAAAGGCCTTAAGCCAACATGGCCTAGACCTGAGGCTTAAGAGAGAGAGAATCAGTCAGTTTTTTATCACTCACCACAAGATTTGTCTTAAGCAAGGATATCTTGGGAAAAGAGTCTCCCCAGAGGAAGTTCCAGCCATAGTCAGCCTCCCAAGGGACTTCTTCTCAAGAGATCTTCAAAGGGCCTCCTCCAAAAGGATCTATCTCCAAGGATCCAAGGATCTCCAAGCCCTTTGCTCAAGAGATTCCTTTTCTTATATAGGGTTTTTTTCCTATGTCTCCTCCCCTAAGTTCTTCCATCTACCAATCACCATAGATGTTTTCTAAAAGACAGCCCATCTGAATTCCAGCTAAGTCGACTAATCCCCTCAGTAAATCTGAACCAGAGAAAACACTGCTGTGTCGACTAATCGCCTCAGTAAGTCTGAACCAGAGAAAACACAGCTGAGTCGACTAATCCCATCAAGAGAAAACCTGCCGGACCTTTATAGGTACCTAGCATCCCATTGTATCAATTCTAAAAACAGGCATGGCTCAAAGAACTCCCTGCCTCATCATAAGCATGGGTCCAAGTACTTTCATTGTTTAGCAAGGAGTTTTCTCCCCTAAAGCAGTCTTAAGTATGGGTGGAGTAGAGGTCATCACATTTCTGATCCTGGGGAGTTCTCACATCAAAATGGGGAATGTTTCCAGGAGGGAATTTGTTCCAATGGAGGATTCCTCAATGTGGAAATTTTTAACATTCACAAGTCTGAGAAATTTCAAGATTTACAGGACCCAATATGGGTTAAGACCTCCCTAGATCTGGTCCTCCAACATTATGCTGACTTTAAGTCAAGAGCTGCAAACCTAAGCCTGACAGTTCATAAGGGAAAGTTGCAGACTCTCTGCAATGTGGAATGGCCCACCTTTGGGTGCGGGTGGCCCTGAGGAGATACTTGGCAGAACAGTGTCATCTCTGCCATTCAGGGGAGGATCCTCCTCCCTGGACCAGAAGGGCACCCAGACCAGGTCCCCTACATCCAGACCTGGCAGGATTTAGTCTTAGACCCCCGACCCTGGTTGAAACATTTTACGGAGGCCATCCATATCCTAGTGGCTTCACTAGATGATAGGACCAAATCCAGGGGCCAGCCTGAAAAGCCTGACCTTGAAATTCCCCCTCTGCCTCCGGTCCTCCCACCACCCAAGGAAACCCTCCCCAAACCTCCTCTACCACCCCCTCCCTATAACCCTCAGTTATACCCTCCTCTTCCCCTTGATGGAAACAAGGCAGCCGCAATAAGGGAGCAGACTTACCCAGCCCTCCTCCAGATCATCGCACCAGAGACCGAGTGGCTTCGATGCAGCTGCCACCTCCCATTCCAGCAGAAGCCCCCTCCTCTACCACCGTCCTACGGGTCCACACTGTCGGACCCATGGTGGAAGGGGGCCCCCTTGTTTTTCTAGTACTGGCCTTTCACTTCTTCTGACTTGTATAATTGGAAATATCAAAATCCCCCTTTCTCTGAGCAGCCCCAAAAACTAATAGACTTGGTCGAGTCTATTTTTCTTACCCATAGTCCCACTTGGGATGATTGTCAGAAATTAATCTGCACATTCTTCACCAGTGAGGAGCGTGATCGGATCATCACTGAAGATAAAAAGTTGGTTGTTGGGGACAATGGGAGACCTACCACTGACCCTGCATGACTTACCACAGCATTCCCCACAGAACGGCCTGTCTGGAACTTCGCCACTGATCAAGGTAGGGAGAGTCTTCAGTCCTACCACCAGACTCTCCTCACTGGGCTTTGGGAAGTGGCCTGCAAGCCCACGAATTTGGCTAAAACTGATTCTGTTAGGCAGGACCCCGAAGAGATCCCTGCTGTATTTCTTGAGTGGCTGCAGGAAGCTTTCTGCATCTATTCCCTGGTGGACCCAACAGCGCCCAATAGCCAGACAGCCGTTCTTCTTGCTTTTGTCAATCAGTCGGCCCCTGATATTCACAGGAAGCTCCAGAGGGCTGATGCATTTACAGCCCAATTTCTAACTGAATTATTTAAGGTAGCAGAGAAAGTTTTTAACTCCCATGAAACCCCTGAGGAATGGGCTGACCAACTAAGGCAGGAGGACATTGCTAGGCAAGAACAAAAACAGAAGGAGGCCAAAGAATGAGAATTCAAGCATTTGCAGGACCTCCAGTCTAGGGAAGAGAAGGCTAGGAAGCAATTGATTCGGACCCAATAGCAGACAACCCGGATCCTCATGGCAGCCCTGACGCAGCCCCCTCCCCCTGGGGGGCAACCACCCAATCAGCGCCCACGGGGCCCCTGTTTCCTTTGCAGAAAAATTGGCCACTAGCAGCATCACTGCCCCCAGAGAATACAAGGCAGAATGAGGCAAGGCCGACAGGGCCCCCCAAGGTGCTGGGATAGCCCCCCCCCAACACAGACTTGGGGCAGCCCAACAGGAATGTTATTGCCCTGGCTGAGGATGACTAAGGGGGATGGGTCTCAGGCCCCCTCCATAAGTCCTGAGTAATAGCTTACATTGAGGGGAAACCCCTTCCCATGCTTGTGGACACTGGGTCTGAATACTCAGTCCTCCTGTCACCCTTGGGGAAGACCAGTTTCAAAACCTCCTTGGTCCAAGGGATGACAGGGTCCAACCAATACCCCTGGACCACAGCACAACCTGTCAACCTGGGAACCCACTAAGTTTCTCATTCCTTCCTCATTATCCCTGAGAGCCTGGCTCCCCTTATCAGTTGAGACCTCCTCCACAAGATTGGGGCCCATATTCATTTTTCCTGCAGGACCAGGTCCCTTACAGATGACTCAGGAGCCCCTCTCACAGTCCTTACCCTAGCTTTCCAGGATGAACACCTTCTATATTCTGACCCAGCCCCTCTGGACATCCCCCCCGCCATGTGCGGCTATGAGTGGACTCCATTCCTAAAGTCTGGGCTGAACTTTCTGGAGTTGGGCTGGCCATAAACCAACCACCTATTATCATCCCCCTCAAGAGTGAGGCCAGCCCTATATGAGTTAAATAATATCCGATGTCAGTTGAGGCCAGAGACAGCATTCAACCCCACATTAAGCGCCTTCTAGTCTCCGGGATCCTCACACCTTGCAAATCCCCATGGAACACCCCACTCCTCCCTATCTGTAAACCAGGCATGGGGAATTACAGACCTGTTCAAGACCTGTGGGAAGTTAACAAGCATATTGAGGATGTCCACCCCATTGTCCAAAATCCATATACTCTCCTTAGCAATCTACACCCTTCCCCGACCTGGTACACTACTTTAGACCTAAAAGATGTTTTTTCACCCTTCCATTGGTCGCTGTTAGTCAGCCTATTTTCATTTTTGAGTGGTTTTCCCCTGAAACCCACTCAACCATCCAACTCATATGGACTAGGCTGCCCCAAGGGCTGAAACACAGCCTGACCATCTTTAGCAACGCTAAAGATTTGAAACCTTTTTGCCAGTTATACCCTACTGTGACTCTCTTGCAATATGTGGACAACTTGCTGATCTCCTCCCCCACCGAGGAATCCTGTAAGGAAGCCACAAGAGACCTCTTGCTCTCCCTCGAGGCCACTGGCTATCGTGTCAGTGCCAAGAAAGCACACATAGCCTTCCCCTCTCCAGAAATCTAATTATCAATCCATTATCTGCCACTTCTGTGGGAAGAAGGGGCACAATACAGTAAAGTGTAGAGCTTTTCTCAAGATTATAGGAAGGAATACACAGTTTAATAACAACTACAGAAGTGATAATTATAGAAATAAATATAATTATGACAATGCAAACCACAACTTTAGGAATGATGACTATAGGAATGGATATTGGGAAAATGATAACTCAAATGAAATAACTTCACAAAAATATATAAAAAATGGTACTTATCCAAAAAATACTCGAGGTGCTAATACCCCTCAGGGGGGTGCCCTTCAAGGGGGCACTTTTCAGGGGGGTGCCCAAACAGGAACTTCCCAAACACAATGAATGTGTCGGGGGGGGGCTGGGGCACAGGAATCAGAGGATACAACCTTTGATATTTTGGAACCTGATGTCCTACTACCCTTTGTCCCTATCCACTACCCCCCCATACTAATGAACCCCATGTTTCTTTAAAGGTGGGTAACATCTATTATGATTGTCTATTAGACACTGGAGCTTCCTGGTCTGTATTAAAGAGAACACCTGACTTACAATGTTATTCTCTTGGCTCAGAGAATGTGATGGGAGTATCAGGAATACCCTCAAAGAGTTAAAAGACTTCCCCCTAGAATGGTGTCTGTAGGACCCCTAGAGGTACAACATTCCTTCCTTTTGATGCCTGACTCCCCTTTAAATTTGCTGGGGAGGGACCTTCTATGCATACTCAGAGCCACAATAACTTGCTCCCCAGATGGTTCTTTATCATTGGAAGTACCAGAGGAATCTTTAAATTTACTCCCTATAATTCTCTCAGAGAGTCAGGAGAAAAAAGAGCATCCCACCTTGTCAATACTTGAAGATATACCGGAGATTCTTTGGACCACATCTTCTTCCAATGTAGGCTTACTTAAGTTAGCTGTTCCTGTGCAGATAAAAACTAAATCTAGCCCACCTCCTTCCATTCCTCAGTATCCCCTCTCAAAAGAGGCAATTGAGGGAATTACCCCAGTATTAACTCATTAATTGCACAGGGAATAATAATCCCTTGTAAATTTGAATACAACATGCCCATCCTGCCTGGTAAAAAACCAAAAAGAGGGCCCGATGGCAAACACCTCTATAGATTCATGCAGGATTTGAGGGCTATGAACAATCACGTTATAAAGAGACACTCCGTAGTTTCCAATATCAATACTATTATTTCTTCTATTCCTAGCACAGCTACATACTTTACAGTAGTAGACTTGTGCTCAGCCTTCTTTTCCATACCCATACATGAGAACTCGAGGCATATCTTTGCTTTCACCTGGCAGGGCCATAAATACTCCTGGAGTCATTTGCCACAAGGTTTCATAGACCACCCGAGCTTATTTGAGCAAAATTTGAGCCAAGATACAGATAATATAAAATTTAAAAACAGCAAATTAATCAAGTATGTAGATGACCTACTCTTGGCTTGAGCAGATGCAGAAACATGTCAGGAAGATAGCAAACACCTTCTTTTGGAATTGCACAAAAGAGGTCATAAGATCTCAAAGGATAAGGTTCAGTGGCGCCTCCCTAAAGTAGAATATTTGGGGTTCATCCTGACTGCAGGTGCCCACTTAATTTCTCCCAAACGAATTGAGAATATTAAAATTTTAAGTGCTCCTACCACTAAGAAACAGTTGAGAGCAATTTTGGGAGCAACAGGGTTTTGTAGACAATGGATTCCTTGCTATGGGCAAATTACTAAACCCCTTATAGCACTAACAATGGATTCGATCCCTGAACCCCTCAAATTAGAATCAGAATACCTGTCAGCTCTATCAGATCTAAAAAAGGCTATCCTGTCTTCCCCCGCTCTAGGCATCCCAGATTACAACAAGCCATTTACTTTGTATGTACATGAGTGAAGAGGAGTAGCTTCAGGTGTTTTAACTCAGACTTTGGGACCTTATCAGCACCCAATTGCTTATTATTCTGCCCAACTGGACCCAGTAGCATCAGGAGCACCACCATGTCTTAGAGGAGTAGCTGCTACAGCCTTACTAGTGACAAAAACTGTTGATCTAGTATTGGGATGCCCATTGACAATTATGTGTCCACATGAGGTAGAAGCATTGTTGCTAAGACATAGATCACAGGCATTTTCTGATCAGCGAATAACCTTGTTAAACAATGGAAACATTACCTTGAAGAGCTGTTCAACTCAACCCTGCCACCTTTCTTCCATATTTACCAACTTCAGGAGAACCATTACATAGTTGTGAAACACTAGTGTCCATGGCAGAAAAGCCTCAAGATGATCTCTTGGACACTCCCTTAAACAACTCAGATCTGGTCTTATTTACTGATGGTTCTTCTTTTATGAAAGATGGCATAAGCTACACTGGAGCTGCTGTAGTCACAGAATTTGCCACTGAGTTGTCAGCTTCACTGCCCTCTAATATTAGCTCTCAAGGGGCAGAACTCATAGCTCTGAAACATGCCTGTATAATTGCCAAGGGTAAAAAGGCAACAATTTATACAGATTCTAGATATGCTTTTGGCATTTGTCACTCAGTTGAGATGCTATGGCTCCAGAGAGGATTGTTAACCTCAGCTGGAAAATCCATAGCTAATGCAGAAATTATTAATAAAGTTCCTTCTGCTCTCAAACTGCCTGAATCCCTAGCTGTAGTTCATTGCTCTGCCCATACAGGTGGCTCTGACCCTGTCTCTAGGGGAAATGACCGAGCAGATGCCACTGCAAAGCTAGCAGCCATAGAAGGACCTGGATTAATTTTAACATTAACAACCACTGATGACTTAAATTTATCACTTTCCTATAATGAAAATGAAGTGGAAAAATGGAAACAAAAATTTAAAGCAAAACATATTAATGGAGTATGGGTATTGTCTGAAGGGAAACTCCTGTTCCCTAGAAGTTTCTATCACCAAATTTGCCAATCTGTTCATTAAAATGGTCACTTTGGTACCCAGGGCATCGTGGACTCTGTTAAGAAAGTATGGATAGCCCCCGGTATAACTACCATTGCCTCTAAAGTGTATTCAGCCTGCTCTACCTGCCAGGCATATAACCAACATGCCTTTCGTGGCAAAGCTTTTGGGGGATGTCCTCTGGCTTACACACCTTTTGAGCACCTACAGATAGATTTCCTAATAATGCCAAAGGCCGGACATTATAAATTTTGTCTAGTCATAGTAGATCAACTGACCAGATGGCTGGAAGCATTTCCTGCAACCCGAGCCACAGTGGCTTTTGTTGCTAAGGTACTTTTAAAAGAAATTATTCCTCGTTTTGGCCTGCCAGCATGTATTGATTCTGATAGAGGAAATCATTTTACTGATTCTTTCTTAAACCAAATATATTTTTGCTTGGGGATAACTCCCAAATTCCATGTTCCATATCATTCCCAGAGCTCAGGCCAAGTTGAAAGGATGAATAAAGAACTTAAAACTATGATTGGCAAATTATGCAGAGACCCATTTAAAATGGCCTGAAATTCTCCCTCTGGCCATATTTTATCTTAGCAGGCCTAGAGGAGAATTACATATTTCATCATTTGAGATGCTTTTTGGACATCCACCTATACAGGCTAAGCCTTTCTTCTCAGCATATACATCACGATTAGGGGGAGATACTACTATTGCTTCCCATATACAGGAATTACAGCATAAACTGTGTGAACTTCATGAATCTGGAGCTGCAGTACAAGCCGGACCACTAGACTTTTCACTTCATGACCTGAATCCAGGATACAAGGTGTATATTAAGAATTTCCAGCATACTGGAGCAACTCAGCCTTTGTGGGAAGGACCTTTCCAAATATTGTTAACTACTCCAACATCTATAAAGGTTGGAGAGAGAAGGACTCTTAGATTCATTGCTCACATGTAAAGAGAGCATCTTCTGTTGAGACTGGTTGACTGTATCCTATCACATGCATTGAAAATAATAATCCATTGACAAGTGGATGCTGTTTTTCAAAATCACACTGAATTCCTGATTTTTTTCTTCTCTTTCCCTTATTTTTTTAATTATTGTTTTTCTTTTGAATATTTGAATTTTCCCCCATTCCTCATTTCTTGTACAAAAGGTACATATAATTAAATTTTTTCTCTCTATCTGCAGTAATATAAGTTTAAATATACATACTTGCTATATTATTAAAACATACCCAAACAGCTTTAGACTGTGGGAACCTGCCATTTATTGATAAAATGTTATGGGACTATGATTAATGTTTGTGTCTGATTCCAGGAAATGGGATAAAAACAAGGAGCACAGACTTAACCTGAATAGTGCCAAAAGAGCACATACTAATGTGGACTTGAGGTTGCGAATCTTGACATATGTTAAGTCATAGGACTTCCTTCTATCTACACTCTTTATGAAGTACTCATACAAGTACAAAAATTTGACTATCATGCTCCCTATATCCTTGAGAATGAAAAAAGTCAGAACAGAGAATGACTCTTCCCTATCAAAATAGAATTCTAGTTCCTTTCCCCCTTATAATATGACAACTTACTGTAGACTTGGCTGCAAATGGGTAAGTGAAATATTACCGCATTCTGTCCTACAGACTTGTGGGATAGAAATTACTTTAAATTGGAACTTTACAAGGGCCCATTATGAAGGTATTCTTGTTTACTCAACATTTTATACATAGATTTTGGTATTTTGATTCTGATTTTGAATTTTTTTCTTCCCTTTCTCCCAAAAGTTTAACTTTCTTCCATATTTTTCCCTTTATATATTTTTGTTTTGTTTTTATTGTTTTTGAACTCTTTTAATAACTGACTCATACACCCCCATAACTCAACAATGCATCCTGAGCTGAACTGGATTTTTTTAACACCCACTTCAGGGGGGATTGTATTTTAATAAAAATCCAAGATTTTGAAAAGATTTTTTTTGTTTGAGAAAGATCTTCAAGGAAGAAGCTTCCTAACTCATAAATCCAGAGAATGAACTTTTGCAGAAAGATGCCAGAAAACCTACATTACATCAAAATCAAGAATGAACCTTGGGGTGTGGTTGCTTGAACTGAAGGTTGATTGAATTTATTTTGAATGTACACTCTTCCTTCTCTCCCCGTTCCCTCTCTCTCTCTCTCTCTCTCCCTCTAATACTTTCTTCCTCCTGTTTGTAATTAAAATACCATAAAAAAGGTTGGCAACTGACTTGAGTTTTCATTTAGGAATTGAATAGATGAATTCCTTGGTGATATTAAATTAATATATATCAGTCTTTTAAAGTGATTTTGGTATCACATGAAATAATCTTAACTACCTTATAACTTTTTTTTCACAAATTGTGTTCTGACTTGTCTAACATCCCTTTCCCTTTCAAGATCCAAGTCTATGCACCTTCCTCCCAGCTCAATAAGCCTATCCACAAACTGAGAGGGATTTTCATTAACTTCTTGTTGCAGATTTTTTAAAATTTATTCCACATACCAGGCCTATCAGAACAAGCTCTCATGGCTTTTAGTAATGTATTTCTAGCCTGGCATAGTTGTAAGTAATCTTGCTCTGAATTTGGGTTCCAGTTAGGATCTTCAGGTGCCCAACTAGGTGTTTCCTCTCCCTAAGCCTGATTATCAAGAGAAAGAATCTTATTTATTTCCCTTTCTGTTAGCAAGGCCTGGAGCAAATCTTCCACGTTGATCCATCTGGGATTATATGTGCAGAAAATGCTTTCATCCTTATTTATGAGCAGTATAGGCTCAGATTCAAAGGAAAGCAATTTTTCTTTGAATATGTCAATGTCCTATGGAGAGAAAGGTGTATAGTGTCTAATTTTTACTAAACCTCCCCATCTATTATCAGTAGGAACATCCCTTAAAGGAAATAGACCTTTATTAAAATCATCTGTGGTAATTGCTACTGGGCCTGTTTTTTGGATTTCAATGGGGTGGGTTGTAGTGAAGCTAGTAAGGGAAGAGAGGAGTGGGTGAATGAAAAAGGAGGGACTGGTCAGGGGGTGGGGATGCAGAGAGAAAAGATTGTGGGTGGGACTGGGGGAGTGATGGAGAAGAACAGGGGTGGGGCTGGGGCCATGGTGAAGAGGGACAGAGGTGGGACTGGGAATGGGGTGGAGAGGAGTAGGAAGGGTGAGGTCTAGAGGAGGAGTCATAGTATGGTAGGTGGTTTCAGTCAGGGGAAGTAGGGTAGGGAAAAAGATAAGGCGGGTAGGAATGGTACAGGTGGGGATAGAGGAGATGGATGGGCACCAGATAGTGAGAAGAAGGAAACTCTCCAGGGTATAAGTAATGATATGGTAAGGGAGGGTACAGAGATAGATTGGAAGGGAAAAGGATGGGAGGAATAGGTAATGAGTGAGCTCTGAGACAGAGAGTAACTGAAGGGTTCAAGTCCTGGTTTGGGTCAGTATAAGAAGAGACTTCCTCACAATCCAGGTGGGATGATAGGGTGTGTTTCTTGCTGGATCTAATCAAGGGTTCAGGAGGAGGAAGTGAAGGAGTTAAGTCAGAATGGTCTGGTTCCAAAGAATGGTTTCCTTATTGGCAAAAATGGTTGATTTGTCAACATGATATGCCCACAAGAGCTGGTATTTATAATCGTTGGAATCTTTGTTTTTAACTTCAAATCCTTTAAGTTCTTGAAGTCAAAAGATCTGTATTTTGGCCATGTAAAATATATGTGTATCCAAGCTTTGCAAAATTATCTGGTGTCCTTTTTTGTCATCCAATTTCCTTAGGAAGATTAGGATCACCCCCAACAATTAAAAAGTTTATGCAGGGGTGAATCTGGAGGAATATTTCCTGATCTCCCATGACTTGTTGCAGAATTTCCCATAGTGTCTAGTCTGTCTCCCTTAATCTGCCTATTTAACTTAGTCTGAGTATTGCTAAACGGTCAGTTTAAACTATGAAATGTTTCTAAAACATAAAAAAAAATGGAGACACAAATTTCTTCAAAGTTATTGTGGAAGGCAATGAGATTAGGTTTGAAAAATAAGCTAATATATGGAACTAGATAATTTTTGCACAACAATAGAACTAACAATGAATATTTTTAGTAGAATTATTGTTATTAAAGGTTAATAACAATATATTTATTATAGTTATTGTTATTATTATTAATAATAAATAATCATAAGCCACATGCATCTATTATCAATAATAATAAATATTAATAACTAATAATAGTTGCTAGTGACTAATAATAATATGGAAAATTAATAATTATTTTTATTGATAGTATTAATACTATTATGTTCTACAATTATTCCTTAATATTGCTTTAAACTGATTCGATATAATTTTGACTTTGTTCAATTTTAGAAGTTTGGTTTGAATATTATTCAACATTATTAATATGTAACTATTAATAATTCGTGTATTTAAATGTATTCAATTTAATATTATTTTGGATCCCTAGGAGCAGATGGGAAGGTAATTTCTTTTAAATTTCCTGAAATTTTACTTCTCACCACAGGGTGGCACCACAACTGCATGTAGAGGGTGAGACCCTTGATGGTTTAGGTCTTATTAAAAAAAAAAAAAGGAGATAAAGATAAGCCCCAGAAGGAATTGGGGGGGGGGGTGTTAAGAAAAGAATTTCAAAAAGCACTTCCTCTTAGCTCAGTCCTACAGAATGTTTGAGAGAGGAAGGGAGGAAAGAAAATTCAAAACAGAACTTTTTAATAAAAGTACAGTATTTTTCCTTTCCCTAGAAGCTAGCCAGTGGCCACATTTTTTCAAAGTTGCCTGCACTGCTAACTGCCAGTGGCTTGCTCAATCTGTGCCAGATTTTTAACCCAGAATCTCCCATCTCCAGGTCTGGCTTTCAAATTACTTAGCCAAGGAATTCTCAATACCCCAGGCACTCCACCCCAACCCCTAAGATTCAGGGTCCAAAGTTGGAGGGGCTATGTCTTAGGGTCTCCTCATACCACTTCCCCCCAGCCTAAGAGTACTCTCAGGATTTAGTTGAAGAGGCTCCTCTCCCTGCTTCATTGTGCGGAGCACAGTAGCAAATCAGAGCCTGATTCAGTGTTCTGCTGATTTTGAAAACCAGAAAAAGTAAAAGAGCGGGAGTTCTTGTTGGGCCCTAAAACCCTCTGGTTCTATAAGTGCAAAAAACCTCCATTCCTATACAAGCCAAAAGAAATGGGGAGGGGTAATACCACATGGGAGGGAAAGTCTCACTGATCTGATCTTCTAGTTGGCCAGTATGAAAAGGAAAACTGCCCTTTCTCTGTCTCAGCCAAGGTGTGTCTCACATATGAAAGCAGATGAGCAGAGTCACTAAAATCCCCTTACACTTTCCTAATCACTTACTCAAAACTTTTCTCAGAAGAGAATTAAGAATTCAAATCAAACCAATATCATTGCCAATATGTTATAATTAAAATTAATATTTCTACCAGTTATTATTTTTCATAAAGTTTATTAATAGAAAAGGTAGATCAGCACAAAGTTAAATCTTTCTTACTTTAAGTACTCAGATCACGTGTCCCTTATTCTCCATTAACCTTTCTCTCCCTCACCTCTCTGCTCTCTCCCAGATTCTGTCCAAAAATGTCCCAAAAGGACCTGCCCCATTTCTTTCAATGACATTCAGATGTAACTCTCACACAACCCTAGCATGTAAAAAAGTTGACTGACTGGTTTGGCTACTCAGGAGGGGAAGGAGATAAGATCCCCTCTGCACATCAGCTCTGATAATTTGATTTTTCTTTTCAGTTTAGTCTATCCTGCTTTTCATGGCATCCAGCAAGTCAATTCTGATGTTCAATTCACTTGTTACTTTATTTTATTTCAGTACCTATTTTCCCATGTGAGCAATTTTGACTTTTAAGATGTTATTTTCTTTTTTAATTACTTGCATTTCTTTTTTTTCACTTTCCCCCATTTTTTTTCTCGTTCTTACATGGTTATTGAACTCCCTTTTCAGTTCCTCGAGAGTTTGTGACCAATTTCCATGGGGGTTGGGGGGGAGGAGTTTGGATATGTTTGCTTCGTTGGCACTCTCTGCTGTTGCTTCTGTATTTTGCTCTTTTTCTCCATAGAAATTATCCAGGGTCAAAAGCTTTTTTTGTTCCTGCTTATTCCTTTTGCTACTAGTAGATTGAGGTTCCTGCATGTTGGTGGACATTGTTTTCTAAGCTTCTGTCTCTCAGGGCTTTGCCTTGGTAGTATCTTCTCCTCCCAATCAGAAGCCTGAGTAAGGAGAGCAGGCAGCTCTGTGATATTCTTTATGTAGTGTTCTTTAAAGAGTTTTGTCCTGTGGCTAGTTTTCTAGTACTGCTGTCTCTGCTGTGGTCAAAGTTGTTCTGCCAAATCTCTACACTCTTTTGCCAATGCTGTGAGCTCTTTAGCCTTGCTTCCCAAGTCTCACTGTCAAGGTCTTGCACTGCCCTCAGGGGTAAATCTGTGGTGCTTTCAGGCAGCTCCAGAGAATTTAGAGATTTCTCCAGACCTCATATTGATTCTGGCCTGGTAGGTAATGTGGGGGACAGGTAATCAACACAAAAAGTGCCATTTTCCCCCCTATGGTGCTTCCTTTAAGACTTTATCCCATGGGAGAACCCCTTTACTTATCCAGTTTTGATTTCTGTCCTTTGATATACTTTGTAATTAATGGTTGGAAAGAGATTCAGAAAGCTCCTGATATTTCCCTACCATCTTACCTCCACCCTGAGACTTCTGAAATTTCTAAACAATGGAACTGGATTACTGAAAATGCAAGAATATGTTTATAATATGGCAATGATTTTTAATAATAAGTAACAATTAAAGAAGAAAAAGAAATTGAAGGGATTAAAGCAGGCAGTGAACAAACTAATCTCTCACTCTTTGTAGATCATATAATGGTATACTTAAAGAGTCCTAGAAAAACATTAAAAAGCTAGTGGAAATAATTAACTTTAGCAAAGTTGCAGACTACAAAAAAAAACCACATAAATCATCCACATTTCTATATATTTCCATCAAAATTCAGCAGCAGGAGTTAAAAACATTTTAAATCACTATAAACAAGATAAACTATTTAGGAAACTACCTGCCAAGATAAACACAGGAGTTATATGAAGACAAGTACAAAGCACTTTATACCCAATAAAAACTAGATCTAAATTATTAGAAAAAATTTAATACCTCATGGGTTGGGAAAGCTAATATAATAAAAATAACAGTCCTACCTAACTTTATCTACTTATCCAGTGCCATACCTGTAAAACTACCAAAATATTTTCATAGAATTAGAAAAAATTATTAGAAAGTTTATATAGAAGAAGAAAAGATCAAGAATATCAAAGGAAATGATGAAAAAATGTAAATTATGGAGGCCTACATATTCCATATCTCAAACTATTGTATAAAGCAAAGATCATCAAAACTATATGGTAATGGCTAAAAGATAGAAGAGTGGATCAATGGATAGACTTGAGGTAAATAACAGTAAGAAGATAGTGTTTGATAAGCCCAAATATCCCAGCTTTGGGAAGAAGAAACAACTATTTCACAAAAAGTGCTGAGAGAATTAGAAAACAGTTTGGGAGAAGTTAGACTTAGATCAATATCTTACACTCTATACTAATATTAACTCAGGATGGGTAAATGACTTAAATGTAAAGAGGGAAATAATAAACAAATTAGATAAACATAGAATAGTATACATGTCAGATCTGTGGGAAAGGAAGGAATTTAAGACAAAGCAAGAGATAGAGATATTACAAAATGTAAAATGAATGGCTTTGGTTGGTTTTGTACAAACAAAACCAATGCAACCAAAATTAGAAGAAAAGCAACAAGATGGTAAAAAATTTTGTAACAAAACTCTTTGACAAAGGTTTGATTTCCCAAATATATAAGGAACTAAATCAAATTCATGAAAAGATAAATCCATTCTCCAATTCACAAATGGTAAAGAAATATGAATAAACAGTTTTCAGATGAAGTCAAAATTATCAATAATTACATGAAAAGGTGTTTTAAATTCCTCTTGATTAGAGAAATGGAGATGAAAACATCTCTGATGTACCACTTTACACCTAGTAGAGTGGCCAATATGACAGGAAAGGGAAAATAAATGTTGGACAAGATATGGCAAAATTGGGACACTACTGCATTGCTGGTTGAGGTGTGAATTGATCTGACCATTCTGGAGGGCAATTTGGAATTATGCCCAAATGGCTTTAAAAGAATGTCATCACTTTGACTCAGCCATAACACTGCTTGGTTTGTGCCCCAAAGAGATAATAAGGGGAAAGACTTGTACAACAATATTTATAGCTGTGCTTTTTGTGGTGGCAAAAAAAAAATGGAAAAGGAGAGTTTGTCCACTGATTGAAGAATGGCTAAACAAATTTTGGTATCTGATGGTGATGGAATATTATTGTGCTGAAAGGAATAATGAACTGGAGGAACTCCATGTGAACTGAAAAGACCTCTAGGACCTGATGCAGAGTGAAAGGAGCAGAACCAAGAGGACATTGTACACAGAGACTGATACATTATGACACAATCTGTAACAGACTTTTCTACTAGCAGCAATGCAACAATCCAGGACAATCCAGAGGAATTTAGGAGGAAGAATGTTATCCACATCCAGTGAAAGAACTGTAAGGAACAGAAACACAGAAAAAAAATTATCAATTACATGATTTAATGGACATATGATTGAGGATTTGATGTTAAAAGATCACTCTACTGCAAATATGAATAACATGAAAACAGGTTTTGAACAACATGTATAACCCAGCGGAATTGCCTGACAGCTCTTGGAAGGGGGAAGAAAAGGGCAGAGGGTGGGAATCATGTATCATGTTACCATGGGAAAATATTCTAAACAAAAAAAAGGAACTGTTTTGTAAAGTCTTTCAGGGAAAGATGAAGTTCATTATGAGTAATAGCATCAAATAAAGTTAAGATTCAGTGATGTCGTAAAACTAATTCAAAGAACATTGGCAAGTGATTCAACTAAGTAAATTTATCCTCCATGGCATTGAAGGATAAAAATTGATAGAGAACATCAAACAAAAAAATAGTGATGGTCTATAAAGTTTTTTTTATTACAATCTGTTGTATGCTCTCAGAGAGTGTTGCCAATAATATTGAAATGTAACATCATTGTTCTAGATAATTCCTTGTGATGGGTTAGAAATGCCAAATGGTCCTGTTTGCAAGTGACATTGTTTTGATTCCACTGAGCCATAGAGTAATGCATAAATTCTTGGAAGAGACATATAACCATTGAAAGCAGCTTACTAATGCCAACACATAATGAATGAGGATCTTTGAAACAGATGTAATATGTATTGTTGATGAATCCTGGAAGAAAAGCAAAAAAGACCTCTCTTGGCAAGGATTAAGAAAGATAACTTATTCAGTGAAATATCAAGGTGGTGTTTGACTTCCCTTATCATTCTGATATCCTGTGTATTTCTATTTATTGCATTCCTAGATACATGCCCAGGACAGCAGTAGGTTCTGTGGGATATAGTAGTAGTATAAGCTATGGTGCATGGGTTTCTTACATTACAACCTTATTGGGAGAGAATCTCTTCTCAGACTGTATTTTAGAAGTATTCTGTCTGCTGAATCTAACATAGAGTAGAGACTAAGCCAATCTATGAAAGATATGAATAGAAACATAAATAGAACACATGAGCTACACCATTCATGTAACATATTATATACTGGGCCTCATACAACTCCAAGTTATGTGGGACAAGGATGAATATAGACCATCATAGATGAGTTGTGAGTTTTTTGGACTTTAATCCACTACTTATTTCTCCACACAATCCTGTGCTGAGTTCTGTAACTCCAGCCTGGGGTAGTCTGTGCTATGCAAAGTGATCTGTGTGGACCTAGAGAGAGTCCAGGAGCCATAGCTTAAGCTTGTAGTGGGGACCTGAAACACTTTGAGGCAGTTTGTATACACAGAGATGGGTCTCACATTCCAGAGGGGCAGAACACAGGGTGTTGGCTTGTGGAAGCCTGGCTGGCACTTGCTAAATCTCAAAGCAAAACTCCAGGGAAGGGAAATCTTCAGTGAAAGGTTTCCCGATCTGATCAAGATCATAATGAGATAAAAAATGCATACCCAAGCCTGAGGTTAGATTTTGAACCATCAGCAGTTTCCAAAGAATCAACAGTGGGAGGTGGCTCTCAACAAGACAGAGTCAAGGAGCACTCCCGCTGTACTCAACTTGAAAGGTAAACCCCCAAAATCCAGAATTCAAGAACACTCAGTTTCTGGTCAGGCAAGGGTGCTGATCTGGAGGGAGTACCCTAGGGCAAAGCTGTGCCATGTTCAGAGTATCGAGCACAGGCTGTGGGGAAGCAGTTGGAGAAGAAGTGCAGCGAATGGAGCAGGCAGCCTAGTTGCAGGACCTGAGACACTCCATACTGCCCCCCACCTCCTTCCCAAGGTTTTAGGCTCAGGGCATGTCCAGCTCAATCCAGCTGTACTTAATCCTATCAAAGCCTTAAGAGGGCAGGGAAGCTCAAGCTCCAACACCCCTACCACACACACTGTACTGAGAAATTTGCTGACTAAGCTACAAGGGTGAAGGCTGACAGAAAATCCCAAAACCACAAAAAAAAAAATTAGAAGAGCAAGAGTGCAGGCAACTACATGGAGCAAAGAAGGGGTAAATATAAGCAACCAACAGAAAAAGAAAAAAGAAATTACAACCGACAGTTTTTAAACATGCAATAAAAAAAGAACAAATGAAACAGAGAAGGATGAGCAAAAAAAAAAACAGAAACCCCAGCGAATTGGATACAACCTTTGTAAGAACTCAAAATACAATTCAAAACACAATTAAGGGAGGCTGAAGACAACTGGGAAAAGAACCTAAGAAGTAAGATAAGTCATCTGGAAACAGAGGCACTTGAACTAATATGAGAAAATAGTGTCTTGAAAGTCAAAATCAACCAGCTTGCAAATGAGGCAAAGTAGATGAAAGATGACCTCCAAAGAAAATCAGACCAGAAGGATGATGACCAAAAAGTCAGGGGAAAATCCAGTTTTTAAAAACCAGAATATAATTAGCAGCAAGCAACTTCACAAGGCAGCAGGGTTTATATTTGGGCTTATCATAGACTATCTTGCTGAGGTCACTTGCCCCAAGTCTATTCCACTTATCCTCCTTTCTGTCTCTTAGCCAGTACCAAATTGTTTTGATGACCACTGCTTTACAGTATAGTTTGAGATCTGGGACTGCAAGGCATCCTTCTTTTGCATTTTTTTTTCATGATTTACCTGGATATCCTTGATCTTTTGTTCTTCCAAATGAACTTTGTTATGGTTTGTTATGGTGATAATGGGCATCCTTGTTTCACTCCTGATCTTATTGGGAATGCATATAGTTTATCCCCATTGCAGATGATGTTTGCTGAAGATTTGAGATATATACTGTTTATAATTTTTAGGAAAGACCCTTCTATTCCTTTGCTTTCTAGTGTTTTCAATAGGAATTAATGTTGTATTTTGTCAAAGGCTTTTTCTGTGACTATTGAGATAATCATGTGATTTTTGTTGGTTTGCTTGTTGATATGGTCAATTATGTGGATGGTCTTCCTGACATTGAACTATCATTCCTGGTATAAATCCTACCTGATCATAGTGAACAACCCTCCTGATCACTTGCTGGAGTCTTTTTGTTAGTATCCTATTTAAGATTTTTGCATCTGTGTTCATTAGGGAGATTGGTCTGTAGTTTTCTTTCTCCATTTTTGACCTGCCTAGTTTTGGAATCAGTATCATATTTGTGTCATAAAAGGAATTTGGTAGAACTCCTACTTTTCCTATTCTGTCAAATAGTTTGTATAATATTGGGATTAGTTGTTCTTTGAATGTTTGATAGAATTCATTTGTGAATTCAATTTGTGAATTTGTGGGGATTTTTTCTTAGGGAGTTCTTTAATGTCTTGTTCAATTTCTTTTTCTGATATGGGGTTGTTTAGGTAGTCTATTTCTTCTGTTAGTCTAGGCAATTTATATTTTGGTAAATATTCATCAATATCACCTAGACTGCCATATTTATTGCAATATAATTGGGCTCAATAGTTTTTAATGATTGCTTTAATTTCCTGTCCATTAGAGGTGTGGTCTTCCTTTTCATCTTGGATGCTGTCATTTTGGTTTTCTTCTTTCCTTTTTTTAATTAGATTGACCAATACTTTGTCTATTTTATTTGTTTTTTTTCCAAAGTTCTGGTCTTATTTATTATGATCATTATTATATAATAAAATATATATTATTATGACTTTCAATTTTATTAATTTCTCCTTTGATTTTTAGGATTTCTAATTAACCTTCATCTGAAGATTTTTAATTTGTTCACTTTTTATTTTTTTTAATTTGCATACTGTGATATGGAAATCACTTTAAAAGACTGAAATATATTAATTTAAGGTCACCAAGGAATTCAGCTATGCAATTCCTAAATGAAAACTCAAGTAATCAGTCAACCTTTTATGGTGTTTTAATTACAAACAGGAGGAAGAAAAGTATTAGAGGGAGAGAGAGAGAGAGAGGGAAAGGGAAGAGAAGGAAATAGGGCTTAAATACCCACTCTGCTTAGGCTGAGCCAAAAGCCCAAGGCCTTGGATAGCCGAGGCAAAGAAAAGAGATCAGTTCCTATCACTCACGGGACCAAAATGGAGAAAACAATCTGTGGGCTCCTCCACTCCAAGCACCAGGCTCCAACCACCTTTTTTCCTCCACACAGGAAGTCCCCAGAACTCCTGAGCTGTCCTCTACCTCACTTCCTGTCTCTCACATGTGTCAATGGTGGCTCTAGCTTGACCTAGGACCGCCAAGAGGTCTGTCCTTTTTTGCACATGTCTGTTGAAGGCCGTATTCTCAAATAATTAAATCTTGAGTTTTGCTGCAGCCCTTCCTGATGTTGTTACCCTGAGTAGGGTGGAGATGGTAGTTTCCAAGACCTGATTCTGTTATTCCAAGTATCTCTATTGTTATTGATCAGGAAATAGCTAAATCCCATCTTCTAAAGAATGGTCTTAATAGGGTTGAGTAGTTTTGAAATTCACAATACCCAATTCACTGACCTCTGCCCTCTCTAATTTGTTAATATATGAACTCAAGGATATAAATATCTCCCTGGATACTGCTTTGGCTGCATCCCATAGACTTTGAAAGGATGTCTCATTATTGTAATTTTCTTCAATGAAATCATTAATTGTTTCTATGATTTGTTCTTTAACTAACCGATTTTGGAGAATCATATTATTTAATTTCCAATTAATTTTTATTTGCCTCTCCATGTACCCTTACTAATTATTACTTTTAATGCATTGTGGTCTGAGAAGGTTGCATTTATTATTTCTGCTCCTTTACACTTGTTTGCAATGTGTTTTGTTTTGTTTTTTGCCATAGTACATGGTCAATCTTTGTGAACGTACCATGTGCTACTGCAAAGAAGGTATATTCCTTTTTGTCCCTATTTATTTTCTTCCACATACCTATTAACTCTAATTTTTCTAAGATTTCATTCACTTCCCCTTCCTCCTTCTTATTTATTTTTGTTTTGATTTATCTAGTTCTGATAAAGGAAGGTTCAGGCCTCCCACTAGTATTGTTTTTCTATCTATTTCATCCTTGCACTCCACTAGTTTCTCCTTTAGAAATTTGGATGCTACATAAAATTAAAAAGTTTTTGTACAAACAAAACCAATGTAACTAAAATCAGAAGGGTAGCAACAAATTGGGAAACAATCTTCATAAAAACCTCTGACAAAGGTTTAATTACTCAAATTTACAAAGAGAAATCAATTGTACAAAAAATCAAGCCATTCTCCAATTGATAAATGGGCAAGGGACATGAACAGGCAGTTCTCAGCCAAAGAAATCAAAACTATTAATAAGCACATGAAAAAGTGCTCTACATCTCTTATAATCAGAGAGATGCAAATCAAAACAACTCTGAGTTATCACCTCACACCTAGCAGATTGGCTAACATAACAGCTATGGAAAGTAATGAATGCTGGAGTGGATGTGGCAAAGTAGGGACACTAATTCATTGCTGGTGGAGTTGTGAATTGATCCAACCATTCTGGAGGGCAATTTGGAACTATGCCCAAAGGGCAATAAAAGACTGTCTGCCCTTTGATCCAGTCATAGCACTGCTGGGCTTGTACCCCAAAGAGATAATAAGGAAAAAGACTTGTAAAAGAATATTCATAGCTGCACTCTTTGTGGTGGCCAAAAATTGGAAAATGAGGGGATGTCCTTCAATTGGGGAATGGATGAACAAATTTTGGTATCTGTTGGTGATGGAATTCTATTGTGCTCAAAGGAATAATAAAGTGGAGGAATTCCATGGAGACTGGAACAACCTCCAGGAAGTGATGCAGAGTGAAAGGAGCAGAACCAGGAAAACATTGTACACAGAGACTTATACATTGTGGTACAATCGAAGGTAATGGACTTCTCCATTAGTGGCAATGTAATGTCCGTGAACATTCTGTAGGGATCTAAAAAACACTATCCACAAGCAGAGGATAAACTGTAGGAGTAAAAACACCGATGAAAAGCAACTGCTTGACTACAGCAGTGGAGGGGATATGACTGAGGAGAGACTCTGAATGAACACTCTAATGCAAATACCAACAAAATGAAAATTGGTTTCAATCTAGAACACATGTGATACCCAGTGGAATCACACGTGGGCTATGGGAGAGGTGGTAGGAGGGTGGGGAGGGAAGAAAAGAAAATTATCTTTGTTTCCAATGAATAATGTTTGGAAATGACCAAATAAAAATTAAAAAAAAAAAGAAATTTGGATGCTATGCCATTTGGTGCATTCATGTTGAGCACTGATATTTCATCATTGTTTATACTCCCTTTTATCAGGATGTAATTACCTTCCCTATCTCTTTTGCCTAGATCTATTTTTACTTTGGCTTTGTCAGATATCATGATTGCTACTCCTGCCTTCTTTTTATCAGTTGATGCCCAATAGATTTGACTCCATCCTCTTACTTTTACCTTATGCATGTCTACATTCCTCATGTGTATTTCTTGTAGACAGCACATGGTAGGGTTTTGGATTCTAATCCACTCTGCTATTTGCTTGAGTTTTATGGGTGAGTTCATTCCATTCACATTCAGATTTATGATTACCAGCTTTGTATTTCCCAGCATTTTGATTTCCATTCCTAGTCCTGCCTTTTCTTCTGTCACTATTTTGTTCAACACTAATATTTTGGTTTTAATCAGTTCCCCTAATTCCCACCCTTATTTTACTTCCCTTTCTACCTCCTCCCTTCTAATTCCACTCATATATACACATATATATGTATGTATGTATGTACATACATATATATTTATATACATATTTATGTCTTGGCATTTCATCCTATACAGTTTGTCATTGTTCCCTCTAAGTATAATTCTTCTAGTTGCCCAGGTGATAATAATAATTTTTAAGAGTTACCAATGAACTCTTTTCTCATAGGAATATATATCATTTTAACTTATTGGGTCTCTTAAAAGAAGGTTTTTTTGTTTTTTTCTTTTCTTTTGTTTTTCTCTCTTTTTATTTACCTTCTGATGATTCTCTTGAGTTCTATGCTTGGGCATCAAATTTTCTGTTCAGATCTGGTCTTTTCTTTTCAAATGCTTATATTTCCCCCTGAAAGTATATAGTCAGTTTTGATGGTTGGTTTATTGGTTATAGACCCAATTCTTTTGCCATCCTGAATATTCTAAGCCTTATGATCCTTTAGTGTGGAGGCTGCCAGATACTGTGTAATCCTTGGCTTGGACTCCTTGATACCTCAATTGTCTCTTTCTAGCTATTTGCAATATTTCCCCCTTGCCCTGGAACCTCTTGAATTTGGCTGTTACATTCCTGGGTGTTGTCTTTTGAGGATTTAATGTAGTGGGTTATCCAAGGATTCTTTCAAGGTCTATTTCTCCCCCATGTTCAAAAATATCAGGGGAGTTTTCTTGGGTTATTTCTTGTAATATGATGTCAAGGCTTTTATTTTGCTCCAGGATTTCAGATCATCCATTAATTCTCAAATTGTCTCTCCTGAACCTGTTCTCTTGATCTATTATCTGATTTTCAGTGAGATATGTCATGGTTTCTTTTTTTTTCATTTTTTTGAACTTGCTTTATTAATTCTTGCTGTCTTATGAGGTCATTCTACTAGCCCAATTTTAGTCTTTAGAATCTTATAGAAAATAACAGTTTAAAAGACAGGCTCTCCCACTTGGAAATTGAAGCCCAGGAATCAAATGAAATAATAAGCAAATTGAAGACTAGAAATGACCTGCTGGCTTTTAACTTGCTGTGCCCCATGCTTCAAGTTTCGAGAGCCTGGAGGGCCAGGGATGACCTTGGAGAGGGACAGACTGCCAGGCCAGGAGGCAGTGAAATTCAAGGATGTGGCTGTGGACTTCACTTGGGAAGAGTGGCGCCTCTTGTCCCTTCCACAGAAGGAGCTATATAAGGAGGTGATGCTGGAGAATAGCAGGAATCTGCTCTCTGTGGAAGGAGAGATCAGACCAGAAATGAAGGGGAATCCAACAGAGGAGGTGTTGACATTCAAAGATGTAGCTGTGGACTTCACCCGGGAGGAGTGGCACCTCTTATCCCCTCTCAAGAAGGAGCTGTACAAGGAGGTGATGCTGGAGAATACCAGGAACCTGCTCTCTATGGGTCTTCTAGCTCACCCAGAAGCCTTGCTCTTTTATTTGGAGCAGAGAGAAGCCCCACAGATGCTGGAGGAAGAAGACCTGAGGAGCTGCTGCCCAGGAGGAGAGATCAGACCTGAAATGAAGGTTAATTCAACAGAGGTGAGCCTTCCTGTGGAAGAAATGGACCTACAAAGATTCATGAGTGATGGTTCTGATAACTTTTATTTCCGAGAATTTGGTGCTGCAACTCAAAGTTCATCTCATATTGAACATCAAAGAATCCACACTAAGGAAAAATCTAGTGAAAGTAATCATTGTAAAAAGACTTTTATGCCCAGGGTCAGTTTTGTTAGACATCAGAGCATCAATACTGGTGAGAGATCTTATGAATTCAAGCAGTGTGGAAAGACATTCAGTCAGAGCTCCCATCTTGCTGTACATCAGAAAATCCATGCTGGTGGGAAAGTTTATGAATGCACTCAATGTGGAACAATATTCATAAATAACTCCAGTCTTTCTGTACATCAGAGAATCCACACTGGGGAGAAACCTTATGAATGCAAGCAGTATGGAAAGACATTCAGTCAGAGCTCCCATCTTGCTGTACATCAGAGAATCCACACTGGGGAGAAACCTTATGAATGCAAGCAGTATGGAAAGACATTCAGTCAGAGCTCCCATCTTGCTGTACATCAGAGAGTCCACACTGGGGAGAAACCTTATGAATGCAAGCAATGTGGAAAGGCATTCCGACAGAGCTCCAATCTTTCTAGTCATTAGAGGATCCACACTAGAGAGAAAACTTATCAATGCAAACAATGTGGAATGAGTTTCAGAAACAGCACCAATATTTCTTATCATCTTGGAGTCCAAACAGTGAATCCATAATTTCTGAAATGGGGCTGGGCTGGGTACACAGTAGAAAAAATCAGGATTAGTATTCACAAGGTGACAGAAACCATTTTAATAAGACCCAGAGACAAGTAGCGAAAAGAGGAAAGGGAAAAAACCTTTGCTTATTTTGTGAAATAATCTTTATAATATTGTGATTAGGTTTTTTTTGTAGGTTTGATAGAATCCATCTGGCCCTGGGGATTTTTTCTTATGAAGGAGTTTTACCAAATTCCTTTTATGACACTAATATGGTACTTATTCCAAAGCCAGGCAGACCAGAAACCAGAAACCAGAAAAAGAAGAAAACTAAAGACCAATCTCCTTAATGAACATAGATGCAAAAATATTAAGTAAAATACTAGCAAAAAGAATCCAGCAAGTGATCATGAGGATTATCCACTATGATCAGGTGGGATTTATACTAGCAATATCAGAATGGTTTAATATTAGGAAAACTGTCCATATAATTTACCATATCAATAATCAAACCAACAGAAATCACATGATTACATCAATAGATGCAGAAAAAGTCTTTGACAAAATACAACACCAATTCCTATCGAAAACACTTGAAAGTATAGGAATAGTAGAGCCTTTCCTTAAAATAATGAATAGTATATATTTAAAACCAACAGCCAGTATCATCTGCAATGGAGACAAGTTAGAAGGTTTCCCAATTAGATCGAGAGTGAAGCAAGAATGCCCATGATCACCTCTTTTATTCAATATTGTACTAGAAGTGCTAGTAATGGTGATTAGAGAAGAAAAAGAAATTGAAGGGATGAAAGTAGACAATGAGGAGACTAAACTACCACTCTTTGCAAATATGATGGTATATTTGAAGGACCCCAGAAAATCAACTATAGGCTAGTGGAAATAATTAACAACTTTAGTAAAGTTTCAAGATACAAGATAAACCCACATAGATCATTCTCATGTCTGTATATTACCAACAAAACTCATCAGCAGTAGACAGAAAGAGAAACTCCACTTAAAATCACTCAAGACAACATAAATATTTAGGAATCTGACTGCCAAGACAAACACAAGAATCATATGAACACAACTAGAAAACACTTCGCACAATTAAAACTTGATCTAAGCAATTAGAAAAACATCAACTGCTCCTGGGTAGGATGAGCCAATATAATAAAAACAACAATCTATCCAAATTAATCTATCAAACTACCAAAAAATTTTTTCATAGAATTAGAAAAAATTGTAATGAAATCCATTTGGAAGAACAAAAGATTAAGAATATCCAGGGAAATAATAAAAAAAAATGTGAAGGATGGGGTCCTAGCAGTACCAGATCTTAAACTGTACTATAAAGCATAGGTCATTAAAACAATATTGTCCTGGTCAAGAGACAGCAAGGTGTATCAATGGAACAGACTAGGAGTAAATGACCACAGTAATCTAGTGTTCTATAAACCCAAACCCCATCTTTTGGGAAAGAACTATTTGACAAAAACTACTGGGAAAATTGAAAACCAGTATGGGGAAAATTAGGTTTAGATCAACATCTTACACCCCATGCCAAGATAAACTCAAAATGGGTAAATGATGTAAATATAAAGGAAGAAATAATAAATAAATTAGGTGAACTTGGATTACTGTACCTGTCAGATCTGTGGGAAAGGAAAGATGTTAAGACTGGAAGAGAAAAATATTGAAGGAAACACAAGGACTGAGTTTTGAAGTATTATCTCATGCAAAAAGGACATAGAACCTTGGCTGTCAACAAGGGATGGGAATGAAAGCTCCAGCAAAGAAAAGAAGGTGAATAATTGAGAATACATTACCTTTTCCCTTTCTGTACTGAGGAGGAAAGGAGCAATCTCACTGAGCTTATCTGACTACAAATTCATTGAACAGAAGAGATCCAGATTAACCATCCATAATGTTGGATAAAGACTTTTTCCCTTAGTGGAAGGCAATAGCCTATCCATCAGAAGATTTTATTCAAAAGCTATATCTCTCTTCCAAGCAAATACATCATCTTGAATATACAGAAGATCTTAAGGTGTGTTGGGACTCATTCCCCAGATGAGCTTCAACCCCTGAAGAAAATCTAGGTGGAAAATAGATCAGGGACTTCCTGTTCCCTCTTTCCTAACAATATACCGAACCTATCCCTTAATAAATAGATCTGCTAATGTTAAAAAAAAAAAGAAAAGAATTGACCTGCTGGAAGCCATGAAAAGCAGGATAGATCAAACTGAAAAGGAAAATCAAAAGATCTTAGCTGAAAATAAGTCATTAAAAACTAGAATTGTGCATGTAGAAGCCAATGATCTCATAAAACAACAAAAATTAATAAAGCAAAGCCAAAAAAAGTGACAGATTAGAAAGCAACACAAAATATCTCACTGAGATGGTGGTTCACCTTGAAAATAAAAGTCAGAGAGACAATTTGGGAATCATAGGCCTACCTGAAAACCTGAAAAAAAACAGAAACCTTGACACCATGGTACAAGAAATTATCCAATAAAACTGCCCTAAGGTTCTGCAACAAGAGGGAAAAATAGACATTGAAAGAGTCCATAGATCACCCACCACACTAAATCCTCAAAAGACAACCCCCAGGAATATAATTGCTAAATTCAAATACTTCCAAGCTAAGGAAAAAATATTACAAGAAACCATAAAGAAACAATTCAGATATCTAAGAGTCCCAAACAGGATTACAAAGGATCTGGCAGCCTCCATGCTAAAGGACCTCAAAGCTTGGAATATGATACTCAGGAAGGCAAGAGAATTGGGTCTACAACCAAGGATCACCTACCCATCAAAACTGACTATATATTTCCAGGGGAAAGTATGGGCACTCAACAAAATGGAAGACTTCCAAATATTTGTAAAGAAAAGACCAGAACTAAACAGAAAATTTGACATAAAAATCCAAAAATCAAGAGAAACATGAAAAGGTAAATAATAAATGGAAGGGTCTTATTTTTTTTGTTGTTCTCTAAGGGCTTCAAATAAGGTCAAATCATTTATATTCCTATATGGGAAAATGTTATTTGTAACTGTCAAAAATTACATTCACTATTATAGTAGTTGGAAGAATTTCCAAAGGTAGAGATTGGGGCACTAAGGGGTTTAAAATCCTATATAGATATAAAAGAAGAAAGTAAGGTCGGGGGGAAATGGCATCAAGAGAAACTTGAAGGAATAAAGACAATTAGGATAACCTATATTACACAAAAAAGGCACACAGGAGAGGGAGGGGAAGAATACAACTATAAGAAGGAGAGGAAGAGAGTGCTAAAAGGTAATACTCAAACCTTATTCTCAGTGGAATCAATTCCAAGAGAAAAGAACATCTATATCCATTGGAGTATTGAACTCTCTCTTACCCTATAGGGAAGCTGAGAGGGGAACACTAAGGAGGGGAAGTGGTGAGGGGAATTTTAAAATAGGGGGGGAGGGAAAGAAGGGGAAGAAAATTCAATAGCCTTTAAAAAGTAAAGGGGGAATAAAAAGGGATTGGGGCAGAAAGGGAAGGTGGGGAGAGAAGTAATTCAAGTGGGGAGAGTGTATGGGGTAGCTTAAAAAGACTCCAAAAGAAATTTAAGAGAGGAATAAGAAGAGGGGGGAGAAAGGAAAGTAAAATAAAGGTGGAGATTAGGGGGACTGTTTAAAAACAGAACACTGGTGTAGAAGGAAATGATGAAAAAGGAAAGAGCAGGACAAGGAGAGAAAAATGAAAATGTTGGGAAATACACAAGTAGTAATCATAACTCTGAATGTGAATGGGATGAACTCATCTGTAAAGCAGAAGCAAATAGCAGAGTGGATGAGAAACCAAAATCCTACCATATGTTATCTACAAGAAACACACACGAGGAAGGTAGACATGCATAGGGTAAAAGTAAATGGATGGTGCAAAATCTATTGGGAATCAACTGGTAAAAAGAAGGTAGGAGTTGCAATCATGATATCTGACAAAGCCAAAGTAAAAATAATCTAGTTAAAAGAGATGGGAAAGAGAATTACATCCTGATTATAGACAATGAGGAAATATCAGTACTCGACATGAATGCACCAAATGGCATACCATCCAAACTTTTAAAGGAGAAACTAGAGGAACTCAAGGATGAAATTGATAGAAAAACTACTAATGGGAGACCTGAACCTTCCTCTATCAGAACTAGATAAATCAAAACAAAAATAAATAAGAAAAAAGTAAGAGAAGTGAATTAGATCTTAGAAAACTTAGAGTTAGTTGATATATGGAGGAAAACAAATAAGGACAAAAAGAAATACACCTTCTCTTCAGCAGCACATGGTACATTCATAAAGATTGACCATGTATCAGGGCATAAAAACATTGCAAACAAGTTCAAAAGAGCAGAAATAATAAATGCAACCTTTTCAGACCACAATGCAATTTAAAAAAACAATTAGTAAGGGTATATGGAGAACCAAATCAAAAATTAATTGGAAATTAAATAATATGGTTCTCCAAATTTGGTTAAAGAACAAATCATAGAAACAATTAATAATTTCATTGAATTATGTTAGCTCGTCCTATCCATGAGCAATCAATGTTTTTCCAATTGTTTAGATCTAGTTTTAATTGTGTGAAGAGTGTTTTGTAGTTATGTTCATATAGTTCCTGTGTTTGTCTTGGTATATAGATTCCTAAGTAATTTATATTGCCTGGGGTGATTTTAAATGGAATTTCTCTTTCTAATTCTTGCTGCTGAACTGGGTTGGAGATATATAGAAATGCTGATGACTTATGTGGGTTTATTTTGTATCCCACAACTTTGCTAAAGTTGTTTCAGTTGATTCTCTAGGATTATTTAAGTAGACCATCATATCATCCTCAAAGAGTGATAGCTTGGTCTCCACATTGCCTATTTTAATACCTTCAATTTCTTTTTCTTCTCTAATTGCTACTGCTAGGGTTTCTAGTAAAATGTTAAATAATAGAGGTGATAATAGGCATCCTTGTTTCACTTCTGATCTTATTGGAAATGCATCTAGTTTATCCCCATTACAGATGATGTTTGCTGATGGTTTTCGATATATACTGTTTATTACTTTTAGGAAAGACCCTTCTATTCCTTTACTTTCTGGTGTTTTAATAGGAATGGGTGTTGTATTTTATCAAAGGCTTTTTCTGCATCTATTGAGATAATAATGTGATTTTTGTTGGTTTGCTTGTTGATGTGGTCAATTATGTGGATGGTTTTCCTAATATTGAAGCATCCTTGTATTCCTGGTATAAATCCTACCTGATCATAGTGAATGACTCTCCTGATCACTTGCTGGAGTCTTTTTGCTAGTATCCTTTTTTAAGATTTTTGCATCTATGTTCATTAGGGAGATTGGTCTGTAGTTTTCTTTCTCCATTTTTGACCTGCCTGGCTTTGGAATCAGTACCATATTTGTGTTATAAAAGGAATTTGGTAGAACTCCTACTTTTCCTATTCTGTCAAATAGTTTATATAATATTAGGGTTAGTTGTTCTTTGAATGTTTGATAGAATTCACTTGTGAATCCATGAGGCCCTTAGGATTTTTTCTTACGCAATTCTTTGAAGGCCTGTTGGATTTCTTTTTCTAATATGGGATTATTTAAGAATTCTATGTCTTCTTCTGTTAGTTTTGGCAATTTATATTTTTGTAAGTATTCATCCATATCACCTAGGTTGGTATATTTATTGCCATATAATTGGGCAAAGTAGTTTTTAATGATTGCCTTAATTTCCTCTTCATTGGAGGTGAGGTCCCCTTTTCATCTATGATACAGTTAATTTGCTTTTCTTCTTTCCTTTTTTTATTAGATTGACCAGTACTTTGTCTATTTTGCTTGTTTTTTCAAAGTACCAGTTTCTAGTCTTATTTATTAGTTCAATAGTTATATCACTTTTGATTTTATTAATTTCTCCCTTAATTTTTAGGATCTCTAATTTGGTTTTCTTCTGTGGGTTTTTAATTTGTTCTTTTTCAAGTTTTTTGATCTGCGTGTCCAATTCATTGATCTCTGCCCTCCCTAATTTGTTAATATATGCACTCAAGGATATGAATTTTTCCTTTGAGCCCTGCTTTGGCTGCATCCCACAAGGTTTGAAAGGATGTCTCAACATTGTTATTTTCTTCAATGAAATTATTAATAGTTTCTATGATTTGTTCTCTAACTAACCGATTTTGGGGTATCATATTATTTAATTTCCAATTGATTTTTAATTTGGCTCTCCACGTGCCATTACTGATCATTATTTTTATTGCCTTATGATCTGAAAAGGTTGCATTTATTATTTCTGCTTTTCTGCATTTGTATGCCATATTTTTATGACCCATTATATGGTCAGTCTTTGTGAATGTGCTATGTGCTACTGAAAAGAAGGTGTATTCCTTTTTGTCCCTATTTATTTTTCTCCATATGTCCATTAACTCTAATTTTTCTAAGATTCCATTCACATCTTTTACCTCTTTATTATTTATTTTTATTTGATTTATCTAAATTTGATAGTTATTTGTTCAGGTCTCCCACTAATATAGGCTTACTATCTATTACCTCCTTCAATACTCCTACTTTCTCCATTAGAAATTTGGGTGGTATATGATTTGGTGAATACATGTTGATTAGTGATATTTCCTCATTGTCTATACTCCCTTTTATCAGGATGTATTTACCTTCCCCATCCAAAATTATCTATTTATTTATTACCATACCCATTGAACTTCCAAAAAACTTTTCTACGTTATTAGAAAAAAACCATAACAAAGTTCATTTGGAAGAACAAAAGATCAAGGATATCCAGGGAAATAATGAAAAAAATGTGAAGGAAGGCAGTCTTGCAATCCCAGATCTCAAACTATAATATAAAGCAATGGTCATCAAAACAGTTTGGTACTGACTAAGAGACAGAAAGTAGGATCAGTGGATTAGACTTGGGGTAAGGACCTCAGCAAAACAGTCTAGGACAAATCTAAAGGCTCTAGCTTTTGGGGGAAAAATCCACTATTTGATAAAAATTGCTGGGAAAATTGGAAGACAGTGTGGGAGAGATTACGCTTGGACAAACACGTCACACACTACACCAAGAGAAACTCAGAATGGGTGAATGACCTGAACATAAAGAAGGAAACTATAAGTAAATTAGTAGAACATAGAATAGTATATGTCAGATCTTTGGGAAGGGAAAGATTTCAAAACCAAGCAAGACTTAGAAAGAGTCACAAAATGTAAAATAATTAATTTTGACTACATCAAATTAAAAAGTTTCTGTACAAGCAAAACCAATGTAACCAAAATCAGAAGGGAAATAAACTGGGAAACAACCTTCATAGGAAAAAACTCTGACAAAGGTCTAATTACTCAAATTTATAAAGAGCTAAATCAATTGTACCAAAAAATCAAGCTATTCTCCAATTGATAAATGGGCAAGGGACATGAATAGGCGATTTTCAGTCAAAGAAATAAAAAATATTAATAAGCACATGAAAAAGTGTTCTACATCTCTGATAATCAGAGTAGAAGCAAATCAAAACAACTCTGAGGTATCACCTCACACCTAGCAGATTGGCTAACATGATAGCTATGGAAAGTAATGAATGCTGGAGGGGATGTGGCAAAGTAGGGACACTAATTCATTGCTGGTGGAGTTGTGAATTGATCCAACCATTCTGGAGGGCAATCTGGAACTATGCCCACAGGGCGATAAAAGATTATCTGCTCTTTGATCCAGCCATAGCACCGCTGGACTTGTACCCCAAAGAGATAATAAGGGAAAAGATATGTTCAAGAATATTCATAGCTGGGCTCTTTGTGGTGGCAAAAAATTGGAAAATGAGGGGATGTCCTTCAATTGGGAAATGGCTGAACAAATTTTGGTATCTGTTGGTGATGGAATACTATTTTGCTCAAAGGAATAATAAAGTGGAGGAATTAAACGGGGGCTGGAACAACCTCCAGGAAGTGATGCAGAGCGAGAGGAGCAGAACCAGGAGAACATTGTACACAGAGACTTATACATTGTGGTACAATCGAAGGTAATGGACTTCTCCGTTGGTGGCAATTCATCGATCCTTAACAACCCAGAGGGTTACAGGAGAAAAAACACTATCCACATGCAGAGGAAAAACTATGGGAGTAAAAACACTAAAGACAAACTACTGTTTAATGACATGGGTTGAAGGGGATATGAATGGGGAGATAGACTTTAAATTAATATCCTATTGCAAATACCAACAACATGGAAAGAGGTTCTGATCAAGAACACATGCTATACCCAGTCAAACTGTGTGTCTGCTATGGGAAGGATGGGGAAGGGGAGGGAGGAAAAGAAAATGATTTTTTGTAACCAAAGAACAATGTTTGAAATTAAAAATAAAAATTCAACAAAAATAATTTCATTGAAGAAAATGACAATGAAGAGACATCCTTTCAAAAATTATGGGATGCAGCTAAAGCAGTACTTAGGGGAAAATTTATATCCTTGAGTTCATATAGTAATAAATTTGAGAGGACAGTATGCAAATTAAAAAATTAGAAAGTGAACAAATTAAAAATCCCCAGATGAAAACTAAATTAGAGATTATAAACATTAAAGCAGAAATTAATAAAAATTGAAAGTAAAAGAACTATTGAATTAATAAATTACTAGATGCTGGTACTTTGGAAAAACAAATAAAATAGACAAAGTACTTGTCAGTCTAATAAAAAAAGGAAAGAAGAAAACCAAATTGACAGTATCCAAGATGAAGAAGGAGACCTCACCTTGAATGAAGAGGAAATTAAGGTTATCATTAAAAACTATTTTGCCCGATTATATGACAATAAATATGGCAATATAGGGGATATGGATGAATATATACAAAAATATAAATTGGCTAGATTAGCAGAAGAAATAGAATATTTAAATAACCCCATATCAGAAAAAGAAATTGATCAAGTATATATGCATACATATATATCAATATATATTTATGTCTTGGCATTTCATCCTATACAGTTTGTCACTGATCCCTCTAAGTGTAATTCTTTTAGCTGCCCAGGTGATAATAACAATTTTAAGAGTTACCAATGACCTCTTTTCTTATAGGGATACTAATCATGTTAACTTATTGGGTCTCTTAATTTTTTTTTGCTTTGTTTTGTTTTGTTTTTCTTTTTTCCCTCTTTCTTAATTACCTTTTGATGATTCTCTTGAGTTTTGTGCTTGGGCATCAAATTTTCTGTTCAGGTTCGGTCTTTTATTTACAAATGCTTGGAATTCTTCTATTTTGTTAAATGACCATACTTTCCCTAGTAAAAATATAGTCAGTTTTGCTGGGTCATTGATTCTTGTTTGTAGACCAAATACCCTTGCTTTCCAGAATATCATATTCCATGCCTTTTGGTCCTTCAGTGTAGATGCAGCGAGATCCTGTGTTATCTTCACTGTGGTTCCATAGTATCTGAATGACTTCTCTTGGCAGCTTGTAATATTTTTTCCTTGGTCTGATAGTTCGTGAATTTGGCTATAACATTCCTGGGTGTTGTCAGTTGGAGATTGAGTACATGAGGTGATCTGTGGCTTCTTTCAATCTCCACTTTTCCCTCTTGTTTTAGAATATCAGGGCAGTTTTCTTGGATAATTTCTTATAGTATAATGTCCAGGATTTTTCTTTTGTCATAGTCATCTGGTAGACCAATGATTCTTAAATTGTCTCTCCTAGAATGATTTTCTAAATCTTCTATTTTGTGAATGAGGTGCTTCATATTTTCTTCAATTGTTTCATTCTTTTGATTTTGTTTTATAGTGTCCTACTGCCTTGTAAAGTTGCTTGCTTCTAATTGTTGTATTTGGTTCTTAATGCCTGGATTTCATCCTTGGCTTTTTAGTCATCCTCCTTCTGGTCTGATTTTCTTTGGAGGTCATCTTTCATCTTCTTTGCCTCCTCTTTCAACTCCTTTGCCTCATTTTCAAGCTGATTAATTTTGGCTTTCAAGACACTACTTTCTATTTCCAGATAACATATCTTGCTTTTAAAGTTGTATTCAGCCTCCCTTAATTGTGTTTTGAATTGCATTTTGAGTTCTTCCAAAGCCTGTACTTAATTCGTTGGGGTTTCTGATTTTTTGCTTAATGTTTCCTCATCCTTCTCTGTTCTGTTTGCTATTAGTTCATTGCCTGCATAGAAGCTGTCAATTTTATTTTTTTTCTTTTTCTGTTGTTTCCTCATATTTACCCCCCTTCTTTCCTACCTGCAGTTGCCTGCACTCTTGCTCCTCTGATTTTTTTTTCTTGGATCTGTGGACTTTTCTGTCAACCTTCACCCTTTGAGCTTAGTCAGCAAATCTCTCAGCGCAGTCTGTGGGGGAGGGGTATTGGAGCTTGAGCTTCCCTGCCCTCTGAAAGCTTTGATGGGATTAAGTCCAGTTGGGTTGAGCTGGATGTGCTCTGAGGCCAAAATATCCGGGAGGGAGGGGGGGGACAATATATAGTGTCTGAGCTGCTTCAACTAGGCTGTGCACTCTGTACTCTTTGCTCTGCATTTCTTCTCCAACTGCTTCCCCACCACCTCTGTTTGATGCTCTGAGCCTGGCACAGCTTTGCCCACAAGGTACCTCCAGACCAGCACCCTTGTCTGCCCAGAGGTTCCAGCTTCCATGGACCCTTAGTGCTCTAGAGGTGGGGAGGGGCTGGGACCTTCCTTCTTCCTTCCCCTTAAACGTGAGTGTTTTCATATTCAGGCTTTTGGGGGGCATACCTTTTAAGTTGAGTCCTGCAGGAGGGTTCCTTCAATCTGTCTTGTTGTTAGGTTTAATTTTCAGTCCCCTAGGAGCATTTAGTAAGGAAGGGTTTACAGAGGTCTGAACTTTCACTGCCTCTATGCCACCATCTTGACTCTACCCCCTATATAGCCAGTTTTGATAGGTATGTGATCCTTGGTTGTAGACCCAATTCTCTTGTCTTCCTGAATATCATATTACTAGCCTTGTGGTCCTTTAGTGCAGAGGCTGCCAGATCCTATGTAATCCTGACTGGGACTCCTTGATATCTGAATTGTTTCTTTCTGGATTCTTGCAATATTTTCTCCTTAGCTTGGAAGCTCTTGAATTTGGCAATTATTATATCCCAAGGTTGAGGATTTAACGTAGAGGCTGATATATCAACTCTTTCAATATCTATTTTGCTCTCTTATTCAAGAATATCAGGGCTTTTTTCTTGGATAAATTCTTGTAGTATAATGTCAAGGTTTCTGTTAATTTCTAGGTTTTCAGGTAGGCCTATGTTTCTCAAATTGCCTCTCCTAGACCTGCTTTCCAAGTGAATCATATTCTCAATGAAATATTTCATGTTTCCTTCTATTTGTTGTTCCTTTGAAATTGTTTTATTAATTCTTGCTGTCTTGTGAGATCATCAGCTTCTAATTGCCCAATTCGAGTTTTTAAAGACAGGGTTTTAGCTATAATCTTTTGATTTTCCTTTTCTGTTTGGTCTATCCTTCTTTTCATGGCTTCCAGCAGGTCAATTCTGGTCTTCTGTTTGCTTATCATTTCATTTGATTTCTGAGCTTCTTTTGCCAAGTGGAAGATTCTGTCTTATAAACTATTATTTTCTTTTTGAACTATTTCCTCCTTTTCTTGCCAAGTTTCTTCTATCTTTCTCACTTCATTCATCATCTCAAATCTGAGCTCCTCCAGAGCTTGTGAGCAATTTCCATTTTGGGGGAAATATTGGGATGAGTTTGTTTGTTTATCTTCCTCTGCTGTCTCCTTGGCAGTCTGGAGGTTTTCTTCATAGAAATGGTCAAGGGTCAAGGTTCTTTTCTAGTTTGTTTGTTTTGGTAGTTACAGATTGTTGTTCCTGGGTGTTGGTGGTCATTTCTTTGCTAGTTCTTTCTTCTCTTCAAAGTCAGAAGTCTGGGCAAGGAGGGCAGGCTCTCTGTGTATTGAGCTATAGAGCAGTTTTTTCCTGAGGTTATTTTCTAAATCTCTGCTCTGTCTGCTGTGCACAGCTCCTCTCTGGCCTATCTCCATGCCCAAACTTCATGATCCTCAGCCTCCTGGGGTCCCAAGTCCCTCTGCTCTCTGAGGTATGTCTGTGGTGTCCTCAGCCAGCCCCCCAAGAACCTACTGGATGTCCAACATTCACTCTGACTCTGGCACTGGAGCTGCATATGGAATGGAGGAGGGGTGATCAGCTTATGCTTTCGTCAGAGTACTTTCACACCGTTATAGCATGGAAATGCCTATACTCTGCCTACCTTCAAGGCTTCAGTAGAGCCCCTTCATTCGCCTGATTTTGGATTTAGTCCTTTTGAAGCACTTTATATTTGTAGGTAGTAAAGAGAGGAAGTTCCTTGAGTCTACTCTGTGGCTATGTTAGCCCAGAAGTCCCCTGTCCTGTGACTTCTTGTTTGATTTGAGTTTCTGGTTTTTTTTGAAGCTCAATTAAATGATTTGTATGGACAGATTGTCAGAGAAAGTTTGGATTTTAGTATTCCTAAGTCGCCATCTTGGTTCCACTTCTGTAGGCACATTTTTTGGATCATGGCTTTCAGGTAGTCCAATAATTCTTAAATTATTTTTCATCAATCTGTATTTCCATTGTATTTCACACAAATAAAGTAAGATATAAATAACTGGAAAAATGTTAATTGCTCACTGGTATACATAAAACAAAAATTAAAATCCTACTTAAATTAATCTACATATTCAGTGCCATACCAAAAGAATTACATAAAATTATCTTACAGAGTTATAAAAAATAACAAAATTCATCTGGAATTATAAAAGATAAAGAATATTATGGGAATAAATAGTGGGAAAATTGTAGTAGAAGGCAACCTAGCTATATCAGATATCAAAATGTACAACAAAGTGATAATTATCAAAATAACTAGAATTGACTAAGAACTAGAACAGTAGAACAGATTAGCTACACAATACATAGTAGCAAAAGACCATAGTAATAAAGTGCTTCACAAACCCAAAGAATCAAGGTTTTGGGACAAGAAGTCACTATTTGAAAAAATTAGGGAAAATTGGAGAAAAGTATGGCAGAGACTGAGTATAGACCAACATTTCACACTATATACAAAGATAAGTCCAAAATGGATATAGTTTTAGGATGCTTTTTCTTCCTACCATTCCTGGATTCACTGGTCCTTGTAATTGTCTTGCCTCAAATTCTGGGGAGACATTAATCTCCCTACAACCTCTTGCCATTTGGGCCTGCCCAGTTTCTAAAATACATCCAATATGGAATTCCTCCACACCATATTCAGCAAGGAATTCTCCCTCACTATGGGAGATTACAGAGGTGTGACAAAAGAAATCTAAATGGATAGGGAAAGAACTTTAAAGAGTCTGGAGGTAAAAATTTTAAGCCTTTTTAGGCTCCATTGTTTAATGAAAATCTCTGTATTTATTTGATTTTGCTAATTGCTTTAAAATTTAATTTTCATGTTTTAAGTTCATATGTTAATCTGATCAATACTATTCTGTTACACTGAATCATTTTAAGCTACTGTGTTTTAACTATTAGATAAATTCTGTTACCTTTCCCCTATAACTATACTAAACAAAAGATCATTGTAAAAGCCCATAAACAGCCTTTTCTTCCATTTTGCCTTTTTTTAATTGTCACATAGATGACTTCATCAACCTTGTATACGACTTTTGGAGAATTTAATGAGCTAAATATCTCAAATTGATCTTAAAGGGTCTTAAGACATAAATTTTAGATTTTTTCAATACCTCCGACTAATCATTTGCCTGCCTCTGGGTTATTTCTAACAAGAGATAAAGGATCTATTTAGTAGCTGAAGTGAAGTGCAATTATAATTTCCACTTCCACATTTATAAAAATGTAATGGTTGAGACATATCACAGTCTCATACCAGAGGAGCAGGGAAGTTATTCCTAGGGCGTGGTACCCCTGGATGGCTCCCAAGAGGGAGCATCTGCCATTTGTAACTCTTCATCTTATTCTACCCTTCCATCAGAATGATCTAGATTCTTGGTGAAGTGTTTAGACCCAACATCAACGGTACAGAGGTTTTTGTCTTTTCTAGACTCCTCTGACACATTTTGTAATGATGGCAGTAACAGATTTTTTAAAATATCTCAGCCAAGGTTGAAAGATTGCTACACCTGAAAAACTTGTGACAAGTATCCATTAGCTTCTAAGGTTTTATTTTTTTAATGTCATACAGCAGACTCAAGTGAATCCTAATGATAGTGGGTTTGTTGGCCATTGTCATTAAATGGGCTATTATAACTTTGTGAATTTTGATATTTCTTGAATGTGCATTACCTGTTGTACTTCTGTTCTTCATAAAAAACTGTTACTTTGTAAAAAATCATTTGAACTCACACAGAGTAGTTCTCTCTCTCTCTCTCTCTCTCTCTCTCTCTCTCTCTCTCTCTCTCTCTCTCTCATTTTCCCTATTTGTAAATAAAACTACCATAAAAGTCATTCTGACTTGAGTAATTCATTGGAATTTAGTAATTAAATTCCTGGTGACCATACTCTTAAATATTCAGTCCAATCATAATTTTACCCCTTAAAAGTGTTTAATGTTCTCCCAGCCTGTGGTATGGTCTATAAGTAACCCTAAACATGCTTTTCCTCCTTGGAACTGAGAGCAGAATCCCCTGATCCACAATAACCACAATAGCCACAAGTATGCTAGTGCTCCTCCATACCCTGAGATACCCTAAGACTAAAACCTGTATCTGTGTATGGGCAATGCAACGAGAGACTTGCACTCATAGCTAGCAACAGGATGCCTGAAATCTTCTTTTGTGCAGTTGTCCAATTGCCTTACCATCTGTGGCTGAGAACTCTGGAAGCTTTTATTGTTGATTCAGCTGCCCCACAGGCCTGTAGCCATGGTGTGGCAGATCTTGGTGTGTTGCTTAACTCTCCACTTCCATTCATGTGTGACAGATCTTTCATGCTAGCTTCCTAAGTTGCTTTGGGTTGGAAAATTATTTTATCTTGTCTTTTTGTGGCTTATTCTGTTCCAGAATACATTTTAAGATGTTATATTATAGTTTTTTAGAGAGGATTCAGTAGAGATCAGGTAAGTCTGTGCACCTTTTCTGCCATTTTGGATCTACCTAATCCACCTCTTTTAATGGATTCTTCCCCATAGTAGTGCAGGTAATGATCACCTGAATTAAATTCACTCACTTGTGTCCATTTAACTTCACTGATATGGAAAATGTTGATGTTTAATCTTTCCATATCCTATTGGAGTACATCCAGATTACACTTGAGGGATCTAACATTTCACGTTCCTATGCAATATTGATTTTTATAACATTGAACTTTTCTTTTGTCATGAGATACTTCTGCAGCTGAGCTTCCTTTCACCTTTGACACAGACACTTCATTCTTTCTATAACTACTTGTAGCTGTCCTATTCCCTTCCCTAGTAGCATGTTGGCAACCTTCCAACTGAGGGACTTATCTTCCTGTCATATCTTTTATCATTTTAATACTATCCATTGGGGTTTCCTGGCAGTGGATCATCTTTTGACAGAACTCTACACTATAACTTGTGCATCTTGGGAAACCTGGCATGGTATAGCTTAGAGTTTCATTGAGCCAGTCAAGTCCCTCTGCAACAACAAGGCAGTGATCCAGGAGTCTAACTCTTATATTTTGGGTATTTTAAAGCATATATTTGGTTCTTTAAGATATACCAAGAATGTCCGAAGAGTTCGTGGGATACAAAAGAAGTATTAGACACAGTACATACTTTCATAGAACTTATGATCATATTGGGATAAGAGTTCAAAGTTTATAAAAGAATGAGTGGTTGTGACAAACATTCACTATTTGAACATCATATCTCACTATGTAAGTTTGAGCTCTTGTTAGAAGTATGAGATATGTTGTTCTCAGGTTAAAGTCTTTGAATATGACATCTCTTCTCAGATCTCATCTTAGATGTATTCTATTAGTTTTGCTATAATCTGGGAGATAAGACTAAACTATGAATTATATGCATAGAAATATAAATAAGATCCATGAGACACAGCATTCATACAACAAATTGCAGTCTGAGCCCCATACAATCCTAAGGAACATGAAGAGAGAAAACTCTCTGCAGATGAGCTGCTATAAACATCCTCAATTTTTACCTACTCTTTCTCTCTTTTTGCCTACACTGTGGTGTGGTTCTGACATAAAATTCCTTTATCAAGTCAGCCAGAAAACTGGAACACAAAAGTGTCATTCAGTAATAACTGCTTTTGGCTTTCCTTTGGTTCAACCGTGGACCAGGCATTTAATTTCTCCAGCTCACAATTTTATTATCTGTTAAGTGAAAGGAAATAATCTCTGATACTTTTTACATGAAATTAAAATTCTCACATCAAAGAATATATATAAAAGGCTTTATAAACCTACAAAAATATTGATTATTTTTACAATTCACAACTAAACTGAGTTCAGACATCAAGAGGCTCGAAATAATATGCAATAGAGCAACGATATATGCAAAACATTCAAAGGGTGTGATTAGGTTGTCCAGAGTCCTAAATTGACTACATGGGGCTTTTTCCTTTGTTCCAAGACAATAAAAGTAGAAGAAAGAATGCCACTATGAAAAGTTGCCAGGAAACTAGACTTCAGTGTACTATATCTAAAAAATATGATAGATTCTCTGTTCCTTGATATTTAATTCAATAATCATCCAGGAAGAATTCTCAAGGGGAAATTCCCCAACTAGCCTGAGCATTGATTGGCTCATAGACTCAATCTTTTTTTTTCCCCTGGTGGAGAGCTTGTATAAATATCAGATTCTCCTCCATTGCCCAGCAGCATTCACAGTTGGACCTCTCTCCTGACCTGAAAAAGGAGCAGACTTAGGTATTCCTTCAGTTTTGTGGAGGCCTTCCTTTCCCTCCTTTTTTGTTATAGTGTCTTTGTTACAGCTGACAAACTTTCTATTAGCAGGGATTCTTTCTTCTCTTTCCTTAATGTGATTTCAGGGCTAATGCAGATTATATTCTAAATAAGAACTGAACTAATAGAATGTGATAGTCTAGAGAGCAGTGTATACTTTAAAAATACTTTCAGGGCATATCACAATGCAACATATATAGTGGACACCTAATCAATATTTTGGAATGATTTCTTAATGAATTTATATGCCCGAGTGAACAATGTTGGTAAGTAAGAAAACTGAACAAAACCTAGAAAAATGTAGTAGTATTAATGATATTGATGTTAAGGGAATTCTGTTAGCTTTTTCTAAGTTGCTATTGCAGCAGTGTTAGAAATCTGTTTCTAATTCATTACAAAACAATTTGGGAGCTTTAAAATGTTGGTTAAGTTTGTAATGAAATCACATGTAAATGTCAAACCAGAAATATTACAACTGGAAAACCAAAAGACATTTATTTATTCAGATTGATCTGGATTCTTGAAAATTTTTTCTTGCATTCCAGTCTGAACTTCACAATGAAGCTGGTCACAGTTCTTTTCCTCTTCTCCTTTATCCTGTGTGTCAACAGTGCTAAAAGTTCTATACCAACTCCAGTTGAAAGTTTGGAAATGGTTGAAAAAGGTGAGACTATGATAACCGGAAAATGTTTTTATTCAGGCCTATCCCATCTGCTTGGGAAGAATATCATCCTTTGATAGTGCTGCTTTGCATAAATCTGTGAATAATGAATAAAGATAGTTCTACCTAAAAAGTAATTTACCTCTAAGGAATAAGGGTTCATAGTAGTGTGTGTGTGTGTGTGTGTGTGTGTGTGTGTGTGTGTGTGTGTGTGTGTGTGTGTGTGTGTGTGTGTAATTCTGGCACTTTAGTCCTTGTTCAACAGAGAAAATAATCTTCACCTATAATATTATGATGCTCAAAATGTACACTAGAAGTATTCAGTTAGGTGTTTTTAATCTTAGGTCCTTTGTAAGAGAAACAAAGTAGTATTAACAGGAGGCTAAATGTCAGCATAGATTATGTTTAGAGAATCTAGTTTTTAGTAATTGGATAGGGAAGAAATCTATTTACAAGGCTCATATTGATATGCCATTTTCATTGGGGAACAGTAATTGGGGGGTGTATCCATGGCATCCATAAAGAAAAATCTTGAAACCTCAGAGGAAGTTTCATTTTCCAAAAGAGGTAGGTTTGTGTTATTGTAACTTTGCTTATAACTCTGGATTCCACTATAATTGCTCTTCTCTTTCTAGGTGTTAATGGACTGTGCTTGAACTATTGTGAATTGGTGGAATCAGGAGAAGCAAAAGATGGCTTTTTCTCACTTTTGGAGGTATGAAATGGAATATGTTTCTGACAGTGAAACAGATATGGGCATTCTAGTGAACCTCAGAGGTGGAGAAAACTGGGTATAATCCCATTATAAACAGTGCAGTTACACTTTGTCCATTTTCTTTCCCAAAATGTGCATTTTGGCATCTTGGGGAGATGCCTTTCATTTCCCTTTCTTTTTCCTTTCATTTTGTCTCCTTTCCTCTCCTCTGCTATTCTTTTCTTTTTAGCATCACTATCACTAGTCTCCTTCTCCTCCATCTTCTACATTAAAAATTAAAAATAAATCTATTCCTTGAACCAAACTTGTCTAGTCAAGCAGAATATATATCCCCACATTGGCCTGTTGATAATGCATGTTTCATTCTACACCACTGCTCCACTGATCAATTAAGAGGTGAGAATTATACTTCATCATCTGTCTTTCATAATCATAGATGGTAATGATATTGATCAAAGATCTTAGTAATTACAAACTATTTTTGTAGTGTTGCAGGCATTTTCCAAATAGATTTCCCAATTCTGCTCATCATGCTGAGCACCAGTTCACATAAATTTCCACATATTTCTCTGAATCTATCCTATTCGTTATTCAGCATAGTATTTTTAAATCAATACTATATATCATATCATAGTGATGTTCCATCCCTTTGTTTTCAAATCCTTGCTACAAAAAACACATTAGACACATATATTTTTGTCCATGTGTATTCTTCCCCTCTTTCTGCTTGTCACTTTGGAGGATTTGCTTACTAGTAGTATTACTTCATCAACTGGTATATACATGGATTAGTGACTTTTGGGGTAGAGTTCCATGTTGCTCTTCAGAATGGTGACACTAAATCACAGTTTCATCAACAATGTAGGTAGTATGCCTTTCACCTCATATCATCTCCATCAACTTTCCTTTTCCTTTTTTGTCATCCTGGCCCTTATGTTGGAGGTCACCTGTCATATCAGAATTGTTTTAATGTACATTTTTCTCATTGGTGATTGGGAATTTCTTTGTATGTGATATTCTTAAACTACTATTCTTCACGTCACCATTTCTCTATTAGGAAAGTCTTCTCTTCTTGTGTACTTCAATCCAATCTAGATATAGTTTGTATAGTAGATATTTATCAGAAAAACTAACTGCAATGATTTTTTTCTAGTTAATTATTTCCTTTCTAATTTTAACTGTATTGATTTTGTTTGTTTCAGAGGGCTTTATAAAAATTTCAAATTGAAATTTTCAATTCATCTTATAAACAAAATATGACTTTCTTCTCTTACCCTGGCTGTAAAAAGTTACTTCTTCCATGCTTCCCTAATTTATATGTGATGTTGCAAACTTTTATTCTCTGTTTATATATTCCTCTAGAGTTTACAGTGACATAATGTATGAGAGATATCCATCTAATCCTTATTTTGTTCCAGATTGCTTTTTAGGTTTCCCAACAGGTTTTTTCAAAGACTGATTTTTTTACATTAGTTTTTGGGATCTGTGTTTATCAAACACTATGATATTGTTTTTCAGGCATGGCTGACTCTTTGTAATCATATTTGTAGTTTTCTTGATAAAAATATTAGTGTGCTTTGACATTTCCTCCCCCAGTTCATTTTACAAATGAGGAAATGAGGCACACAGGGTTAAATGACTCATCCAGTCACACCACTAGTAAGTGTTTGACATCAGATTTGAACTTTGGAAGATGGGTCTTTTTATTTTAAAACCCTTCCCTTCCACCTTGGAATCAATACTATGTATTGGTTCCAAGGCAGAAGAGGGGTAAGAGCTAGGCAATGGAGAATAAGTGACTTGGCCAGGGTCACACAACCAGGAAGTGTCTTGGATCACATTTAAACCCAGGACCCCTGTCTCTGGACCTAACTCTCAATTCATTGAGCTTTCCAGCTACTCCCAAAGTGAGTCGTTTTTACTCCAGGCTTGGCACTCTATCCATTGTATAACCTAATTATATTATGACAGTTTGCTTCTTGTGTATCTCTTCTCTGCCAGTGATCAATGTTACTATTTTTAAAATAAGTATGAGTTTATTCTAAAGATTGTTACATTTTAGGAGGCAGTTTGGTGATTCAGTAGATTAAGAGTCAATCCAAGAGACAGGAGGTCCTAAGTTCAAATCTGGCCTCAGACATTTTCTAGCTATGTGACCTTGGACAAGTCACTTAACCCCCATTGCCTAGCCCTTACCACTCTTATTCCTTGAAACCAAATACATAGTATTGATTTGAAGATGGAAGGTAAAGATTTTTTAAAAAATAAAGAAAGAATGGTTGTTACTTTTCAGTAGTGTGAGATCTTGTACTATTATGTATCTCCTTTCTTGTACTTTTATTGTGGATTATAGAGATTCCTGATCTTTTGTTCCTCTAGAAATATTTTTTACAATTATTTTAAGAAATCCTTTGGTATTTTGATTTATAAAGCATTCAGGAAATATGCAGACTTAGGTAGTTCAATCATCCTTAGTATGATGTCACGAAGTACAAGATGATTAACTCAGCCTCTTGTTCTCAATGTTTTGGTCCTAACAAGAAAACCTGCTGGACAGTGGCTGATCTGGGCATGGGAACAGAGCATGTTATTGAGCTCTGAGTCTACATTTCTTGGCAAAATGGAGCTAAAATACTTTCTCTAAACTCTTATCAAAGTGTCCCTTCCTCATTCATGTGTGAGAACATTAAATAGGGGAAATTAGGCTGGAGGTGAAGTGTAAATATCTCTAATACAAACCTTTCTTTTTTGCCCCAGAATGTGAAATACTAACCAGGACAGCTGGAACATCAATCTCTTTAGGAGTTAATGACCCCATGGCAGACAAAGAGCTCAACAGATTGGATCAATTTTAATCTCTTTTCCTTCTTGTTCCCTCTTCCATGTACTCTATGAGCCCCAATCAAAGAAATACTGTTATTTCTTTATCCTGGTGATTCAGGGTGGTAGATTCTACTATGTATGCTCTTAATGAACATGAACTTGAAATTTCCTGACTCTCTTTGTAATCATATTAAAATCAAAAAATTTGTGCCTCTTTGACCTTGGCTTTGCCTCCTAAAGGACCCCATATTAGGCACCCAAAGTGATTATGAACTTGGACTCTTAATGACCCAGAGATCATTTTCTCAATCTCTCATAAACTGGACTCAGTGGTGCTGTGCCTAGTTCCTCTGTGATACTATGAATCATTCACCAGGAATCCAAGAGGATTTGTTCCCGAAAGTATACATCACAAATCTTGTAGAAACTTGAAGTGATTTAATCTGGAAAAGAATATGGTCTCTAAACTTGGTCTGTCAGTTGAGATTTCATTCCCATTCCACTGACTTTATTTCCCATTAAAAAAAAAACTTAGTGTTCTTTTCCTCTTCTTATAGCTTATATTCACCCATTATTAATCAATATTTTCACTGTATGCTCACCAATATGTACCCTCCATTACATCTAATTCAAGTATCCAGGGTCCTTGTTTACCACTTTCACTTTTCAGTGGCTAGTATCTCACTCATTAGGATCCACAGTCTCCATAAAGAAGGAAACCATAAGTAAATTGGGTAAACACAGAATAGTATACATGTCAGACCTTTGGGAAGGGAAAGACTTTAAAACCAAGCAAGACATAGAGAGAATCACAAAATGTAAAATAAATAATTTCGACTACATCAAATTAAAAGGCTTTTGTACAAACAAAAGCAATGTAACTAAAATCAGAAGGAAAACAACAAGTTGGGAAAAAATCTACATAAAAACCTCTGACAAAGGTTTAATTACTCAAATTTATAAAGAGCTAAATCAATTGTACAAAAAATCAAGCCATTCCCCAATTGATAAATGGGCAAGGGACATGGATAGACAGTTTTCAGATAAAGAAATCAAAATTATTAATAAGCACATGAAGAAGTGCTCCACATCTCTTATAATCAGAGAGATGCAAATCAAAACAACTCTGAGGTATCACCTCACACCTAGCAGATTGGCTAACATGACAGTTATGGAAAGTAATGAATGCTGGAGGGGGTGTGGCAAAGTAGGGACATTAATTCATTGCTGGTGGAGTTGTGAACTGATCCAGCCATTCTGGAGGGCAATTTGGAACTATGCACAAAGGGCGATAAAAGAATGTCTACCCTTTGATCCAGCCATAGCACTGCTGGGTTTGTACCCCAAAGAGATAATGGACAAAAAGACTTGTACAAAAATATTCATAGCTGCGCTCTTTGTGGTGGCCAAAAACTGGAAAATGAGAGGATGCCCATCAATTGGGGAATGGCTGAACAAATTGTGGTATATGTTGGTGATGGAATACTATTGTGCTCAAAGGAACAATAAAGTGGAGGAATTCCATGTGAACTGGAACAACCTCCAGGAAGTGATGCAGAGCGAGAGGAGCAGAACCAGGAGAACATTGTACACAGAGACAAACACACTGTGGTATCATCAAACGTAATGGACTTCTCCATTAGTGGTGGTGTAATGTCCCTGCACAATCTGCAGGGATCAAGGAGAAAAAAACACTATCCAAAAGCAGAGGACAAACTGAGGGAATAGAAACACCAAGGAAAAGCAACTGCCTGACTACAATGGCTGAGGGGACATGACAGAGGAAAGACTCGGAGCGAACACTCTGATGCAAATACTAACAACATGGCAATGGGTTCAAGTCAAGAACACATATGATACCAGTGGAATCACACGTCGGCCACGGGGGGTGGGAGGGAGGAAAAGAAAATGATCTTTGTCTTTAATGAAAAATACATGGAAATGATCAAATAAAATACTATAAAATTAAAAAAAAAATAAATACAAGGCATGGTCAAGGGAAAAAAAAAAAGGATCCACAGTCTCCTTTTGCTCCATCTCTTGTATCTATTCTATCCTACAGTACCCAGGCTGTGCCATTCCTCTTCAGTGCTATTAACATAAGGTTCTATTTCTCAATATTAGCTATCTCTAATCAGGATTTGAAATGTTGCTTAAAAAGTCTAATCCCAATTTTCCAGGCACCTTGCTATCTACTCCCAGTCTGCAGCAACTCATTCTCTTGTCCATTCTTTGTGACCAGTCCTTTTATGTTGATTCCACATTGTCCAGAATGCTTGGTCAGAGTACTATTTTGTTGTACTCTAGTTGTCTACTTCATATCCAGGTGTAGTTTCCATATCAATAGGTCATTCCCTTGGACAATTTTAAGTATTGGTACAGCTACATAGCACATTGGATAGAATGCCAGACTGTAAATTTGGGGGACCTGGATTCAAATATCACCTCAAACACTTTCTAGTTGTGTCACCCCAGACAAGTCACTTAAACCTGACTGTCTAGCCCTTGCCATTCTTTTACCTTATTGCATTAAAATAGAAAGTAAGATTTAAAAAATATAGAATCAAGAAAACCTGAAATGAAATCCAGCCTGCAGCATATACTAATTATATGACCCTGCCAAAGTCACTTAACCTCAGTTTCTTCATCTGTAAAATGAGGATGATAATAGTAAAGTTGTTATGAGAATCAAATTTGATAATTATAAAATCCTTAGCATAGTGCCTGGCACAGAATTTGTATAAATTATTTTGTTATCATTATTTCTACCATATGATATTGCCTCTCAGATTCTGGGGGAAAGTATTTTAAAGAATATTTTTAAAATATATTCCAAAATATTATTTCTTTTCAGTTTACACTATAGTTGAACCTCTATGATAGTCCTCTATGATAATTTCAAGAAATTATCAAAGAAAATTGGCCTGATATCCTATAAATAGAGAATGAAATAGAATTGGAAAGTTCCATTCATCAAACTGATCTCAAAGGGATCTCAAAAATCAAAGGTCACAGATATATTATAACCAAATTCCAGTGTTCCAAGGTCAAGGAGAAAATACTACAAGCAACCGGAACAAGCAATGCAAATATCATGGAACTATCAGGATAACATAAGATATATCAGCTTCTGTAATAAAGGATCAGAAGTCTTGGGATTTGATATTCCAGAGAGCAAAGGAACTATCATTACAATCAACAAGCGTCTATAAAACAAAACTGAGTAGAATTCTTCAAAGAAAAAAACAGAGAGAATGGAGTAATGTTTATAAGAATGTAAGTCATTCTCCAACTGATAAATAATAAAAGAATAAGAACAAGCAATTTTCTAATTAAGAAATGCAATGTATAGTTGTAATGATTAAAATTCTTGAGAGGTAATATTTCTTAATTTTAAATTTAAATTTATTCACTAATCAAGATATCTTAATATGGTCAAATGATTCTCTTGATAATAAAAAATCCCAACCCCCTTGATCTGGTCCCCTATATACAATCTTGGGAGCTTGATATTGAAATCTTCCCTTGAATAGCCTAAGATATCTCTAATTGATAAGAAGCTAATTAGGAGATAGTCCAGCAATCTCTCAACCCTTCCTGATGCCATAGGTGCTTGAGGTCACATAGGTAGTGTAATAGATGCTCCTCACTAAGATATTTAAGGTAAGAGAAGTGCTGGAGCAATGCCACTAGGAAATAGGTTTGAGGAGAAGCTGGGATTCTCGCTCCTTCCCCCACCCCACTTCCTGTCTCTCTCTCTCAGTAGGTCCTAACAGCTCTCCTCAGATGGTAAATTAATAGCAGTTTCAAAATACTAATTTCACACTATAGTACTCTCTGAAAAGGGGGTTATTTTTAAAAAGGGATGTTAGGGAATTGGGAGAAGGGAAGAGGGAATTTAGGATCTCCCTAATTTTCTATAAGTTCAATATAAGAAAGCAAAGTTATTTGTCTCTAAGGGGATATTATTGATGAACTGAAAGGATCTTCAGAGCTATGCTCAAATCTTTCAATGTGAAGTCAATAGCCAGGACTCCAGAGCAGTTTATCTGTTAGCTCCTTCTTCAGAGTTCAAAAGAGAAGAAATGATCAGTTTCAGATACCAGCTTTCTTAACTGTCTCTCTCCTGACCAGATTCTTCTTTTGAATCCTTCCTTCTCTCCTTGATTGACAATCCTTCAAGCTTCCACTTCTTGCATCTACTTGCCAATCTCTCGGTAGTAATAATGTGTAATAATGTACTCATAGTAGGAAGAGAATGATTGTCTCTCTTTTCTATTAACCAAATTTTGTTAAAAGGAACAAAGAAAATGTAAAAAGAGATCAACTAAAGGGAGCCCCTCTAAAGTGAGACCTTGAATAGGAATTTACTGAGCCCCCTGTAATCTATCATCCTGACCTAAGAATTACTATAGAATATGAAAAAATTCTTCCAATCCTCCCTCTAATTCTTGAGAGTCTGTGCCTCAGTTTCCTCAATGAATCACTCTAAATATGATGACTATGCATTACATAGACTAAATATGATGCCTTAGTGTTTCCCAAAATGATATATGTAATGGCTTTCAGGTAGCCTAGTAACTCTTAAATTATCATTCCTTCATTTATTTTCTGTATCTGTTGTTTTTCCAGTTAGAAAGTTCACATTTTCTTCTATTTTTTCATTCTTTTGATTTTGTTTTTATTGTTTCTTAATATTGTATTTTGTCATTAATTTCCACTTGCCTGATTCTAATTTTTAAATCATTATTTTCTTCAGCGCGCTTTTGTACTTCTTTTTCTACTTAGCCAATTCTAGTTTTTAAGGAATTCTTCTCTTCATTGAATTTTGTGGGGAGTTTTTAAACCATTTGTCTTATTCTATTTTTTAAGTTATTATTTTCTTTAGCATTTTTTGTACCTCCTTAACTAAGATCTTGTCTCCCCCCCCCCATTATTTTCTTGTATCACTTTCATTTTCACCCCAGTTTTTCCCCTACCTCTCTTATTTGATTTTAAAACCCTTTTTGAGTTTTCCCAAGAATTCTTTTTATGCCTGAGACAAAATCACATTTTTCTTTGAGGTTTTGGATATGGCTTTTTGACCTTGTTGATTCCTCTGTGTGTATTTTGATGTGCTCCTTCACCACAGAAACTTACTATGGCCAGTTTCTTTTTTTGTTGTTGTTGTTCATTTGTTTGCTCATTTTCTCAATCTATTTCTTGACTTTTAATTGTATGTTAAAGTTGAGCTTTGCTCTTAGGATGGAAGTGTCAATGTTCCAAGAGTTAAGACTTTCTTGCTACTGTTTTCATGACCAGTTCTGGGAGGTCTATAAGTTTTCAGTTCTTCCAAGGTGGTATGAACTAAGGAGAAATGTGGTTACTACTCTCCTGGCCTGTGCTTTGGTCTTTGAGCACTCTTTTCTACCCTTGAATTGTGACCAGCCAGGGTCTAAGTTCCACTGTGGACACATATTTCTAGTGTGATAGTATTCCTCTTTGCCCTAGGACTATAATCCAGAACTGTGCATGGGCAATGTAGCAGATTCAAGTACCCATGATAGGAAAGAGTCCCCTGTAACCTCATTCTGACAAGATCTCACTCCCTTATTATGTGTGGTCTGTGGAAATTTAACACTATATTATTTTTTTAGTATTATGAGACAAACTTAGGGATTTAAAGGAAAAAGGTTTAATGTTAAGATTGAATTTATAACATGCCTCTTTCCCTACTCCCTTAATGAATAAGACTGGAGACAATGCTTTTCATTTATCTGTAAATGAGTTTCTTAAGATAGAAAAAAGGTGGATGTGTGCACTATATAGCCATTCTAAAGGTCTTGTAGCTTTTTGATTCTGGAAGGCCCTTGCCTCTTACCCAGAGTGAGGCCAGAGAGCTCCAATCAGAGGAGCTTAGGAAAAGGATATTAACAAAGAGTATAAATCAGAGTACCAGGAGAAACGAGAGGTCTTTTTCCTTGGAATCAGAGTGAGTAGTAGTGCTGTTGAGCTAGGTCTCAGCAAGGAGGGTGGCAGGCGATGAAAGGCTGATGCCTTCTCTTTCACTGGTATGCTTTTTGTTATTTAATAAATAACTAAAAATTAAAATACAGTCTCCAGAGAATTTTAACCATATCAGGGTTGAGAGTTCTGAAAGCCCTACATTGTTTCAGCTACTCCCAAGGCCTGTTTCTGACTTGTACCAGGGCTCAGATCCTCCTTTCTGCATGAGGAAACTCTTTGTTGACTTGCTAAGTGTGACTTGCACTGGATTATGCTTCATTCTCACTCCAGTGTGATAGACTTTCCCTGCTAACTTTCTCAATTGTCTTGGGCTTGGAAATTATTTCACTCTGTCCTTTTACTCATTCTACAATTCCAGAATTCATGTTGAGGTATTATTTTTTTTTATGTTACAAGATGAATCTTATATTTTGTTTGGTCATTTTCAAACATTATTCATTAGAAACAAAGATCATTTTCTTTTCCTACCCCCTCCTACCACCCCTCCTATAGCCGACGCGTGATTCCACTGGATATCACATGTGTCCTTGATTCAAACCCATTTCCATGTTGTTGGTGTTTGCATTAGGGTGTTCATTTAGAGTCTCTCCTCAATCATATCCCCGCAGTCCCTGTAGTGAAGCAGTTGCTTTTCATTGGTCTTTTTACTCCCACTTTGTCCTTGGCTTGTGGATAGTGTTTTTTCTCCTAGATCCCTGCAGATTGTTCAGGGACATTGCATTGACACTAATGGAGAAGTCCATTACGTTCGATTGTACCACAGTGTATCACTCTCTATGTACAATGTTTTCCTGGTTCTGCTCCTTTCGCTCTGCATCACTTTGTGGAGGTTGTTCCAGTCTCCATGGAATTCCTCCACCTTATTATTCCTTTGAGCACAATAGTATTCCATCACCAACAGATACCAAAATTTGTTCAGCCATTCTCCAATTGAAGGGCATCCCCTCGTTTTCCAATTTTTGGCCACCACAAAGAGCGCAGCTATGAATATTCTTGTACAAGTCTTTTTTCTTTTTATCTCTTTGGGGTACAAACCCAGCAGTGCTATGACAGGATCAAAGGGCAGACAATCTTTTATAGCCCTTATAGTTCCAAATTGCCCTCCAGAATGGTTGGATCAATTCACAACTCCACCAGCAATGAATTAATGTCCCGACTTTGCCACATCTTCTCCAGCATTCATTACTTTCCTTTGCTATCATGTTGAACAATCTGGAGGTGTGAGGTGATACCTCAGAGTTGTTTTGATTTGCATCTCTCTGATTATAAGAGACTTAGAACACTTTTCCATGTGCTTATTAATAGTTTTAATTTCTTAATCTGAAAACTGCCTATTCATGTCCCTTTTATCAATTTATCAATTGGAGAATGCCTTGATTTTTTGTACAATTGATTTAACTCTTTGTAAATATGAGTAATTAAACCTTTGTCAGAGGTGTTTGTTATGAAGATTGTTTCCCAATTTGTTGCTCCCCTTCTGATTTTAGTTACATTGGTTTTGTTTGTACAAAACCTTTTTAATTTAATGTAGTCAAAATTATTTATTTTATATTTTGTGAATCTTTTTAAGTCTTTCTTGGTTTTAAAATCTTTCCCTTCCCACAGGTCTAACATGTATACTATTCTGTGTTCACCTAATTTACTTATAGTTTCCTTATTTATGTTTAAGTCATTCACCCATTCTGAGTTTCTCTTGGTGTAGGGTGTGAGGTATTGATCCAAACCTAATCTCTCCCACACTGTCTTCCAATTTTCCCAGCAATTTTTTATCAAATAGTGGATTTTTGTCCCAAAAGCTGGGGTCTTTCTGTTTGTCATAGACAGTCTTGCTGAGGTCACTTACCCCAAGTCTATTCCACTGATCCTCCTTTCTGTTTCTTAGCCAGTACCAAATTGTTTTGATGACCACTGCTTTATAGTATAGTTTGAGATCTGGGACTGCAAGGCCTCCTTCCTTCGCATTTTTTTTTCATGATTTCCCTGGATATCCTTGATCTTTTGTTCTTCCAAATGTACTGAGTTATGTTTTTTTCTAATTCAGTAAAGAAGTTTTTTGGTAGATCAATGGGTATTGCACTAAATAAGTAAATTACCTTGGGTAGGATTGTCATTTTTATTATGTTAGCTCATCCCACCATTGAGCAATCAATGTTTTTCCAATTGTTTAGATCTAGTTTTAACTATGGAGAGTGTTTTGTAGTTGTGTTCATATAGTTCCTGTGTTTGTCTCGGCAGATAGATTTCTAAGTATTTTATATAGTCTAGGGTGATTTAAATGGTATTTCTCTTTCTAATCCTTGCTGCTGAAATGGGTTAGATATATAGAAATGCTGATGACCTTATGCGGGTTTATTTTGTATCCTGCAACTTTGCAAAAGTTGTTGATTATTTCAAGTAACTTTTTGGTTGATTCTCTAGGATTCTTTAAGTATACCATCATATCATCTGCAAAGAGTGATAGCTTGGTCTCCTCATTGCCAATTTTTTTAACATTATTTTGTTTGGTCATTTTCATACATTGTTCATTGGAAACAGATCATTTTCTTTTCTCCCCCCCTCGAACCCCCTACCACCCCTTCCCTAGCCGATGCGTGATTCGTCTGGGTATCACATGTGTCCTTGCTGTGAACCCATTTCCTTGTTGTTGGTATTTGCATCATTTAGTGTCTCTCCTCAATCATGTCCCCTCAACCTCTGTAGTCAAGCAGTTGCTTTTCCTCAGTGTTTTTACTCCCTCAGTTTGTCCTCTACTTGAGGATAGTTTTGTTGTGTTTTTTTTTCCTCGCAGATCACTGCAGGTCGTTCAGGGACATTGTAAAGCCATTACTGGAGAAGTCCATTATGTTCTCTTGTACCAAAATGTGTCAGTCTCTGTGTACAATGTTCTCCTGGTTCTGCTCCTCTCACTCTGCATCACTTCCTGGAGGTTGTTCCAGTCTCCATGGAATTCCTCCACTTTATTATTCCTTTTGGCACAATAGTATTCCATCACCAACATATACAACAATTTGTTCAGCCATTCTCCAATTGAAGGGCATCCCCTCATTTTCCAATTTTTGGCCACCACAAAGAGCACAGCTATGAATATTCCTGTACAAGTCTTTTTCCTTATTATCTCTTTGGGGTACAAACCCAGCAGTGCTATGGCTGGGTCAAAGGGCAGACAGTCTTTTATCGCCCTTTGGGCATAGTTCCAAATTGCCCTCCAGAATGGTTGATCAATTCACAACTCCACCAGCAATGAATTAATGTCCCTACTTTGCCATATCCCCTCCAGCATTCATTACTTTCCTTTGCTGTCATGTTGAACAATCTGGAGGTGTGAGGTGATACCTCAGAGTTGTTTTGATTTGCATCTCTTTGATTATAAGAGACTTAGAACACTTTTTCATGTGCTTATTAATAGTCTTGATTTCTTTAACTGAAAATTGCCTATTCATGTCCCTTGCCCATTTATCAATTGGAGAATGGCTTGATTTTTTGTACAACTGGTTTAGCTCTTTATAGATTTGAGTAATTAGACCTTAGTCAGAGGTTTTTGTTATGAAGATTGTTTCCCAATTTGTTGCTTTCTTTCTAATTTTAGTTACATTGGTTTTGTTTGTACAAAAACTTTTTAATTTGATGTAGTCAAAATTATTTATTTTGCATTTTGTGACTCTTTCTAATTCTTGGTTGGTTTTAAAATCTTTCCCTTCCCAAAGGTCTGACATGTATACTATTCTGTGTTCACCTAATTTACTTATAGTTTCCTTCTTTATATTCAAGTCATTCACCCATTCTGAGTTTATCTTGGTGTAGGGTGTAAGGTATTGATCCAAACCTAATCTCTCCCACACTGTCTTCCAATTTTCCCAGCAGTTTTTATCAAATACTGGATTTTTGTCCCAAAAGCTGGGGTCTTTGGGTTTGTCAAAGACTGTCTTACTGAGGTCATTTACCCCAAGTCTATTCCACTCATCCTCCTTTCTGTCTCTTAGCCAGTACCAAATTGTTTTGATGACCGCTGCTTTGTAATATAGTTTGAGATCTGGGACTGCAAGGCCACCTTCCTTTGAATTTTTTTTCATTATTTCCCTGGATATCCTTGATCCTTTATTCTTCCAAATGAACTTTGTTATGGTTTTCTCTAATTCAGTAAAATAGTTTTTTGGTAGTTCAATGGGTATGGCACTAAATATATAGATAAGTTTGGGTAGGATGGTCATTTTTATTATGTTAGCTCATCCCACCCATGAGCAATCAATGTTTTTCCAATTGTTTAGATCTAGTTTTAATTGTGTGGAGAGTGTTTTGTAGTTGTGATCATATAGTTCCTGTGTTTGTCTCAGCAGATAGATTCCCAAGCATTTTATATTGTCTTGGGTGACTTTAAATGGAATTTCTCTTTCTAATTCTTGCTGCTGAACTGAGTTGGAGATATATAGACATGCTGATGACTTATGTGGGTTTATTTTGTATCCTGTAACATTACTAAAGTTGTTGATTATTTCGATTAGCTTTTTGGTTGATTCCCTAGGATTCTTTAAGTAAATCATCATATCATCCTCAAAGAGTGACAGCTTGGTCTCCTCATTGCCAATTTTAATACTTTCAATTTCTTTTTCTTCTCTAATTGCTACTGCTAGTGTTTCTAATACAATATTAAATAATAAAGGTGATAATGGGCATCCTTGTTTGACTCCTGATCTTATTGGGAAGACTTTGAGTTTTTCCCCACTGCAGATGATGTTTGCTGATGGTTTTAGGTATATACTGTTTATTATTTTTAGGAAAAGCCCTTCTATTCCTATACTTTATAGTGTTTTCAATAGGAATCGGTGTTGTATTTTGTCAAAGGCTTTTTCTGCATCTATTGAGATAATCGTGATTTTTTTCAGTTTGCTTGTTAATATGGTCAATTAAGCAGATAGTTTTCCTGATGTTGAACCATCCTTGCATTCCTGGTATGAATCCTACCTGGTCATAGTGAATAACCCTTGTGATGACTTGCTGGAGTCTTTTTTGCTTGTATCCTATTTAAGATTTTTGCATCTATATTCATTAGGGAGATTGGTCTATATTTTTCTTTCTCTGTTTTTGACTTGCCTGGCTTTGGAATCAGTACCATGTTTGTGTTGTAAAATTAATTTGGTAGAACTCCTTCTTGGCTTATTCTGTCAAATAGTTTGTATAATATTGCAATTAGTAGTTCTTAGAATATTTGATAGAATTCATTTGTGAATCCATCTGGACCTGGGGGTTTTTTCTTAGGGAGTTCTTTGATGGCTTGTTGAATTTCTTTTTCTGATATGAGGTTGTTTAGGTAATTTATTTCTTCCTCTTTTAGTCTAGGCAATTTATATTTTTGTAAGTATTCATTCATTTCAGCTAAATTCCCAGATTTTTAGCCATATAATTGGCATAGTCATTTTTAATGATTGCCTTAATTTCCCCTTCATTAGAGGTGAGGTCTCCCTTTTCATCTTGGATACTCTCTATTTTCTTTTTTTCTTTCCTTTTTTTAATTAGACTGACTAGTACTTTGTCTATTTTATTTGTTTTTTTTTAAAGAACAAGCTTCTAGTCTTATTTATTAAGTCAATAGTTCCTTGACATTTAATAATATTAATTTCTCCTTTGATTTTTAGGATCTCTAATTTAGTCTTCATCTGAGGATTTTTAATTTGTCCTCTTTCTAATTTTTTAATTTGCATGCCCAATTCATTCACCTATTCCCTTCTTAATTTATTAATATATGAACTCAAGGATATAAATTTGCCCCTGAGTAGTACTTTGGCTGCATCCCATAGGATTTGAAAGGATGTCTCATCATTGTCATTTTCTTCAATGAAGTTATTGTTTCTATGATTTGTTCTTTAACTAACGGGTTTTGGAGAATCGTATTGTTTAATTTCCAATTAATTTTTTATTTACCTCTCCATGTTCCCTTACTAATTATTATTTTCATTGCATTGTGATCTGAGAAAGTTGCATTTATTATTTCTGCTCTTTTGCACTTGTTTGCAATGTTTTTATGCCCTAATACATGGTCAATTTTTGTGAATGTACCATGTGATGCAGAAAAGAAGGTATATTCCTTTTTGTCTCTATTTATTTTTCTCCACATGTCTACTAACTCTAATTGTTCTAAGATTTAATTCACTTCTCTTACCTCTTTCTTATTTATTTTTTGGTTTGATTTATCTAGTTCGGATAGAGGAAGATTCAGGTCTCCCACTAGTATAGTTTTTCTGTCTATTTCATCCTTGAGCTCCTCTAGTTTCTCCTTTAGAAATTTGGATGCTATGCCATTTGGTGCATACATATTGAGTACAGATATTTCCTCATTGTCTATGCTGCCTTTAATCAGGATGTAATTACCTTCCCTGTCTCTTTTAACTAGATTTATTTTTACTTTGGCTTTGTCAGATATCATGATTGCAATTCCTGCCTTCTTTTTATCATTTGATGCCCAATAGATTTGGCTCCATACTCTTACTTTGACCCTATGTGTATCTATCTTCCCCATGTGTATTTCTTGTAAACAGCATATGGTAGGGTTTTGGATTCTAATCCACTCTGCTATTCACTTGCATTTTATGGGTGAGTTCATTCCATTCACATTCAGAGTTACGATTACTAGCTGTGTATTTCCCAGCATTTTGATTTCTACTCCTGGTCCTGCCTTTTCTTCTTTCACTATTTCCTTCTACACCAATGTTTGGTTATAATCAGTCACCCTAGTTACCACCCTTATTTTACTTCCCTTTCTACCCCTCCCTTTTTATTTCCCCCCCTTATTTTCCCTGTAGTCTTTTTAACGTTGTCCCCCCACCCTCTCCCTCCCTTGTACTATGTCCCTACCCACCAGTCTGTTTGTTACCCTTCTACTCCCCTATAGTGTGCAAATCTATTCTCTGCCGCAATAGATTGGATTTTTCTTCCCTCTTTGGGTCAGTTTCAAAGCACGTAAGAGTTGAGTGTTTCCTATCTCCAACTTCTTTACCCTTTCAGTGTATTGATGTTCAACCCCCTCCTGCCATGAGTTTCTTTGTGACATATAAATTTACCCCCATTTCTCTCTTTTCCCATTTCTTTTAGTTTTACCCTCTTTTTTAAGTTCTAGTTTATATATATGTATATATATATATATACACACACATGTATATGTATTTATGCATGCATATATCTATATACCTATTTATGTCTTATCCTTTCATCCTATAGATTTTGTCACTGTTCCCACTAAGTGTAATTTTTCTAGCTGCCCAGGTGATAGCAATAGTTTTTAAGAGTTGCCAATGACCTCTTTTCTCATAGGGATACATATTATTTTAACTTATTGAGTCTCTTAAAAAAGTTTTGTTGTTCTTGTTTTGTTTTGTTTTTCTTTTTCCCCTCTTTTTAAATTACATTTTGATGATTTTCTTGAGTTCTGTGCATGGACATCAAATTTTTTGTTCAGGCCTGTTTTTTCTTTACGAATGCTTGGAATTATTCTATTGTCTTGAATGACCATACTTTCCCCTCCAAGAATATAGTCAGTTTTGCTAGGTAGTTGATTCTTGGTTGTAGACCTAGTTCCCTTGCTTTCTGGAATATCATATTCTATGCCTTTCAGTCCTCAAGTGTGGATGCAAACCAATCCTGCATTATCCTCACTGTGGTTCCATGGAATCTGAATGACTTCTTCTTGTCAGCTTGTAATATCTTTTCTTTGGTCTGATAGTTTTTGAATTTGGCTATAACATTCCTGGATGTTGTCAGTTGGGGATTAAATACAGGAGGTGATCTGTGGATTCTTTCATTCTCCACTTTTCCCTCTTGTTCTAGGATATGGGGGCAGTTTCCCTGAATAATTTCCTGTAGTATTATGTCCAGGATTTTTCTTTTGTCATGGTCTTCTGGTAGACCAATGATTCCTAAATTGTCTCTCCTCGAACGATTTTCTAAATCCTCTGTTTTGTGAATGAGATGCTTCATATTTTGCTCAATTTTTTCATTCTTTTCATTTTGTTTTATAGTGTCCTACTGCCTTGTGAGGTCACTTAATTCCAGTTGTTGTATTCTGGTTTTTAAAGACTGGATTTCATCCCTGGCTTTTTGGTCATCCTTTTCCTTCTGGTCTGATTTTCTTTGAAGGTCATCTTTCATCCTCTTTACCTTGTCTTCCATCTCCTTTGTCTCATCTTTCATCTCCTTTGCCTCATTTTCCAGCTGGTTGATTTTGGCTTTCAAGACACTATCTTCTTATTTTAGCTCAAGTACCTCTGTTTCCAGATGACTTATCTTAATTTTTAAGTTCTTTTTCCAATTGTCTTCAGCCTCTCTTAATTGTGTTTTGAGTTCTTCCACAGCCTGTATCCAATTCGCTGGGATTTCTGGTTTATCATTTACTGATCTCTCCCCCTCTGTTCCATTTGCTGACTTTGCTGAAGCTGTCTATTGTAGTTTCTTTCTTCTTTTTCTGCTGTTTGCTCATGTTCACCCTTCTTTACTCCCTGTATATGTCTGTGCTCTTGCTCCTCTCATTTTTTTTTCTTTTGGGGGCTTCTGTCAGTCTCCCCTCTTGGAACTTTAACAGTAGATCTCTCAGTGTAGTCTTCGTGTAGTGTAGTAGGGATGGTTGTTGGGGGTTTGAGCTTCCCTGTCCTTGGGAGGCCTTTGATTGGATTAAAGTACAGCAGTCAATGGGGATGGGTGTGGAGCCTGGGGTTCCCTGAGTTCTGGAGACTTTTAATGGGATTAAGTTCAGCTTATTTGGGCTGGGTGTGCTCTGAGTCCAAAACCTCCTGGAAGGCTGGAACAAATATGGAGCATCTCCACAGCTCTGGCCAGGGTGCCAGGTCTATGCTCCCTCTCTAGCTCCTTCCCTGCTGTTTGTGTTGGATGCTCTGAACTTGGCACAGGCCTGCCCACAAGGTAAGCCCTCCAGACCAGCACTTTTGCCCACCCAAAAGTTCCCCCTGCCACTGGTGTCTCAGCACTCTAGTTGGGAGGGTATATGGGACCTGGGACCTTCCTTCTGTCTTCCTCTTGAACCTGAGTGTTCTCAGATTCCGGCTTTTTGTGGGGTGTACCTTTTTAATTAAGTCCAGCAGGAGGGTTCCTTGGCTCTGTCTTGTTGTTGAGTTTGATTTTGAGTCCCCTGGAAGCATTCAGTTTGTGATTGGTAAGGAAGGGTATTCAGAGGTCTGAACTTCTGCTCCTTCTAGACTGCCATATTGACTCCGCCTCTCTTGAGGTATCATTTTAATGTTATTTGGTAGGAATTTGGGAGAGGTCAGGCAAATTCCAAATTGCTTTTATTCCTCCATTTTGGTTCCACTTTGATTGAAAATTCTATCTGTGCTTTAGTGCCCCAATTTTGCCACAAGCCCCCCCCCATTAATCACTTTCCTTTACTATCATAGTGGCCAATTCCATATGTGTGAGGTGGTACCTGAGAGTTGTTATAATTTAGTTTCTCTAATAAAGAGTGATTTACAATATTTTTCACATGATTATTGATTATTTTGATTTCTTTGTCTGAAAATTATTAATACCCGTTGACCATTTCTCAATTGGTAAATGACTTGTATTCTTAGAAATTTGACTTAGTTCTCCAAATACTTGAGAAATGAGGTCTCTATCAAAGAAATTAGTCATAATTTTTCCACTTTGTTGATTCCATTCTAATCCTGGTTATGATTTGTTTGTTTAAACCTGTAATGTTTCAATATAGTCAAAATGATCTATTTTATATCATACAATAATGTCTCTCTCTCTTGTTTGATACTTTCCTTCTTCAAAGATCTGACAGTTAAAGTATTCTCTTCCCCTAATTTACTCATGGTGTCACCCTTTACATCTAAATCATTTATCCATTATGACCTTATTTTGGAATGGGTGTAAAATATTTTTCTTTATCTAATTTATGCCATACTGTTTTTCAGTTTTCCAAAAAATTTTTTCAAATAGTAATTTTTATGCACAAAGCTGGGATCTTTGAGTTTATTGAACATTAGTTTACCAAGGTCTTTTACCCCTAATCTATTCCATAGATTTACCATTGTATTTCTCAGCCACTACCACACTGTTTTGATGATTACTGTTTTATAGTATAGTTTGAGATCTTATATTGCTAAATCAGATTCCTTTGCTTTTTTTCCCCATTAACTCCCTTGATACTCTTGATCTTTTGTTCTTACATGTGAATTTTAGTATTATTTTTCTTGTTCAATACAATACATTTTTAGTAATTTGATTGGTATGTCATTAAATAAGTAAAATCATTTGGGGTAGAATTATTGTTTTTATTATATTATCTTGGCCTACCTATGAACAATTAAGGTTTTCAGATTGTTTAGATCTGACTTTATTTTGTGAAAAATGCTTTGTAATTATGTTTATGTAATTCCTTTGTTTGTCTTGGCAAGTAAATTTCCAACTGTAACTGATCCCCACTGTAGATGATACTGCTAATGGTTTTAGATAGACACTATATAGTATTTTAAGGAAAGCCCTTTCACTCATATGGTTTCTAGAGTTTTAATAGGAAGGAGTATATTATATACTGTCAAAGGCTTTTTCTGTTATCTAATGAGATAACCATGTTATTTCCGTTAGTTTTGTTATTGATGTAGTTATTTATTCTGATAGTTTTTCTAATAATATACCAGACTTCCATTCCTGGATAAATCCCACTTGGTCATAGTGAATGATCCTTATACTATATTTCTACAAATCTCTTTACAACTGTTCTATTTAATATTTGTGTATTGATATTTATTAAGGAAATAGGTCTGCAAATTTCTTTCTGTTTTTCCTCTTCCTGGCTTAGGTATCAACACCATTTTTGTGTCATAAAAAGACTTCTACTCAATTTTCTCAGAGTGTCACCGTCAGAGGATATCAAGGGAGTGGTGGTGGGTTTTAATGGCCCATAGAGGAATTTACAGAGTGTACGTGATAACTTATAGATACCACTCTTGATGTGAGGAATAGTGACTCATAGGTCACAGATAACTCAGAACACCTTTGACCTGGAACTCTTCACAGGTCATTCCAACATAGTACATTCTAAACCCCATGAGATTTCTGTGAAGATTGCATTTGACTCTCCCCTGATTGTCACAATGAGGGTACTTAGCTCTTCCTTTATTGTGAAGATTAAATTGTAAGAGGGATTACTCAGCGAACCCACCACTGGATACACCTTCTTCTGGAAAGGTAGAGCCTCAAATGAAGACAGAATCCACAGTGTTGGCCTGGCTATCAAGATCAGTTTGCTCAAACAGCTGCCAGACTTGCCTGTGGGCATCAGTGAGAGGCTCATGAAGATCCGTTTGCCTCTCAGCAAAGACTGGTATGCCACAATCATCAGCGCATATGCCCCAACACTGACCAGCACAGAGGAGACCATTGAGCAGTTCTACTCTGATCTGAGTGCCATCCTGCACTCAGTGACCACAAATGACAAGCTGATACTACTGGGAGACTTCAACGCCCACGTTGGCCAGGACCATGAAAGATGGAAAGAAGTGCTCGGCAAACACGGTGTGGGCAAAATGAACAACAACAGTCTACTGCTACTCAGCAAATGCTCAGAGTTTGAACTCACCATCACGAACACTGTGGTCAGAATGGCGAACAAATATAAAACAACGTGGATGCACCCATGATCAAAACAGTGGCATCTCATTGACTACATCATTGTACGCCAGTGAGACATCCAGGATGTACAGATCACCAGAGCCATGAGAGGAGCTGAATGCTGGACAAACCACCGATTGGTTAGAGGGACTCTTCAAATGCGCATTGCGCCTCGCCATCCAAAATGCACCCAGAGAGTTTGCACATTTTAGAACTGAGTTATCTTAGAGATCCATCTTATTTGCAAACATTCCAGTCCTGCCTGGATGACAAGCTATCTGCCAAGGGACCACTCACTGGAAGCTCAACCAAGAAATGGAACCAGTTCAGAGACGCAGTGAAGGAAACATCAAAGGCAGTCCTAGGCCCCAAACAACACAACCACCAGGAAAACCTATTGAGCAAAAAGAACAAAGCTTTTATGGAATGGCAAAATAACCCAAATTCTTCTCCTAAAAAGGACAGATTCAAGTCTCAACAAGCCACAGCGCAGTGTGAGATCAGGAAGATGCAAGACCAATGATGGGGAAAAAAAGGCAGAAGAAATCCAGCGCTTTGCTGATAGAAAAACTACAAACAATTTTTCAGTGCCCTCAAGACTGTCTATGGGCCATTAAAACCCACCACCACTCCCTTGCTATCCTCTGACGGTGACACTCTCATAAATGATAAAAAAGGCATCAGCAACAGGTGGAAAGAACACTTTAGTCAGCTTCTCAACCAACCCTCTTCAGTCGACCAAAGCACCCTTGACCAGATCCCCCAAAACTGCACCATTGAACAACTTGATGTCCCTCCTTCAATAGAGGAAGTCCAAAAAGCTATTAAACAAATGAGTGCAGGCAAGGCACCTGGTAAAGACGGGATCCCAACCGAGGTGTACAAGGCCTTAAATGGAAAGGCGCTTCAGGCATTCCACATAGTGCTGACCAGCATATGGGAAGAGGAAGACATGCCCCCAGAACTCAGAGATGCCTCCATCATAGCCCTATACAAGAACAAAGGCTCACAAGCAGCCTGTGACAACTACAGAGGCATCTCACTACTCTCCACTGCTGGAAAGATCCTCGCCCGTATTATGCTCAACAGACTCCTGTCATCTGTTTCAGAGCAGAGCTTGCCTGAATCACAATGTGGCTTCTGACCAGATCACAGCGCCATCGACATGGTCTTCACAGTGAGGCAAATGCAGGAAAAATGCCTTGAGCAGAACCTGAGTCTCTACATTGTCTTCTTAGACCTGACAAAGGTATTCGACACAGTGAACAAGGACGCATTGTTGCTGATCCTTAACAAGCTCGGTTGCCCAGCAAAATTCATCAAACTGATCCAGCTCTTTCATGTCAACATGACAGGGGAAGTCCTATCTGGTGAAGAGACTTCCAATCGCTTCAACATCTCCAATGGCGTGAAACAAGGCTGTGTCCTCGCTCCGGTACTATTCAACCTTTACCTCACCCAAGTATTACGACATGCTGTGATGGATCTAGACCTGGGCGTCTACATTAAATACCAACTAGATGGCTCACTGTTTGACCTTTGCCGCCTGACTGCAAAAACAAAGACAACAGAGAGACTCATCCTGGAAGCTCTCTTTGCAGATGACTGTGCTCTCATGGCCCACCAAGAAAATCATCTCCAAACCATTGTGGACAGGTTCTCTACCACAACAAAACTGTTTGGCCTGATTATCAGCCTCAGCAAAACAGAGGTGCTGTTCCAACCTGCACCAGGGAGGTCAACTAACCAGCCATGCTTTACAATCGACAGCACGCAGCTTTCTAACATCAACACTTTCAAGTACCTGGGCAGCACCATCACCAGGGACGGGTCCCTAGACCATGAGATCAATGCCAGGATCCAAAAGGCCAGCCAGGCACTCGGGAGCCTGCACTCCAAAGTCCTCCAACACAGAGGTGTAAGCACTGCAACGAAGCTCAAAGTGTATAACGCAGTGGTCCTCAGCTCTCTCCTGTATAGTTGCGAGACATGGACCCTGTACTGGAAGCACATGAAACAGCTGGAGCAATTCCACCAACGCTCCCTCCAGTCAATCATGAGGATCCGATGGCAGGACCGAATCACCAATCAGGAAGTCCTCAACAGAACCAACTTCACCAGCATTGAAGTAATGGTCCTCAAAACCTAGCTATGATGGTCTGGACACGTCATCCGCACAGACCCACAGAGAATACCAAGACAGGTATTCTATGGTGAACTGTCAACTGGACTCAGGAAACAAGGCTGACCAAAGAAAAGATTCAAGGATCAGCTAAAGTCCAACTTGAAGTGGGCTGGCATTACACCAAAGCAACTAGAACTCGCTGCCTCTGTCAGAAGCAGCTGGCGAACCCACATTCACCATGCCGCCACCACCTTTGAAGATGAATGACGTCGACATCTTGCCGCTGCGCGTGAACGCCGACACCAGGCCCCAACCGCACCTCCCGTAACAACTGGTGCTCCATGCCCCATTTGCCACAAACTCTGCGCCTCAGTCTTTGGACTTCAAAGCCACATGAGGGTACATCAATAGATGATAATGCACAAAGACAATAGTCATTCTCGGTCACCGAGAGACTACCACTATACTATAAATTGTAATCCCATGTCTATTTTTAGATTTTAATCCCCAAAGTATAAACCCAGTACTTAAAGTTGATCTACCTATTTTAACCACAAAAGGTATGAACTAACTACAAAAAAGTGTGAACTAACCACAAAAAGTTATGAAACCCCATTTCATACATTGAGTGGGAAGTCTGTAACTCACATGTGAAAGAGTGGGCAGTCCTGGAGAGGAGCATTGGCTGTGATTGGTAGACGTAAATTTTAGGGGAGGTGATACAATAGAAAAAGATCTGTAAATAGTGGAAACAGAGACACACAGGGATCATCAGTCACTCGGAGTTGGACTGGTAGATAGTTACTTGGACTTGGAGTTAAGACAGTCACTTGAAGCTGTAGGGAAGATAGAAACTTGAGGAGAGACTGGAAGACAGACACTCAGACTTGGAGTGAAGACAGTTGGCTATGAAACTGGACCCCTGGAGGACCTCCTGCAGAAGATCTCAGACTGCTTTCCTTTTAGATGGTCACCATGGTGAGTGGAAAGGCTGACTTCCTTCCTTCTCCATTCTGGAGGTGTGAACCCCTGAGAAAGGTCCAGGGTCTTGAAACTCCTTTCCCTGACTGGTGCCTTAGAATTTTTACCTGGGTCAGAGGAAGGTGAACATTTCTCTTTCTCTATCTCTCTGCCTTTTCTCTCTTCCTTAATATTTTCCTTCTATTATAAAAATAAACTACCATAAATTCCATTTTACTTTAGTAATTCTTTTTGGGATTTAGAAATTAAATCCCTGGTGACCACCAATTAAATATTCAGATCCAACCAAAATAATCAACACCTATAAGTCCTTTGGCCATCAAAGTTCCAGCCCTTGAAGGCCTTCTGTTCTCCATAACCTTTGGGTGACTTTCTGGTCCCTGTAGCCTGTTATGTGATTTAATTTGATATCAAGTACATTATAAAATAAAACCATACACCTGGGATTAACATGGCAACTCACTTAAGTTTAATACAGTAACATGCACACTCTTAACATTCATATAACTATAACATATTTGAAATGATATTTTATGTATTATCCAAGGACTAGATTTTTTTAATTTATATTTTTGGGGGGAGGGTTTACAATAATCACTTTATTTCCCTCCCTCCCCTCCACCCACCTTTTCCACAGACAATGTGCAATTTCATTGGGTATTACTTGTGTCCTTTATCAGAACCTATTTCCATGTTGTTGTTTGCACTAGGATGTTCATTTAGAGTCTACCTCCCCAACCATATCCCTTCAACTCATGTATTCAAGCAGTTGTTTTTCTTCAGTGTTTTTACTCCCACAGTGTTTCTTCTGAATGTGGATAGTGGTTTTTCGCATAGATTCCTCCAAATTATTCAGGATGTCACTGCATTGCCATTAATGGAGAAGTCCATTACATTTGATTGTACCACAGTGTATCAGTCTCTGTGTACAGTGTTCTCCTGGTTCTGCTCCTTTCACTCTGCATCAATTCCTGGAGGTCATTCCAGTTCATATGGAATTCCTCCAGTTCCTTATTCCTTTGAGCTCAATAGTATTCCATCACCAACATATACCACAATTTGTTCAGCATTCCCCAAATGAAGGGAATCCCCTCATTTTCCAATTTTTTTTTGCCACTACAAAGAGCGCAGTTATGAATATTCATTTGGAAGAACAAAAGATCAAGGATATCCAGGGAAATCATTTTAAAAAATGCAAAGGAAGGAGGACTTGCAGTCCCAGATCTCAAACTATACTATAAAATAGTGGTCAATCAAAACAATTTGGTACTGGCTAAGAGACAGAAAGGAGGATCAGTGGAATAGACTTGGGGTAAGTGACCTCAGCAAGACCGTCTATGACAAACACAAAGACCCAAGTTTTGGGGGGAAAAATCCACTATTTGATAAAAACTGCTGGGAAGATTGGAAGACAGTGTGGGAAAGATTAGGTTTAGATCAACACCTAACACCCTACACCAAGATAAACTCAGAATGGGTGAATGACTTGAACATAAAGAAGGAAATTATAAGTAAATTAGGGAAACACAGAATAGTATACATTTCAGACCTTTGGGAAGGGAAAGATGTTAAAACCAAGAAAGACTTAGAAAGAGTCACAAAATGTAAAATAAATAATTTTGACTACATCAAATTAAAAAGATTTTATACAAACAAAACCAATGTAACTAAAATCAGAAGGGGAGCAACAAATTGGGAAATAATCTTCATAACAAACACCTCTGACAAAGGTTTAATTACTCAAATTTACAAAGGGTTAAATCAATTGTACAAAAAATCAAGCCATTCCCCAATTGATAAATTGATAAAAGGGACATGAATAGGCAGTTTTCAGATTAAGAAATCAAAACTAATTTAAAATCACATGAAAAAGTGTTCTAAATCTCTTATAATCAGAGAGATGCAAATCAAAACAACTCTGAGGTATCACCTCACACCTAGCAGATTGACTAACATGATAGCAAAGGAAAGTAATGAATTCTGGAGGGGATGTGGCAAAGTCCGGACATTAATTCATTGCTGGTGGAGTTGTGAATTGATCCAACCATTCTGGAGGGCAATTTGGAACTATGCCCAAAGGGCAATAAAAGACTGTCTGCCCTTTGATCCAGTCATAGCACTCCTGGGTTTGTACCCCAAAGAGATAATAAGGAAAAAGACTTGTACAAGAATATTCATAGCTGTGCTCTTTGTGGTGGCCAAAAATTGGAAAATGAGGGGATACCCTTCAATTGGGGAATGGCCGAATTGTGGTATATGTTGGTGATGGAATACTATTGCACACAAAGGAATAATAAATTAGGCTTGGATCAATACCTCACACCCTACACCATACTCAGAATGGGTGAATGACTTGAACATAAAGAAGGAAACTATAAGTAAATTAGGTGAACACAGAATAGTATACATGTCAGACCTTTGGGAAGGGAATGACTTTAAAACCAAGCAAGACTTAGAAAGAGTCACAAAATATAAAATCAATAATTTTTATTACATCAAATTAAAAAATTTTTGTATAAACAAAACCAATGTAACCGAAATTAGAAGGGAAGTAACAAAGTGGGAAACAATGTTTATAACAAAAACCTCTGACAAAGGTCTACTTACTCAAATTTACAAAGTGCTAAATCAATTGTACAAAAAATCAAGCCATTCTCCAATAGATAAATGGGCAAGGGATATGAATAGGCAGTTTTCTGCCAAAGAAATCAAAACTATTAATAATCACATGAAAAGGTGCTCTAAATCTCTTATAATTAGAGAGATGCAAATCAAAACAACTCTGAGGTGCCACCTCACACCTAGCAGATTGGCTAACATGACAGCAAAGGAAAGTAATGTATGCTGGAGGGGATGTGGCAAAGTCAGGACATTAATGCATTGTTGGTGGAGTTCTGAATTGATCCAACCATTCTGGAGGGCAATCTGGAACTATGCCCAAAGGGCGATAAAAGACTGTCTGCCCTTTGATCCAGCCATAGCACTGCTGGGTCTATACCCCAAAGAGATAATAAGGAAAAAGACTGATACAAGAATATTCATAGCTGGGCTCTTTGTGGTGGCCAAAAATTGGAAAATGAGGGGATTCCCTTCAATTGGGGAATGGCTGAACAAATTGTGGTATATGTTGGTGATGGAATGCTATTGGGATAAAAGGAATAATAAAGTAGAGGAATTCCATGGGAAATGCAACAATCACCAGGAAGCGGTGCAAAGCAAAAGAAGAACCAGGAGAACAATGTACACAGAGACAGATACACTGTGGTTCAATTGAATGCAATGGGCTTCTCCATTAGAGGCAATGCAGTGATCCTGAACAACCCAGAGGAATCTATGAGAAAGAACACTATTCACATCCAGAGGAAAAACTGTGAAAGTATAAACACAGAAGAAAAACAACTGCATAATTACATGGGTTGAGGAGGATATGATTGGGTATATAGACACTAAAGGAACATCCTAGTGCAAACATCACCAGCATGGAAATAGGTTCTGATCAAGGACACATGTAATACCCAGTGAAATTGCATGTCAGTAATGGGAAGGGCAGGGGGAGTGGAGGGAGGAATAGAATATGAATTTTATAATCAAGGAATAATGTTTGAATTTGACCAAATAAAATTTTAAAAAAGAAAAAGAAAAATAGATCTATCAAAGATAACAGCAAATGATGGTAAATGGAAAATAAAAATAAAACCATCCAAAAGATTAGAAATAGAACTCAAGAATTTCTCAGTGCCATGTAACTGACTGTTCTGAAGGTTATAATTCCAGATTTTGTTCACTGCCTTCCCTTAAGGAAGATGATCTACAGAGGGGAAAAAAATCTTTGTTATAAGCAACTTTCCCCAAACAACCCATTCCATACATTTATGTGTGTGTGTGTGTGTATGTGTGTGCACAACATAAAAAAACCTGCTTAAATGTTTACTACAAGCATCAATTATCTTGGAAAATACTGAGATAGACATTCTCCAATGACATGGGTAAATGCAGAATTTACAGTCTTTTTCTTTTCTTACTTCTTTGAAATATCCCCATAAAGAGGATAGACTTACAAAGTAAGCCTGCTCATCTGTGAATTCAGAGAATACATGAACATTGATGTATTGGTGGTGTTCCAGAACTCTTGTAGACTAATAGGAAAAGTATGTAAGTAGATATATAATTTTTAATAAGGAAAGTTGAGACAAACTACAATAGCATTAATATAATACCTTTCTATAAGTCATATAGAAATCTGAATCTTGTAGCTATCTTGTGTTATAAGGAAGAGATAAGTTTGGTAGGTTTTGCAGAGGACATAGTGGCATGAGGCCAACAAGGAAAAGATTCTGGAATTCTGCAGGAAGGGTTAAGCTGTTACTCAGAGACGGTTGGGTCTGGTGGTATCTATCTCTGAAGGCATCTAGGGTGTGTGGCTGCTTCTCAGCCCAGGTTTTGCCCTGGTCAGAGTTAACTTCTGATCTTCAACCCACATTGTAACATCTTGATACTGGCCCAATATAATCAGTCCTATCCCATCCCTGACACCACCCTATCACACCTGTGAGATAGGTATTATTGTTGTTGTTATTGTCATTTTCCCTGTCTTACAGATAAGGAAATTTGATTCTGAGAGAAATTGATTTGACCAGGGTCACATAGCTAATAAATGTCCAACGCAGGATTTGCACTAAGATTTTCCTGACTCCAGGTCCAACTCCCCACCACAGTATTTAATTTCCATGATTAGCCAGGAGAGTTAAGAAAACAATTGTGACTTATTGTGGTTAAATGTGGGCTGGAAGGGTTACTATAGGAGTTTCACTGAGGAAACAGAAGTGGGATGATTAAAAAAAGGTTAAAGGGGACACAATGCCAGCAGGCTTCTAACAATCCTGGTTTATTCAATCATGATTCTCCGCCATCAGGATTCTGTCTCAGCTTCTGCATTCCCAGAACCAGAAGTAAATGTGTATATATCTTCTCTACTGAGCTAGCTCATTATGGGAATCAAATGGTGAATAAAAAATAATTTTGACTAGTATAGGAATGAAATAGAAAATAGATATTGATTAGGTTTAATAAGATAAGGAATTTTGGAAAGATATCTCTCAAACTGCAGAGTAACTGAGGCCAGAGAGAGTTCTGTGCATGAACTTAGAACTTTGAAGAGAGGAGAGCAGGCAGTTCTGGCAGTTGATCCCTGGCTTCTGAGGAGATGAACCAACTGAGATCTTCCTCTCTGGATCTAGCTCTGCTGTGATAGGAAAGAAAGAGAACTCAAAAGCCATCTTGAGGATTTTTCACTTTCCTCTCTGTGGAAATTCATCATGAAGAAGAAATTGTCAGATCTGCTGATTTGAGAGCTTTTTGTGAGAGAAGAAAGACCGAAGACCTGCTTGCCTGGGCTCTGAGTGCCATCTCAGAGTCACACTCTGATCAGTTAGCCTTTGAGACATTTTGGCTAATTGATTTGTTTTCTTGGAGACACTCTTAACAAAAATAAGTTACTTTTAATTAAGGATTATAGATATGGTTTTAGTTATATAGCATTGTTTATGGGTTTTTAGTCAGTGATAAGTTTTAGTGTGAGAGTAGCTTGAGCGAATACTCAAGACAAAGAAATAATTCACTGTGAGGTGAAAGAGGTTGGGTGGAGAAATTAGTTCCTCTCAGAGTTAGGATGTTCTATTTACTAATCCTTATTTATTGTTATATAATATAAATAGACTTTTATAGATATATTTAGTCTCCAAGTAGTTGTGTACTAGCCTAGTGAAGGGAAGTCACTCCTGACTTTCCTTTAAGGAGGAGAACTGAAAAAATATTTTGTGATCATCAAGCAAAGTATTCTACCACAATCTCCTCCTTAATAAGATCTTTTGATACTCCAATACTACACTAGAGCCTGGCATCTGGAGTCAGGGAGGGAATTATCCTCTGCCTCAATTTCTCTCTCCCAAGGTTGCACTTTCTCTTCAGCTGTGCCCTCTTCATGACCCTTTCAGGAGGATACAAGTGGTCAGTTTGGGGAATTTAACAGCTTGGTCCCTCACAGAAAACCTTTTGGGATAGGTAGCCCCTGAGTTAGATTTTGGAGATATTCTAAGAGGCAGAGTTGAGGAGAGGATTCATTCTAGGTACTGGGAGACCTAAAGCATCAGGAACCTTTACAGTTCAAACCAATTGGGTCTAACTACTTACCTTTATAATCAATCAGTCATTAAGTGACAAAACATTTACTCACACTAATTAACTGGAATGACTTGAAGCAGCTAAGTAGTTCAGTGGAGAGAGCTTTGAATTTGAAGTCAAGAAAACCCAAGTTCAAATCTTGCCTCAGACACTAGCTGTGTGAGTCTGAATAAATCATTTCATCTCTGTTTGCCTTAATCCACCAAGGAAGGAAATGGCCAATAGCAGCAGCGGTAGTAGCAGCAACAGCAATGTTTTCAACCATGAGGCTCCCCATTGCCATGCTCACTGGCTTGATCTTTGAGCAGGTATGCATGGGACCAGATCCTGGAGTTGGGAGCAAAATGGCAAGGTTCAAGGTGTGGCAGACTTTCCAGGTTAGATCAAGTGTGTCTAGGAACAAGGCTTGTTTACTTTGTCAGTCTGTCACTGGTCAACCACATAGGATCTTTTGTTTCCAGGATAATCTGGACCTAATGGAGGGTCTGAACCTCAAGGGGCTGCCCAAGAGTTAGTTTGGCAGCCTTATTCACCATCAGTGGCTACAATTTCTCACAAAAGGCAGGATATCCTTGAGCTAATGTCTAGCTACTTAGAAAAGTCGGCTATGGTGGTGGTCAGGTACCATGGTCTAAGTAAGGACCCTAAAAACATGTCCCCTTCTCATCAATGAATAGAAATAAAGGATTAGCAAGGTTGGGTAAAGATAATGCTGGGGTGGATATGAGTTTGCCCTTTATGGTGTTGAAGACAGTCTGCTGATTGGGTCCCCAGTGCAGAGGCTGGGAATCAGAACCTATAGTTGCTTCATACAGTGGCTTGGCAATTATGCCAACATTAGGGATCCAGATCCTGCAGAAGCCTGTCATACCTAAGAAGGTCCTAAGCTATTTCTTTAATTCTGGGGCAAGGATGGAAAGACTAACCTTCTTTCTTTCATATATTGGGGATCAAGAGGTAGGGTTAGTTCACAGCTTAGGTATTGGACTTTCTGTTGGAAAATCTGGACTTTTTGTACTGAAAATTTGTATCCACTTTCTCCCAGAAGGGTTAGTGACCTGACAATGTCTATTTGTGAGGACTCAAAGTCAGGGCTATAGATAAAGATGTCATCTACATATTGGATGGCCACTTCATTACTGAGATATAACTCCTTTAGCTTCTTTTAAGGGCTTTTCCAAATAGATGGAGGCCATCCTTAAATCCTTGGAAGAATACTGTCCAACTGTAGAGTTGAGGGAGGGGCTTGTCTGGCAATACCCATCAAAAGCAAAAATGAACTGAGTCCTTATGTAAGGGATAACCAGAAAAAGCATACTTGAGGTCTAAGCTTGAAAACCAAGCTGTGCCCCAAGTCTGGTATTGTGTAAGGATTTGGGGTAATAGGGTGGATAGGGATAAAAGCCTCATTAACAACCCTTACATCCTGGACCATCCCATATTCCCCACTTTTTTTTTACAGGTAGGATAAGTGTGTTACAGGGAGAGTGGGTGAATACTAGAAGCCCATACTGAAAAAAAATCTGCCTATCAAAGGTTGCAGTCCTTCCCTCTTCTCTGGACTGATATGGTATTACTTCCTATATGAGAACTTTCTAGTATCTTTTAGGTGGACAATGTTGAGTATGTGTTGATTGCCTTTCTAGGGACCCCCATGACCCAGATTGGGGTCTCTTCCCATAAAGAAGTGGGAATATGAGAGGGGAGGGGAAGAAAAGGAGGGTCTGTTTAAAGGTTCATCTAAAAGTGTTAAGGTGCCAGAACAGGAAGAGCCTTCAACAATTCTGAAACGTGTCCCCATTTTTAGCATAATATCTCCTCCCAGCAAGGAAATAGAGCAACAGGGGATACCAAAAAAAAAACTGTGCAGGAATAGGAGATCCTTAAATTGTCAGGAAAGTGGATAAGTTTCTAAATACCTCTACTACTACCCCCTCTATCCCAAATATATGATGCATGGAGTGTCTAATGGGACCTCAGAAATAAGGTAGAACTTGGGAAGTGGCACCCATATCTACATCATCCCAACCCTGGTTTTAGTCATGGTGAGAGAGAGGGATGGAGTCAAACATAACACTGGGTCCCATCACTCCTGAGGAAGTCCTGAGGAAATTAGAGGGTGTGGAGTTTGTTCATGGCTTGGCCTCCTGTTCAGTCCCATTTCCAATAACTATCCTGTCCACAATTGGGACATGGGTGCCAATGGACCTAGGTGGCTTCTGGCAGTCTTTGGGACAGTGGAACCCCTTACACACTTGAAACATGAGCCAGTGTCCCAGGAGTTCCCTTTTTGGTTAGTAGTGATGGCAGCTACAATCATCTGAGCCTGTTCCTTGTTATGGGCTTAAGCCTTACTGTCCTTCCCCTCAGCCTCAATCAGGCCCCTGTTGTTAAAGACTTTAAAGGCCACATGAAGCAGTTGGGATGAGGGAGTTGGAGGTCCCATGTCTATCTTTTGTAGTTTCCTGTGGATATCTGGGACTATATCCAAAATAATGTATATGAAAGTCAGTCATTCCTTCTAGGCTTTCAGGTTATATATTTGTGCAATTTTTCATGATTTCTATAAGCCTGCTCTGAAAAAAAGCTGAATTTTCTTCCCCACCCTGACTAACATCATTAAGCTTCTTATAATTAACCTGTTTCTGGGACCTAGCAGTACCAGATCTCAAACTGTATTATAAAGCAGTGGTCATCAAAACAGTATGGTCCTGGCTAAGAGACACAAAGGAGGATCAGTGAAATAGACTTGGGGTAAATGACTTCAGCAAGACAGTGATATGATAAGCCCAAAGATCTCAGCTTTTGGGACAAAAATCCTCTATTTGATAAAAAAAACTGCTGGGAAAAGTGGAAGACAGTATGGGAGAGACTGGGGTTGGATCAACATCTCACACCCTACACCAAGATAAACTCAGGATGGGTGAATGACTTTAATATAAAGAAGGAAACTATAAATAAATTAGGTGAACACAGAATAGTATACATGTCAGATCTTTGGGAAAGGAAAGATTTTAAGACCAAGCAAGAGTTAGAAAAAAATCACAAAAATGTAAAATCAATAAGTGTGATTATGTTAAATTTAAAAGGTTTTGAACAAACAAACAAAACCACTGAAACCAAAATTAGAAGGGAAGCAACAAATTGGGGGAAAATCTTCATAACAAAAACCTCTGACAAAGGTCTAATTACTCAAATTTGTAAAGAGTTAAATGTATTGTAAAAAAAAAATCAAGCCATTCTCCAATTGATAAATGGTCAAGGGACAAAAATAGGCAAATTTTGGATAAAGAAATCAATAATAAGCACATGAAAAGTGTTCTAAATCTCTTATAATCAGAGATGGAAATCAAAACAACTCTGAGATATCAATTCATACCTAGCAGATTGGTTAGCATGACAGCAAAGGAAAGTGATGAGTGTTGGAGGGGATGTGGCAAAGTCGGGACATTAATGCATTGCTGGTGGAATTGTGAATTGATTCAACCATTCTGGAGGGCAATTTGGAACTATGCCCAAAGGGCGCTAATAGACTATCTGCCCTTTGATCCAGTCATAGCACTGCTGGGTCTGTACCCCAAAGAGATAATAGGAAAAAGACCTGTACAAGAATATTCATAGCTGTGCTCTTTGTAGTGGCCAAAAATTGGATGTCCTTCAATTGGGGAATGGCTGAACAAATTATGGTATATGTTGGTGCTGGAATACTATTGTGCTCAAAGAAATAATGAACTGGAAAAATTCCACGTGAACTGGAACAAACTCGAGGAATTGATGCAGAGTGAGAGGAGCAGAACCAGGAGAACATTATACACAGAGACTGATACACTGTGATACAATCAAATGTAATGGACTTCTCCATTAGTAGTAATGCAGTGATCCAGAACAACTCAGAGGGATTTATGAGAAAGAACACCATCCACATTCAGAGGAAAACCTATGGGAGTAGAAATACAGAGGAAAAACAACTGCTTGATTACATGGATCCAGAGGGATATGACTGTGGATGTAGACTCCTAGTACAAACATCAACAACAGGGAAATAGGTTCTGATCAAGGACACATGTAATACCTGGTGGAATTGTGCACTGGATACAAGAAGGGGTGGATGGAGGGGAGGGAAAGAATATGATTCTTGTAACTAAGGAATAATGTTTTAAAGTGACTAATTAAATAATATAATTAAATTTCATAATTTTATAATTAAATAAAAGTTTCAAAAAAAATTAACCTGCTTTCTCTTTCCCTGTTTCATGCCTTCTATCAGGTGCCTTATACTTTGATATTTTTTCTCTATATCTTGGTGATCTGATTGATAATCCCAATAGGGATCAACACTGAAGGCTGCAGCAAGCCACAACAGGAAATCTGCCTTCTGCATTCATTTCAGCTTTGTCATCCCACTCCCTCTGGAATACTTCCCAAATCCTATCATTTTCTTCTATGGTTCATCAGGAGGAAATAAAGGTGATATGTGCAAATGTACAAAGGATAATTCAAATTATAGTCCCCTCTGAACTTGGTGAGATTCTCAGAAAACCTTCCCAAGTTTCTTCCTTATCTGAGGGAGGCCTGTCATGGGGAAAGGGATGTGAACCTCCACTATCCCTTCTCCATTGGCAGCCCCCTGAGAAGACAAAGGTTCTTAAGGTCACTAATAGGGCCTGCATAGTAAGGTCCACTCTGTATGATAAAGGCTGGGTAGCTGTGACTGTTGGAGTGGAGGGTAGAGAATAGGGAGGAGGTGGGGGGAAAAGATCGATTATTTGTGCTATAATTGAGGTAATAGGAAGGTCTGGAAGCTGTCAGCAAGGTGGTAGATGAGGCAGTTTCTTTTTTCTATTTTTTTTAACCCTTAGCTTCCATCTTAGAGTCAATACTGTGTATTGGCTCCAAGGCAGAAGAGTGGTAAGAGCTAGGCAATGGGGGTCAAGTGACTTGCCCAGGGTCACACAACTGGGAAGTGTCTGAGGCCAAATTTGAACCCAGGACCTCCCATCTCTAGGCCTGGCTCTCAATCCACTGAGCTCCCCAGCTGCCCCTGATGAGGCAGTTTCTGACAGGGAGAATTTTGCAGGAGGATTCAGGAAGGGGTCATCTAGAAAACTGGGAAAAGGAGGGGTTTTGTCAGGGAGAAATCTGTCCTCGTAAAATAGATCTAGCATTGTTCTCCGAGTTCTGAGGCCTGTGTTTGCACCATGAAGGTTAGGATGTAAGGGATTTCTGTCCATTTCCCCTCCCTCTTGCAAAAGGAAACCAATGTTAGGAAATTATTAGACTTTAGGGTCCCATTTACTGGCCATACTTCTCCAAATTCTAGAGGATATTGCAGTCGTTAATTACTGCAAAAAAATACAAGCTGTTTCTGTGTTCAATTTTGCAGATCCACCTTTTTCCAGTTAGAAAGGAGACAGCTCAGTTGAGAGTCCTGTGGGATTGAAGAAGTCCCATAGTGAAGGATAAGGAGATAAGAGGAGTGGCTGCTTGCCAAAGCCCCAAAAAACAGGAAATATAGGAAAAGTTTTTTTAAAAAACCCAGGTATAGCAGGAGAATGGGTTCTAACTGCCCTTAAATCAGACACTGAAGCAGTCTGCCCTGGCTACAACTGCAGCAGTTGTCGCCCCAAATTTAGAGTTCCATTGGAGTATCCCCCACTTATTAGAATGCACAGGTCATTGAAGGCCCAACCCAGTGTCCCAGCTAAGCTAGAGGTGAAAGAAAAAAAAAACCCAAAGCAAAGTATAAGCAAGGATGGGAGTGGAGCAAGTTTACCTGGTGTGAAGCAAGCTTAGCTAAAGATGCATTGCTGCAGGTTGGCCCTCAAAAATGAGGTTGGCAAATAGAAAAATAGGGTCTCATCCAAGGAACTGACAGTTCAGAATGACTGTGCTGAGGGAACAAGCTTTATTCTAAGGTATATTCTAATTAATATATTTAAGGAAATATCGATAGGAATAGAGTAGTAAGGAAATAGAGAAATAGAGAAAGCAAGCAAGGAAATAAGGATATTAAGTAAGGCAAGGTAAGGAGGTGAAGTGGGTAGAGATTCTCAGGAATGCTTTTTTATCTTGATTAGTTACTATGTAAGGATCAATTGTTTGGAGGGGGGACCCTATTATTTCCAAGTGTGAATTTTAAAACTATTCCACCCTACTCAGGCCTTACTTTAGAAGATCTGATTTAGCTATTTCCTGATTAGTAACAATGAAAATACTTGGTTTAACAGAATCAAGTTTTGGGAACTATACATTTCTCCACCTACTCAATTTAACAAGGTCAGGATGCCTGCACCATACTCAAAGATTTAATTATCTGAGGAAATGGTCTTCAACAGACATATGCAGAAAAAAGCAGACAGACCCTTGGGCTATCCTAAATCAAGCTAAGCTATCATTGGTAAAGATGAGATGCAGGGGGGCAGCTGGGTGGCTCAGTGGATTGAGAGCCAGGCCTAGAGATGGGAGGTCCTAGGTTCAAATCTGGCCTCAGACACTTCCCAGCTGTGTGACCCTGGGCAAGTCACTTGACCCCCATTACCTAGCCCTTACCACTCTTCTGAGCCAACACACAGTATTGACTCCAAGACAGAAGGTAAGGGTTTAAAAAAAAATGAGATGCAGGAAAGTGACATAAAACTGTCTATATAAGGCACATCACTTGCTCTCTCTCCCTCTTTCCCCAGAGAGGTGACTCTGGCTAGCAGTGTGCTAAGCATTCCGACATATTGACGTGGTGGCAGCTATTGTCTGGGTTTGGCGGTGAGTTTGCCCTTGAGCTGATTCAAGTTCAGGCATCTTGGCTGAGCCCTTTGGAGTTCAGGCTGATTCCTTCCTCCTTACTTTTCAAAAACCTTATCTTCCTAGAGCCTCTGGTCTTCCTCCTGGTACCAGTGAGGTGGGAGGAATCCTACACCCTTTTCCTTCTTCCTTCTTCTTAATTTCTTTCCACTATATCAATTAAATCACCATAAATTTGACTTGGTTATATTTTTTATATATTTGGGATATCCATGGCAACCAAATAATTAACATAGTTTAGGTTACAACACTAAATTATCCTTTACACAAGGAACTGATGTCATTTTATCCATGGTCCTCTTTGGTCTATGTGGGTTTACCCATGGTCCATTAGGGAGGAGGAAACCACAATGTAAATAGAATGTTAATGATGTGCTAAACACCATGGGATGAATTCTGATTACTTTTGCCTGATTCTGCACAGACTCTAGAGAAAGTCCCTAGTTCACTATAGCTATGCTACTTGGCCAGTTACTAAGCTCCTGCCTATATCCTTATAACAACCAGTCAACATCCATACAACAACCTGTCCACACGGCAAGCCACCTCAAGAGCACCTTGGAAGAACTGAAAACTTGTAAATCCACAATCAAATGTAATTGAATTTGCTATGTAAAGCAATGCAGTGATCCAGGTCAAATTGAGAGACTTATGAGAAAGAATGCCTTCCACATCTAGAGAAAGAACTGTGGGAGTAGAAATACAGAAGAAAACAGATTTATCACTTGTTTATATGGGTATATGATTTGGGATTTTGCTTTTTAAAAGATAGCTCTATTACAAAAATCAGTAAATGGAAATGGGATTTGAGTAATAATATATGTATAACCCATTGAAATTCCTTGTCAACTCTGGGAGGGGGAAGGGAAGATGGGAGGGAGCTCAAATAACCTATAAAGATAATTTTAGCACTATGACTTAAAAATCTAAATTAATTTGGCCATTCAGGGAAAATCCCAAATAATAAAATACCCAATTCAGCTGGAAATTATGGTGATTTTAATTAATATAGAGAGAAGTAATTAAGGAGAAGAGAGAGAGGAAAGAGTTAATTTAAACTGCTCTGGCTCAGGTTGAGCCAGGCAGGAGTTAAATACTTTGGCCAAAGTGGCCTCCCTGAGCCCAAGGGAAAGTAACTCAGTCTTACCCAAGTCACCACGAGACTGTCCCAAGAAAGCTGTCTGAGGGAGCTCCTCCAGGCTGAGTTCCACACCTGAACTGAACTCCCAGGCTGTTCACATTGAACTCTTTTTAAAGATCTTTACTCTTGTGTCACCTCCCCTAGATTTTCATGTCTAGCAATCACAGCAGACACTTTTCTCCAGGACTGCCCATTATTTAGTTCTCACCTTCTTTAATTATATTTTTGAGTTACTTAACACTTCTTTGTTAAGTTCAACTTTTGTTAGTTACTTGACCTTTTTTGTGATTAATTTAACCTTTATAGGTACTTAACATCTTTTTGTATTAAGGTCTAAAAATAGACTTAGCTTAAAGTTTTAGCTTCACTATAAGGTGAGAAATAAGTACCTTCATTGTTCAATCAGGAGATTACAACTTTATCTTCCCCTAAAGTATGTCTGAGCAGGGTGGAATAATTTCCAAGTTCACAACCAAGGGGAAAATTTTTAAATGAAATAAGATTTAAAAATCTAAATAAATAAATAAAAACTTATAGATTCCAGAGCTAACTCTAAAGGCAGCTGCACAAATAACCTAAAGCTTGGAAGAGTGCTCCCTTCACAACAGGAATGGAGACTACCTGTAACAGTTTTAGTTAAAAGATAAGAAAAATTGGGCAATGAGCAAACAAAAAATTAAAAAAGAACTTCCACATAGCAAGTTGTTTAGGTAATATGAAAGACAAAAAAAACAAACTCAGAAGAAGATAATATAGCCAATATTACTACAGTCAAAGCCTAAAATTATAAAAATTGGTTTAAAAAAAAAGAATTCCTGGAGGAGAAAAAAGAATTTTTTAATCGGCAAGCATCATCTGTAAAGGGGATAAATTAGAAACCTTCCCAATAAGATCAGGAGTGAAACAAGGATGCTCATTATCACCTCTATTATTTACTGCTAGAAACACTAGCAGTAGCAATTAGAGAAGAAAAAGAAACTTGGAAGACTAAACTATCACTCTTTGCAGATGATATGATGATTTACTTAAAGAATCCTAAATAATCAACTAAAAAGCTAGTGGAAATAATCCACAACTTTAAGAAAATTGCAGGATATAAAATAAACACACAGAAATCATCAGCATTTCTATTTATTTCCAACACAACATCTCAGCAGCAAGAATTAGAAAGAGAAATTCCATTTAAAATCACCCTAGATAATATAAAATATTTAGGAATTTATTTGCCAAAAAAAAACACACAATAACTATATGAACCCAACTACAAAACACTCTTCACACAATTAAAACTAGATCTAAACAATTGGAAAAACATTAATTGCTCATGGGTAGAACAAGCTAGCATAATAAAAATGACAATCCTACACAAATTAATTTATTTGGTGCCGTACCTAACAAACTACCATGAAACTTCTTTATTGAATTAGAAAATTTGTTAAAATTGGTTTTGGCCAAATATAAGAGTTAAAAAAGTTGTTGTGGTTGCCATTTGTAAAAATTAAATCTTAAGGCATGAGGCTGTTAGTAATAATAAATAAAGCTTTAGTAGCTTTATTACAGCAAAGTAGAGATAGCAAAGAAAGGGAAATGTAGGAAGGAGGTAGAAGATATTGCCTAGCTGAATACCCTAAATTGTGAATCTTGAAATTTCTCAGACTTGTGAATGTTAAAAAATTCCCCATTGGGGAATTCTCCATTGGGACAATTCCCTATTAGGAACCATTCCCCATCTAAAATGTGAGAACTCTACTTAGATCAGAAATGTGAAGACCTCTACTCCACCCATACTTAAGACTGCTTTAGGGGAGAAAACTCCTTGCTGAACAATGAAAAATACTTACACCCATACTTAAGCCATGCCTATTTTTAGAATTAATTACAAAGGGGTGCTAAGTACCTCTAAAGGTCAAGCAACTTGTGAACTTTCAAGGAGCAAAGAGGAAAAAACTTACACAGAGATTCTAACCTACTCAGGTGTGGATTACTAAAAGGATTAATCTACTCAGGTGTGAATTCAGAATGGGCTGTCCTTTGGAAAATGTCTACTGTGATTGGTAGATGGAAGAACTTAGGGGAGGCAACATAGGAGAAAACCCACTATATAAGAAAAAGAACAGACTGTTGAAAAAAAAAGCTCTTGAGATATACAGGTCTCTTGAAAAACAGTCTCTAAGAAGGCTGTTAGAAGGAGAGGCTCTTGAAAAACAGTCTCTAAGGAGGCTGTTAGAAGGAGAGTGCTCTAAGGAGGAGGCTCTGAAAAAGGAGTCTCTAAGTAGTCTTTCGGGAGAGGCTCTTGAGGACAGTCAGAAGAATCCCTCTCTGGAGAAGGATGGCTGGCTGGTCAATATTCTTGCTTGGACAGATCTTGTGGTGAGTGAAAAAAGATTGATCTCTCTCTTAAGACTCAGGTCTAGGCCATGTTGGCTTAAGGCCCTTCAAACTTATTCCTTTCTTATTCTTTCTCTCTCTCTTTAATTCCTCATTGTATTATTAATTAAAATCTCTATAAAACCCAGCTGACTTGGGTATATTTGAATAATTGGGAATATTTCCCTGGTGACCACCTTATATTTTATTTTAAAACAAGACACTGTAGTGAAACATATTTTCTGTGGTCAAATTTACTCACTCACTCTTATATCTATCACAATTTATATCTTCCACTACTTTACTCACTACAGTTTACAACCTCAACTATTTTAACTATTACAGTTTATGGCATCCACTCTTTTAACTGCCACAGTTTATGGCAGACAACTCTTTTTAAATGTATCAAAGTCCAGATCCGAGTGCCTCTAGACAATGAGTGCAAATCTGTATGTGAATCTCACCAGCCCATGAAAGTGTCTCCAACCAAGCATTTCACCAACCTAAAGACCAATGCTGAAGAGGCTGAGCCACAAAAGGCAGTCTCTAATGCCAAGGAGGCAAGAATTTCACCAGAGTAAGCTCCCTCTTCAGTTTGATTCACCAATGCAGGAATCCAAATCTGAATGTCCACCAGAATCCAAAGTCCAGATCAGGAAGCTGAAATCAGAAGCCAAATTCAAAATGAGAATATCTGAATTTCTGTTGGGTCTCAACTTATAAGCACTTTTCTTCACCCAACAGCTCTCCCATGTGACACCTCAGTAACCAATCATAGTTCCTTAATTTATCTAGCACAGCAGGGGGATTGGGGGGCAAAGAGTGCTTGTGGGATCCACTTACATTTTTGAGAGTGTGAACTTTTCTAGTAAAAGGTTCTTCAAGAGCCTGACTAAGTTTGAAAGGAGGGGCACTCCAAGTTCTTGAATGATTAAGTTAAAATAAACAAAGGGAGTTAAAAATTCCCTTTCACAGCATGAGTAATAATTCACTTGGCTGTCTAGGACAGGAAGTGAACCAGGAAAGGAGGAGACTGTCTGAATCATCTATCTATCTATCTCTGCTTTTGATTGGCTGAAGCCAGGAAATGAGTAACAGTTGGACCTTGGGCTGCACCTGGAGGTCTGGGGTGATGATCAGACCTTGACAGGAGACAGATGAATCTCATATTAGTCTGGAATAACAGTCATACCTTGAGATGCACCATCCAGTCTGGGGGTAACAGTCAGACCTTCAGCAGAAGGAAGAAATGGAATTTCTTCTTTATTAGGATAAAAATGGGGAAAGAGGGTAAGAGTAATACACTGGAGTGAGGGAGGAAATTTAGGGGAAGTTACATTACATAATAAAAGTGTACAAGTAGATATCAATACAAACAGGAAAGAAGGGAAAGGGAAATAGTTGATACTTGAAATTCATTCTCATCTGAACTTGTCAAGAAAAGAAAAATATTTACACACATGATTACAGTCAGAAATGAATTTCACTCTGGAGAACTGGGGGGAGGGGAAATCAGAGGGAGGACAGATTAAGGGATGGATAAATCCTAAACAAAATAAACTAAAGATATAAAAAAATTATACTTTTTTGAGGTTGCAATGAATAGGAATCATAAAAATACTCATAAATTGAGGATTGCATGAGCACATTTTTTATGGTATGTAAATATCATAGGATACTATTCTCCTGAACATTTATCAGTCAAATAACCAACCAGAATTCCAGAAAACTAGTGATTAAAGATCCTGCCTACTTTTATTTATGTAATTTATATTTTTATATATTATATATATATATATGTTTATATATATTTATATATATATATTACAACAAGCAAATTTTATATAAAATTTGCTTGTTGTAATGGGGAAAAAACAACTAAACAGCTAGCAAACAAAAATGGTTATCAGATCAAACACTAATCAATAAAACCAAAAGGAGAATGAATGGATGCCTTCTTCTAGTCCACATCCATACAAGAAGACTTTTAGAGGCCCACAGATTTTCTGGTAAGAGGTATCAGAGAGGTTTAAAACCAGCCTAATCTCTAGGAAACTGGATCTAAAGTCATAAGTTTCTTGACATGTTAAAGCCACAGAAGAGGACAAAATCCACTCTCAGTAGGCCACTGTGGAGAACTGTTTGAGAATGGCACTGTTAAAGTCCATGCATACCATGGTGGGCCCTCATGAAGCTATCTACAATCCTGATATCCTGCCCATCCATGGCAAGAAACAAAGAGAGTATATGTTCATACAAGGAGAATATATATAAGGAACTCATGCCACCTGTTCTAGCGGGACCTTCAGGAGGCCTGAAACTAGTGTGATCATCAACATCACACCAGCTTCTGTGAGGGCCCGAGTATGGTAAAATCTAACTTTTAATTGGCAATTAAAAGTAGGAAAAAAAAAGAAATGATTGAAACTAACTTCTGTTTGAATTCACTATTTCAAATAAGGAGACATGAAACTAGCTGACCTATACAGAACTGATACAGGGGGGTTAGAACTGGAGACCCAACTGACAAGGGAACAACACCAGTTCCTTTCTACCCCAACCAACCCAACCAAGAGTACAAAAGGAAGCAGAATCTGTTTATGGCACAAAGAATCAATATAAAAACTCAGGCTAGAGGCATGCATGAATGGGGGAATATACACTTGAGAAACAATATGGGTCAAAAAAAGAAAAAGACCAACAGGTAAATCCAGAACATAAGAACAACTCTACATTGAATGCAAGTAAAGCCACAGAAAAACAAATGTCTTAACCAAAATGATGTCATGAGTGAATAGAAGACATGAAGGAAGAGATTTAAATTATATTAGAGATCCTGAAATAAAAATTGAAAAAAAAATAGCTTAGAAAAAGGTTTTTAATTACAAATCAAGTAGATTCTTTCCTTTAGATTATTCTCTAAAGAAGAGGATGGAACAAACAGAAGTCAATAATTCAGTTACAAAACATAAAATATTAGAATACTCAAAAGGTAGTAAAATCCGTGACCTAGGTGGGGAACAATTCATTTAAAATGATCAAATTTCCTGAAAATCATATCCATATTACAAAATCCTAAATAAAAACATTTAGAAATAAGTAAATGATAAAAATAAAAGCATTCAGATTCATTAGAATTAGCAGATTAGAGGCTTTCGGTCAAGATGGTGGCTTAGAGGTAGCAAAAACTCAGACCTCCCTAAACCCTTCCTCACCTATTAAAAACACAATGCTTCCAGGGGACTGAAAACCAAATTGAACAACAGGACAGAGCTAGGGAACCCTCCTCCTAGACCCAACTTAAAAGGTATGCCCCCCCAAAAAAGTCTGAACTCTAGGACATGTGGGTTTAAGGGGAAGGAAGAAGAAAGGTCCCAGGATGTCTCCCCCACCTACAGCCCTGAACCTCCAGCAGTGGCTGGGATCTCTGGGTGGACAAAGGCACTAGTCTGAAGAGATAACCTTACCAGCAAAGTTGTGCCAGGCTCAGGGCTTTGAACACAGGTGGTGGGAAGACAGCTGGAGAAGCTTGGAGAAGGCAGCCCAATTACAGCTGAGACACTCCATATTGCCCCCCACTTCCAGAGGTTATGGAATCAGGGCACATCCACCTCTGCAAGAACAGCTCCACCCTGACTTAATCTTCCAAACCTTCAGAGGGCAGGGAAGCTCAAGCTCCAATACCCCTCCCCCACAGACTCATCTGAGAGCCTCTCTGACTGAGCTTCAAGCAGCAATAAACTACAGGCAACAACCTTGACCACAGTGAGGGAAGCCCAGCTCCTTCTCAACTTCTGCTGTCAGATGGGGAAGATCAGACTACCTGACCAAACAGGAGAACAGCCCAAACTCACAGATCCAGCACAAAATGAGAGGAGGAAGACGATAGGCAACTACAGAGGAGAGAGGTGAGGAAGGGGGAAATATGAGTAAACAACAAAAAATGAAAACAGAAATTACAATTTAAAGCTTCTATCAAGGCAATGAACAAAGAGCAAATGAAACAGAAGAGGATCAAGGAACACAAAGCAAAAACACAGAAACTCCAGAAAATTGGAAATAGACTTTGGAAGAACTCAAAATACAATTCAAAACACAATTAAGAGAGGCTAAAGACAATTGGGAAAAGAACTTAAAAAGCAAAATTAATCATCTGGAAACAGAAAATATTGTCTTCAAAGCCAAAATTAATCAGCTTGAAAATGAGGCAATGGAGATGAAAAATGACCTCCAAAGAAAATCAGACCAGAAGGAGAAAGATGACCAAAAAGCCAGGGGTGAAATTCAGTCTTTAAAAACTAGAAAACAACAACTAGAAGCAAGAAAGTTCACAAGGCAGCAGGAAACTATAAAGTAAAATCAAAAGAATGAAAAAATTGAGGAAAATATAAAAAACCTCATCCACAAAACAGAAGATTTAGAAAACAGATCCAGGAGAGACAACTCAAGAATCATTGACCATGACAAAAGAAAAAGCCTGGACATCATTCTACAGGAAATTCTCCAGGAAACTGTGCCAACATTCTAGAGCAAAAGGGAAAAATTAAGATTGAAAGAATCCATAGATTGCCTCCTGTACTTAATCCCCAACTGACAAGACCTAGGAATATTATAGCCAAATTCAAGAACTACCTGACCAAGGAAAAAATATTAAAGCTGCTAAGAAGTCATTCAGATACCATGGAACTACAATGAGGACAACACAAGATCTGGTTGCATCTACACTGAAGGATCAAAAGGCATGGAATATGATATTCCAGAAAAGCAAGGGAACTAGGTCTACAACCAAGAATCAACTACTCAGCAAAACTGACTATATTCTTTCAGGGAAATGTGTGGTCATTTAATAAAATAGAAGACTTCCAAGCATTCATAAAAAAAGACTGGACTTGAACAGAAAATTTGATGCCCAAACATAGAACTCAAGAGAATCACCAAAAGGTAATTAAGAAAGGGGAAAAAAACAAAAAAAAACTTTTTTAAGGGACCCAATAAGTTAAAATGATATGTATCCCTATAAGAAAAGAGGATATTGGTAACTTAAAAATTGTTATTATCACCTGGGTGATAGAAGAACTAAGAGCAAATAGTGAGAAACTATATACAATGAAATGCCAAGACATAAATATGTATATAGATATATGTATGCATAAATATATATGTACATATATGTGTGTATATCTATATACACACAACTAGGGGTAAAAAAAGAGGTTAATACTAAGGGAAATGAGAACAGAAACAAAATGGAGTAAATTTATATGTCATAAAGAAGCTCATGGCAGGAATGGGAGAGAAAACCAATTCACTGGAAGGGTAAAGAGGTTAGAGATAGGAAATATTTAATTCTTATGTACCTTGAAACTGACTCAGAGAGGGAAGAATAATCAAATTCATTGGGGCAGGGAATCAATTTGTGCCCTATAGAGAAGTAGAAGACTTTTGGGGAGGGAAGCAATACAAGAGAGGGAGAGGGTTGTGAAGAACTTATTACTACAACAGAAAGACTTGCAAGGAAGTGCAAGGGAGTGCAAGGAATGGAAGCTTGAAGATCTGTAAACCAGGAAAATTCAAGGGAGAATGTGTTCAGGAGGAATGTAATATTTATTAGGAGAGATGGGGAGGATAGAAAAACAGGGGGCAAATGGGAGTTTCATAGCAGGGTATGGGGGAGTGGAGGGAGAGAGGGAATATTGCTTAGTGGGGAAAAGGAGAGAGATGCCCCCCTGCCAAGAGGAAGCAGCAGGAGTCTGATAAGGACTGTTTGGCGTTGACGACTGAACTGAGGTTCAGCTCCCTTTTTGCCCAGAAAAGATAGTCCACTTATCTGACTGTGAATTCAAATAATATAAAGTTTAATAACCTGTTGGGATTGGAGTTTTTCCTCAGCTTCAGAGCTGAGGCCAGGTCTCATAGGCTGGTGGGGGTTTCTCCCACTCCCATCTACCCCATATCAATCCTCGCTTTGTCTAATTCAGAATAGACAGCTTCTGCACAGGTAATGAGCAAAGAGCGAACGAAACAGAGGGGGAAGGATCAGCAAAGGAAAAATCAGAAATCCCAGCGAATTGGATACAGGCTTTGGAAGGACTCAAAATGCAATTCAAAACACAATTAAGAGAGACTGAAGACAATTGGGAAAAGAACTTAAAAACTAAGATAACTCATCTGGAAACAGAGTCACTTAAACTAAAACAAGAAAATAGTGTCTTGAAAGCCAAAATCAACCAGCTGGAAAATGAGGCAAAGGAGGTGAAAGATGAGGCAAAGCAGATGAAAGATGAGGTGAAGATGAAAGATGACCTCTGTAAATCTTGAATCTCTCAGACTTGTGAATGTTAAAAATTTCCCCTTTGGGGAATTCTTAATTGGAACAAATTCCCTACTGAGAAACATTCCCCATTTTGATGTGAGAACTCGCCAGGATCAGAAATGGGGGGACCTCTACTCCACCCATACTTAAGACTGCTTTAGGGGAGAAAACTCCTTGCTATGGGAGGACCCCTACTCTACCTGTACTTAAGACTGCTTTAGGGGAGAAAACTCCTTGCTAAACAAAGAAAGTACTTGGACCCATGCTTATAATATAGCAAGGAGTTCTTTGAGCCAGGCCTGTTTTTAGAATTGATACAATGGAATGCTAGGTACCTAAAAGGGTCGGGCAAGTTTTCTCTTGATGAGATTAGTTGACTCAGCTGTGTTTTCTCTCATTCAGACTTACTGAGGAGATTGGTGGACACAGTAGCATTTTTTCTAATTCAGACTTACTGAGGAGATTGGTCGACTTAGCAGGAATTTAGATTGGCAGTGCTTTGGAAAGCATCTACAGTGATTGGTAGATGTAGGGACTTAGGGGAGGTGACATGGGAGAAAAACCCCTATATAAGAAAAAGCAGAATCTCTTAAGAGATATCCTTTTGGAGAATCCTTTTGGAGGATCTCTTATGAGGATCACTTGGGAAGAATGTCTTGAGAGAGGCTCTGGAGAAGGGAAGCTCTTGGAGGACAATCTCTAAGGAGGTCTCTCTGGAGCTCCTCTAAGGGGACTCTGTCCCTCTGGAGGCTCTGGAGAGAGGCCTTTTGGAACAGTCTATGGCTGGAAGGCTCTCTGGTGAAGTCAGCTGAGATGGAGCTGGCCTGGTGTCACTAGAATCTGTTTAGGCAGACCTTGTGATGAGTGTTAAAAGACTGATTGACTGATTCTCTCTCTTAAGACTCAGGTCTAGGCCATATTGGCTTGAGGCCCTTCATAATTATTCCTTTCATACTTTTTCTCTCTTTCTCTAATTCCTCATTATATTATTAATTAAAAATCTCTATAAAACCCAGTTGACTTGGGTATTTGAATAATTGGGAATATTTCCCTGGCAACCACCTTATATTTGATTTAAAACCAAGACACTAGTGAAATATATTTTCTGCTGTCAAATTTACTCACCCTCTCTTATATCTATCACAATTTATATCTTCCACCATTTTAACTCACTACAGTTTATGGGCTTCACTATTTTAAATCCCACACCTCCAAAGAAAATCAGACCAAAAGGAAAAGGATGACCAAAAAACTAAGGATGAAATCCAACCTTTAAGAACCAGAATACAACAACTACAATCAAGTGACCTCACAAGGCAGTAGGACACTATAAAAAAAAACCAAAAGAATGAAAAAAATGAGGAAAATATGAAGCATCTCATTCACAAAACAGAGGATTTAGAAAATCGTTGAAGGAGAGACAATTTAAGAATCGTTGGTCTACCAGAAGACCATGACAAAAGAAAAATCCTGGATATTATATTACAGGAAATTATTAAAGAAAACTGCCTCGATATCCTAGAACAAGAGGGAAAAGTGGAGATTGATAGAATCCACAGATCACCTCCTGTACTTAATCCCCAACTGACAACACCCAGGAATGTTATAGCCAAATTCAAGAACTATGAGACCAAAGAAAAGATATTACAAGCTGACAAGAAGAAGTCATTCAGATACCAAGGAACCACAGTGAGGATAACTCAGGATCTGGCTGCATCCACACTGAAAAAAAGAAAGGCATTATATATGATATTCCAGAAAGCAAGGGAACTAGGTCTACAACCAAGAATCAACTACCCAGCAAAACTGACTATATTCTTACAGGCGAAAGTATGGTCATTCAACAAAATAGAAGAATTTCAAGAATTCATAAAGAAAAGACCAGACCTGAACAGAAAATTTGATGTCCAAGCACAGACTCAAGAGAACCATCAAAAGGTAATTAAAAAAGAGGGGAGAAAAGAAAAACAAAACAAAAAAAACTTTTTTAAGAGACTCAATAAGTTAAAATGATATGTATCCCTATAAGAAAAGAGGTCATTGGTAACTCTTAAAAACTGTTGTTATTACCTGGGCAGCAAAAAGAAGTACACTTAGAGGGAACAGTGACAAACTATATAGGATGAAAGGACAAGACATAAATAAGTATATAGATATACGCATGCAAAAATAAATACATATGAGTATGCATATATATACATATATATAACTAGAACTTAAAATAGGTTAATATTAAAAGAAATGGGAAAAGAAACAAATGGGGGTAAATTTATATGTCATAAAGAAGGTCATGGTGGGAGTGGGGAGAACATCAATACACTGGAAGGGTAAAGAGGTTGGAGACAGGAAATACTCAAATTTACATGCTTTGTAATTGACTCAAAGAGGGAAAAACAATCCAATCATTTGGGGGCAGAGAATAGATTTGCGCCCTATAGGGGAGTAGAAGGGTAACAAACAATCTGGTGGGGAGGGAAGTAGTACAAGGGAGGGAGGGGGGGGGCAACTTTAGAAACACTACAGGGAAAATAAGGGGGGAATAAGAAGGGAGGGGGTAGAAAGGGAAGTAAAATAAGGGTGGGAACAAGGGGGACTGTTTAAAAGCAAACATTGGTGTAGAAGGAAATAGTGAAAGAAGAAAAGGCAGGAACAGGAGCAGAAATCAAAATGCTGGGAAATACACAGCTAGTAATCATAACTCTAAATGTGAATGGAATGAACTCACCCATAAAATGCAAGCGAATAGCAGATGGCATTGGAATCCAAAACCTTACCATATGCTGTCTATAATAAACACACATGAGGAAGGTAGATACACATAAGGTGAAAGTAAGAGGGTGGAGCAAAATCTATTGGGCATCAACTGACAAAAAGAAGGCAGGAGTCACAATCTTGATATCTGACAAAGGCAAAGTAAAAATAAATCTACTTAAAAGAGATAGGGAAGGTAATTACATCCTGATAAAAGGCAGTATAGACAGTGAAGAAATATCTGTTCTCAACATGTATGCACCAAATGGCATAGCATCCAAATTTCTAAAGGAGAAATTAGAGGAACTCAAGGACGAAATAGATAGAAAAACTATACTAGTGGGAGACCTGAACCTTCCTCTATCCAAACTAGATAAATCAAACCAAAAAATAACTAAGAAAGAGGTAAGTGAAGTGAATGAAATCTTAGAAAAAGTAGAGTTAGTAGACATGTGGAGAAAAATAAATAGGGACAAATAGGAATATACCTTCTTTTCTGCAGCAAATGGTACATTCACAAAAATTGACCCTGTATTAGGGCATAAAAACATTGCAAACAAGTGCAAAAGAGCAGAAATAATAAATGCAACTTTCTCAGATCACAATGCAATGAAAATAATAATTAGTAAGGGAACATGGAGAGGTAAATCAAAAATTAATTGGAAATTAAACAATATGATTCTCCAAAACCAGCTAGTTAAAGAACAAATTGTAGAACCAATTAATAACTTCATTGAAGAAAATGGCAATGATGAGACATCCTTTCAAAACCTATGGGATGCAGCCAAAGCAGTACTCAGGGGCAAATTTATATCCTTGAGTTCATATATTAATAAGTTAAGAAGGGCAGAGGTCAATGAATTGGGCATGCAAATTAAAAAACTAGAAAGAGGACAAATTAAAAATCCTCAGATGAAGACTAAATTAGAGATCCTAAAAATCAAAGGAGAAATTAATAAAATTGAATGTCAAGGAATTATTGATTTAATAAATACGACTAGAAGCTGGTGCTTTGAAAAAACAAATAAAATAGACAAAGTACTAGTCAGTCTAATTTTAAAAAGGAAAGAAATAAACCAAATTGACAGTATCCAAGATGAAAAAGGAGACCTCACCTCTAATGAAGAGGAAATTAAGGCAATCATTAAAAACTATTATGCCCAATTAAATGGCAACAAATATGGCAATATAGGTGATATGGATGAATACTTCCAAAAATATAAATTGCCTAGACTAAAAGAGAAAGAAATAAATTACCTAAACAACCCCATATCAGAAAAAGAAATTGAACAAGCCATCAAAGATCTCCCTAAGAAAAAATCTCCAGGTCCAGATGGATTCACAAATGAATTCTATCATACATTCAAAGAACAACTAATCCCAATATTAAAAAACTATTTGACAGAACTCCAAGAAGGAGTTCTACCAAATTCATTTTACAACACAAACATGATACTGATCCCAAAGCCAGGCAGGTCAAAAACAAAGAAAGAAAACAATTGACCAATCTCCCTAATGAATATAGATGCAAAAGTCTTAAATAGGATACTAGCAAAAAGACTCCAGCAAGTCATCACAAGGATCATCCACTATGACCAGGCAGGATTCATACCAGGAATGCAAAGATGGTTAAATATTAGAAAAACAATCCACATAATTGACCACATTAACAAGCAAACTGACAAAAATCACATAATTATCTCAATAGATGCAGAAAAAGCCTTTGATAAAATACAATACCCATTCTTATAGAAAACACTAGAAAGAACAGGAATAGAAGGGCCTTTACTAAAAATAATAAACAGTATATATCTAAAACCATCAGCAAACATCATCTGTAATGGGTATAAACTAGAAGCCTTCCCAATAAGAACAGGAGTCAAACAAGGATGCCCATTATCACCTCTATTATTTAACATTGTACTAGAAACACTAGCAGTAGCAATTAGAGATGAAAAAGAAATTGAAGGTATTAAAATTGGCAATGAGGAGACCAAGCTATCACTCTTTGCAGATGATATGATGGTTTACTTAAGGAATCCTAGAGAATCAACCAAAAAGTTACTCGAAATAATCAACAACTTTAGCAAAGTTGCAGGATACGAAATAAATCTGCATAATTCATCAGCATTTCTATATATCTCTAACCCATTTCAGCAGCAAGAATTAGAAAGATAAATTCCATTTAAAATCACCCTAGACAATATAAAATACTTAGGAATCTATCTGCCGAGACAAACACAGGAACTATATGAACACAACTACAAAACACTTTCCACACAGTTAAAACTAGATCTAAACAATTGGAAAAAAATTGATTGCTCATGGGTGGAAAGAGCTAACAAAATAAAAATGACAATCCTACCCAAATTAATTTACTTATTTAGTGCCATACCCATTGAACTACCAAAAAACTATTTTACTGAATTAGAAAAAACCATAACTAAGTTTATTTGGAAGAACAAAAGATCAAGGATATCCAGGGAAATCAGGGGGGGAAATGCAAAGGAAGGAGGACTTGCAGTCTCAGATCTCAAACTATACTATAAAGCAGTGGTTATCAAATCAATTTGGTACCGGCTAAGAGACAGAAAGGAGGATCAGTGGAATAGACTTGGTGTAAATGATCTCAGCAAGACAGTTCATGACAAACCCAAAGACCCCAGCTTTTGGGACAAAATTCCATTATTTTATAAAAATTGCTGGGAAAATTGGAAGACAGTGTGGGAGAGATTCTCACACCCTACACCAAGATAAATTCAGAATGGGTGAATGACTTCAACATAAAGAAGGAAACTATAAGTAAATTAGTTGAACACAGAATAGTATACATGTCAGACCTTTGGGAAGGGAAAGATTTTAAAACCAAGCATGACTTAGAAAGAGTCACAAAATGTAAAATAAATAATTTTTACTACATCAAATTAAAAAGTTTTTCTACAAACAAAATCAATGTAACTAAAATCAGAAGGGAAGCAACAAAATGGGAAACAATCTTCATAAAAACCTCTGACAAAGGTTTAATTACTCAAATTTACAAAGAGATAAATCAATTGTACAAAAATTCAAGCCATTCTCCAACTGATAAATGGGCAAGGGACATGAACAGGCTGTTCTCAGCCAAAGAAATCAGAACTATTAATAAGCACATGAAAAAGTGTTCTACATCTCTTATAATCAGAGAGATGCAAATCAAAACAACTCTGAGGTATCACCTCACACCTAGCAGATTGGCTAACATGACAGCTATGGAAAGTAATGAATGCTGGAGGGGATGTGGCAAAGTAGGGACACTAATTCATTGCTGGTGGAGTTGTGAATTGATCCAACCATTCTGGAGGGCAATTTGGAACTATGCCCAAAGGGCGATAAAAGACTGTCTTCCCTTTGATCCAGCCATTAGCACTGCTGGGTTTGTACCCCAAAGAGATAACAAGGAAAAAGACTTATACAAGAATGTTCATAACAGTGCTCTTTGTGGTGGCCAAAAATTGGAAAATGAGAGGATACCCTTCAATTGGGGAATGGCTGAACAAATTGCAGTATATATTGGTGATGGAATACTATTGTGCTAAAAGGAATAATGAACTGGAAGAACTCCATGTGAACTGGAATGACCTCCAGGAATAGATGCAGAGCGAAAGGAGCAGAACCAGGAATACATTGTACACAGAGACTGATACACTGTGGTACAATCAAAGGTAATGGACCAATAATGTCAATGCAGTATCCCTGAACAATCTGCAGAAACACTATCCACAAGCAGAGGATAAACTGTGGGAGTAAAAACACCAATGAAAAGCAACTACTTGACTACAGGGGTGGAGGGGATATGACTGAGGAGAGACTCTAAATGAACACTCTAATGCAAATACCAACAACATGGAAATGGGTTCAAATCAAGAACACATGTGATACCCAGTGGAATTGCACGTCGGATATGGGAGAGGTGGTGGGAGGTGGGGAGGGAAGAAAAGAAAATGATCTTTGTTTCCAATGAATAATGTTTGGAAATGACCAAATAAAATAATGTTAAAAAATTTAAAATTTTTTTTAAATTAAAAATAAAGAAAGAAACTATAAGTAAATTAGGTGAACACAAGATAGCATATATGTCAGGTCTTTGGGAAAGAAAAGATTTTAAGACCAAGCAAGAGTTAGAAAAAATCACAAAATGTAAAATTAGTAATTTGGATTACATTAAATTAAAATTATTTTGTACAAATGATACCAATGTACAAATGACACCGAAATTAGAAGGGAAACAACAAATTGGGAAAAAATCTTCATAACAAAAACCTCTGATAAAGGTCTAGTTACTCAAATTAAAAAGAGCCAACCCAATTGTGCAAAAAATGAAGCCATTCTCCAATTGATAAATGGGCAATGGACATGAACAGGCAGTTCTCAGCCAATGAAATCAAAACTATTAATAAGCACATGAAAAGTGATCTAAATCTCTTATGATCAAATGCAAATCAAAACAACTCTGAGGTATCACCTCACACCTAGCAGATTGGCTAACATGACAGCAAAGGAAAGTAATGAATGTTGGAGGGGATGTGGCAAAATTGGGACATTAATTCATTGCTGGTGGAGTTGTGCATTGATCCAACCATTCTGGAGGGCAATTTGGAACTATACCCAAAGGGTTCTAAAAGACTGCCTTCTCTTTGATCCAGTCATAGAACTGCTGGGTTTATACCCCAAAGAGATAATAAGGGAAAAAGACCTGTACAGGAATATTCATAGCTGCACTCTTTGGGGTAGCAAAAAAATTGGAAAATGAGAGGATGCCCATCATTTGGGGAATGGCTGAACAAATTATGATATATGTTGGTGCTGGAATCCTATTGTGCTCAAAGCAATAATGAACTGGAAGAATTCCATGTGAACTGCAATGACTTCCAGGTATTGATGCTGAGTGAGAGGAGCAGAACCAGGAGAACATTATACACAGAAACTGATACAGGATGGAACAATCAATGTAATGGACTTCTCCATTAGTGGCAATGTACTAATGAGGAAAACTCAAAGGCATTTATGAGAAAGAACACTATCTACATTCAGAGAGAAAACTGTGGGAGCAGAAACACAGAAGAAAAACAACTGCTTGATTACAAGTTTCAATGGGGATATGATTGGTGATGTAAACTCCAAATGATCATCCTAGTGTAAAAATCAACCACATTAAAAAATTTTTTGACCAAAGATCCATGTAAAACCCAGTGGAATTGTAAGTTAGTTAACAGATGGGGTGAGGGGAGGAGAAGGAAATAATTTGATTCTTGTAATCAAGGAATAATATTCTAAATTGACTAATTAAATAAAACATAAAAAAGTAAATTTAAATAAATTTTAAAAAGAATTAGCAGGTTAAAGGCAAAATAGAAGAAAAATCCAGTGGTCATCTCTTAAAAAAATAATAAATTGAAAACAATGAAGTCTATAATAGCCAAGATTTTTGGCTATTATATTACATATAATAGGATGGTGCCAAGATGGTGAAGAAGACATAATGACCCACTTGGTATCTACCAAAGTACCTTCCAGTAAACAATGATAAAATGCCTCAAAATGAATTCTGGAGCAGCATTACTCACAAAATGATAAGGTGAATTAATTTTTCAAACCTAAACAACTTGGAAAGCCAGCAAGAAACATGTAGGGTACCAAGGTGGAGGTGGAATGCAGCATAACAGAGCAAAGCAGCACACTTTGGGTATAATTAAAGCAACAGCAAAGTTTCCAGGGCTCTAAGCAACAAATGATAAGAGAGAATCAGACAACTGCTCAGAAAGAGATTTCAAGAGTCCCTTTTCTGCATCTGTTGAAGCCAAGAGTAAATCATCTATATATTTGATTAATTTGCTGTTTTTAAATTTTATATTATCTGTATCTTGGCTCAAAATTTGCCCAAATAAGCTCGGGCTGTCTATGAAACCTTGTGGCAAAAGACTGCAGGAGTATTTATGGCCCTGCCAGGTGAAAGCAAAGATATGCCTCGAGTTCTCATGTATGGGTATGGAAAAGAAGGCTGAGCACAAGTATACTACTGTAAAGTATGTAGCTGTGCTAGGAATAGAAGAAATAATAGTATTGATATTGGAAACTACAGAGTGTCTCTTTATGTGATTGATCACAGCCCTCAAATCCTGCAGGAATCTATAGAGGTGTTTGCTATTGGGTCCTCTTTTTGGCTTTTTAACAGGTAGGATGGGCATGTTGTATTCAGATTTGCAAGGAATTATTATTCCCTGTGCAATTAATGAGTTAATAACTGGGGTAACACCCTCAATTTCTTCTTTTGAGAGGGGATACTTAGCAATGGAAAGAGGTGGGCTAGATTTAGTTTTTATCTGCACAGGAACAGCCAACTTAAGTAAGCCTACATTGGAAGAAGATGTGGTCCAAAGAGTCTCCAGTATATCTTCAGGTATTGCAAAGGTGGAATGCTCTTTTTCCTCCTGACTCTCTGAGAGAATTACAGGGAGTATATTTAAAGATTCCTCTGGTACTTCCAATGATAAGGAACCATCTGGGGAGCAAGTTATTGTGGCTCTGAGTATGCATAGAAGGTCCCTCCCCAGCAAATTTAAAGGGGAGTCAGGCATCAAAAGGAAGGAATGTTGTACCTCTAGGGGTCCTACAGACACCATTCTAGGGGGAAGTCTTTTAACTCTTTGGGATATTCCTGATACTCCCATTACATTCTCTGAGCCAAGAGAATAACATTGTAAGTCAGGTGTTCTCTTTAATACAGACCAGGAAGCTCCAGTGTCTAATAGACAATTATAATAGGTGTTACCCACCTTTAAAGTAACATGGGGTTCATTAGTATGGGGGGGTAGTGGATAGGGACAAAGGGTAGTAGGACATCAGGTTCCAAAAAATCAAAGGTTGTATCCTCTGATTCCTGTGCCCCAGCCCCCCCCCAGACACATTCATTGTGTTTGGGAAGTTCCTTGGGCACCACCCTGAAAGGCACCTCCCTGAAGGGCATCCCCCTGAGGGGCATTAGCACCTCGAGTATTTTTTGGACAAGCACCATTTTTATATATTGTTGTGGAGTCATTTGTGAGTTATCATTTTCCCAATATCTATTCCTATAGTCATCATTCCTAAAGTTGTGGTTTGCATTGTCATAATTATATTTATTTCTATAATTATCACTTCTGTAGTTGTTATTAAACTGTGTATTCCTTCCTATAATCTTGAGAATAGCTCTACACTCTACCATATTGTGGCCCTTCTTCCAAAAGAAGTGGCAGGCAATGGATTGATAATTAGATTTCTGAAGAGGGGCAAGTGTCATTGATTCATTATCATGCCCACTTTCTAGTTTAGCTATCTTATATTTTAAACATCTCATTTCTTCATTTCCTCCATGGCATCATTATTTTCTTCCTCCTTTTCTTTGTTCCCCTTTAAAACATATATAGCTGTTTTTCGCAATTCTTCAAGGTCCATCTCTGACCATCTTGGACAATGTGTTCTAAAATAATTCTTAATTGCTTTACAAGAGTTATTGACGAAGATCCTTCTAACTTGTCTTAAGCTATTCTCTTTAGTTAGGTCCCAATCCAGGTATCTGTCCCCAAACTCGATTATTCTATCCATGAATATGGAGGGTGTTTCTTCCTCCTTTTGCTTAATTTTTTCAAGTTCCATCCACTTATTTGTACTGTCTACACATTCCCTCATTGCTGTAAGGATGGCCTCTCTACAACGGTATAGTTGTAGATAATCCTCAGAATTCTTATAGTCCCATTCGGGATCCTGAGATGGCTAATGTGCTGCATTATGCCCCTGGGATTTGTTGACATGAGCAATTATTTTATTTTTCTCATGTTCAGTTAAAAAGTCTGTAACAAGTTCTCAACATCCTTGTAAGACAGATTATACTGAAAAAAAAAATATGTCTCCCATCTTTTTTGTTACTAGAAAGGGATCTTGTTCATATGTGGGTATATTTCATGTAAATTCATTTATTTCTTGGGGAGTAAATGGTATCCTGTGTCTTAAAGTCACCACATCTCCATTCTGTCCTATTTCAGGTACTTCTCTTAGAGAAAATGGGCCTCTAGTTGAATTTTTCACCTGTGGGTCAGTTTGCCTAGGACAAGTTTCTCTAGGAGGATGAGATTTCCTTTGGGCTGGAATTTGGATTTCTGTAGGAGAGGGAAAATGAGAAACTGGGATTGCAGTGGAAGGGTTCTGGGGATTAAATTCAGTCAAAATTTGCACTACGCAAGAGAAGCAGTCTGTTAGCTGAGCTATAGGGAAGGTGTTTTCCATCTCTATTTCAGGGAAGGAAATTTCCTCATTCAATGATTCTGAAACAGGTCTGTTTCTGGTAGGGTGGCTGTTTGCCAATTGATCCTATAAGAATCATTTTAAGTTTTCAAACTGAGCTTGCATGTTCTCTTGCATCTTTTTTACATCCTCAATTTTTTTAGTGTTTTTCTGAATTTCAGCTTCAATCAATTTTTTTGTGTTAGCTAGCATCTCTAAACACAGTGCTGAGGAGTACAAAAATGACATTACCTATTAATATAAAAAATTGGAGGTATGCTGTATTATTCAATGTCCCTAATTCTTCAACCACCATATAAATGTCGAAGAATGTAGTATTCATTATATATATATATGTATATATATATATATACATTTTGTAATTATTTTTCTAACAGTCTTCACAAAATACGTGGGGAGCAGGTCAAAGCCAAAACTTTCTACAGGTTTTTTCCACTCCTAATCTAGACAGTTGTTCCCTAAGGGAAAGATTTAGAAACAGCTCTCCCAGCCAGGACCTTAGGGCCCTGTTGCTAAGATTTAAAACATCTGTGTTCTATCTAATTTAAGAAGAGAAGCCCAAAAGCAGGAAAATGGGCTTTGTACTCTGGTGGTCTAGCTGTTTTTGTTGAGAGAGATCGAAGCAAGGGCTCCATTTTCAAGAGTTTCCTCGCTGCTAATCGACAAGGGTCAGCTAACTATATTTAGCTATCTATCTAGCTATCAGAGTCACACAGCTGGAAAGTATCTGAGGTCAGATTTGAACCTAGGACCTTCTGTCTCTAGGCCTGGCTCTCAATCCATTGAACCACCCAGATGCCCCTTAAGATTAAAAGGAGAAAAGAAAAAAAAAACTGCTGATTCCAATTTAACTTAAGGAGAAAGGAGAAGAGAGAAGTGTTTTCTACTCACCTGTTCTAGCAGCTGTGTCCTTAAGCAGAGTTAGCTGTTAAAAAGGACTGACTGAGTGAGGAGAAAGTAGAGTAAAAAGGCAAGAAAATTCAGGAAATTTATTGAGGGGACTCGTAGACTTTTGTGGTCAGCCAAACTGTGATATTGAAATCACTTTAAAAGTCTGATATAAATTAATTTAAGGTCGCCAAAGAATTTACTTATGTAATTCCTAAATGAAACACTCAAGTCAGCTGCCAAATTTTCATGGTGTTTTAATTACAAACAGGAGGAAGAAAATATTAGAGGGGGAGAGAGAGAGAGAGAGACAGAGAGAGAGAGACAGAGAAGGAAAGAAGTTTAATTCAGACCCACTCTGGCTCAGGCTGAGCCAAAGCTGACCTTAAGGCCTTGGAAAGCCAAAGCAGAGAAAGGGGTTAGTCCTTATCACTCAAGTGACGGGTCTGAAGGAAAGCTCTCTGTGGGGCTCCTCCACCTCAAGCTCCAGCCTCGAACTGACCTCTAGCCCTCCTCCCAGGAAGTCCCAAGAACTCCAGAGGCTGTTCTCTACCTCACTTCCTGCATCTCACATGTGCCAATGGTGGCTCTAGCTTGACCTAGGACTGCCCAGAGGTCTGTCCTTTTTTTTGCACATGTCTGTTGAAGACCATATTCTCAAATAATTAAATCTTGAGTTTAATGCAGCACTTCCTAATCGTGTTACACTGAGTAGGGTGGAGAATGCAGTTTCCAAGACCTGATTCTGTTATTCCAAGTATCTCTATTGTTATTGATCAGGAAATAGCTAAATCCAATCTTCTAAAAAATGGTCTGAATAGGGTGGAGTAGTTTTGAAATTCACACTTGGAAATTAAATTCAGGAGAAATAATTTAAGAATTATTGGACTACCTGAAAGCCATGATCAAAAAGAGAGCTTAGAAATCATCTTTCAAGAAATCAAGGAAAGTTTCTCTGATATTGTAGAATCTGAGGACAAAATAGTAATTTAAACAATCTACCAATAATCTCCTGAAAGAGATGCCAAAACTATAACTTCTAGGAATATTATAGCCAAATTCCAAAACTCCCAGGTCAAGTAAAAAATATAGCAATTAGCCAAAAAAGCTACAGTCAGGATAAAACAAGACTTGGCAATATCTATATTAAAGGATCTGAGGGCCTGGACTATGATATTACAGAAGGCAAAAGAACTAGGATTTCAACTTTCCCAGCAAAAATGAGCATAATTCTTCAGGGGGGGAATGAATATTTAATGAAATAGAAGACTTTCAAACATTTCTTATGAAAAGACTAGAGCTGAATGGAAAATCTGATTCTCAAATATAAGTCTCAATGAATTAATAAAAAGGTAAATGAAAAGGGAATCTGAAGACATTCAAGGAGCAACTGGGTAACTCAGTAGATTGAGAGCCAGGCCTAGAGATGGGAGGTCCTAGGTTCAAATCTGATCTCACATACTTCCCAGTTGTGTGACCCTGGGCAAGTCACTAACCCCCATTGCCTAGCCCTTACCGCTCTTCTGCCTTGGAACCAATACATGTAATGATTCCAAGATGGAAGGTACGAGTTAAAAAAAAAAGACATTCAATAAAGTTAAACTGTGTGCATTCCTACACAAAGAGATAATTCTTGTAACACAAAAGAACTTTGTTTTCATTAGGGCAGTTAGAAAGACTACACATAGAGGGTGAAGGTGTGAGTTTAATATGATGAGATGATATTTTAAAAATGAAATAAAATTAAGACATGGAAAAAGGAATACATTGGGAGGACAATGGAAGGGGAAAATAGAATAAGGTAAATTGTTGCACATAAAACATTCACAGTGTAGAGGAAGATGGAGGAGCATGTGAACCTTACTCTCATATGAATTCATTCAGTGAGGGAAGAATATACACAATCAATTGGGTATAGAAAGCTATCTCACCCTACAGGAAAATGGGGGCAGAAGGGAATGAGAGAAAGGAGGTGGGACTGACAGAGAAGAGGGCAAATTGGAGGAGGTGGAGGTCAAAAATTAAACAAGGGTAATTAGGATGGAAAGTAATACACAATAATCATAAGTATGTAAAAATATTATGTCTCCCTAATAAAGACCTAGGTCCTCAAATACATAGAGAAATGAATTTTAATACATAGTGATATAGATCATTCCTTAATTGATAAATGGTCAAAGGATATGAGCAGGTAGTTCTCAAACAAAATAATTAAAGCTAGCAATACTGATGCAAAAAATTGCTCTAAATCACTGTTAGAGAAATCTAAATTCAAACAGCTCTGAGGTACCACTCTACACCTATCAATTATGATGACAAGAGGAAAATGACAAAATTTGGAGGAGATAAGGAAAAGCTGGGAGACAGATGAATTGTTGGGGGATTTGTAAACTGATTCAATATTTGAGAAAGCAATTTGGAACTATGCTCAGAGCTTTAAAACAGTACAAACCCTTTGACTCAGCAACACCATTACCAGGTTTGTATTCCAAAGGGATAAAAAAAGAAAAAGGAGAAGGGCCTATTTGTACAAAAATATTTACAGTAGCTCTTTTCTAGTGGGGCAAAGATTTGGCAAGTGAAGGGATACTGCTCACTTGGAGAATGAATGAGTAAATTACAGTATATGATTGTAATGGAATACTATTGTGTTGTAAGAAATGACAAGCAGGAAGAACTCAGAAAAAAAAACAGAAAGATTTACATGAACTGAAGCAAAGTGAAATAAGCAGCAGCAGGAGAATAAGATACTGTGACAGGAAAACTGAAGAATGAACAATTGTGAATAATAGCTAGACTGAAAAATAGCAATCCAAAACTATTCCAAAGTACTCATGATAAAAATAAATGCCATCTACTTCCAGAAAAAAAAGAACTGAGTATGAATCTTAACCAAAGCAAACTTTTTTCACTTTCTTGATTTTTTAAAATTTGAGTTTCCTTCAACAAAAGGAATAATAGGGGAAATGTTTTACAGGATTGCATGTGCAAAATCAGTATAAGATTGCTTACCATCTCAAGGAGGGGAGGAAGTTTGGGGGAATAGAGAGGATTCAAAACTCAATATTCTTTGAAAAATTCTGGAAACTGTTTTTACATTTTATTGGAGGTAAATAAAATATTTAAATTTTAAAACATGGTTGATTGAGCTATGAAATGGCACAACCACTTTGGAAACAATGCAGAATTATGAAAATAAAGTAACTAAAATGTCCTTTAAAAAAGAATATAATAGCCAAAATCCAGAATTTCCAAGTCAAATAACAAAGTGTTGCAGTCAGAGAAGATCCAATTCAAGTAAAAAGGAACCACTGTCAGAATTTTACAGGACTATATTTCAAATATGTGGAATGAAATAGTGCTGGGGAATATCAGAGAGCCTAGTCTATGCATATGGAAACTATGTCTGGACATGGAGATGGACAACAAGGTGATAGTACCCTGACAATGATATCAAGCTCAATGGGCTATGTGGAATCAACAGAAAAGGATTGGGTACAGGGAATGGACAACAATAGAATGGGACCTGCAGATTGGGGAAAGGTACTGAAGTGACTGGAAAATGGGAAAATGAGATTAGACTTTGTGGACACTACAGAGAAGTCTGGATGAAGATTGAGAAGTAGAGATTCTAAGCTAATATCATTGAAGAGAAATGGCACATCATGAATGCTGTGGGATAGAATGGATATTGGGGATGGAGTCAGAGATAACTGTGCATATTAAGGGATTTGGATACTAGACCCTAAAAACCAATAATGGTAAACACCAAGGAGACTGGGCATTTGGATTGGACATAGTGAAGGATATATATTGGTGAGCATATGCTGAGAATATTGATTAGTGATGTGTGAATATGAGAAATGAAAACTATCATTATCAACACTGAGGAGGAACAGAACACCAAGTTTTTTTTAATGAGAGGTAATGAATACAATGGAATGGGAATGAAATCTAAACTGGAAGGTCCAGTTTAGGGATTATTTTCCTTTCCTTATTAAATCATTTCAAATTTCCCCAAGATTTGCAATGCATACTTTGTAATAAATCCTCCTGGATTCTTGGTAAAAGGTAGCTAGCACTATGAAACTAAGCACAGGATCTCTCAAAGTCCAATCCCTGAGAGGCTGAGAAAATAGACTCTGGATCATTAAGAGGTGAAGTCATAATCTGAGATCCCTCAGGAGACAAAGCCAAAATCAAAGAGATATGTATTATTTGACTTTAACATATTGGCACAGAGTCAGGAAATGTCTAGTTCAATACTTAAGTTTATTATGAGCATACATATCAAGCATCTAACACCCTGCACAACTAGCATAAAGGAATGACAGGATTATAACAAAAGGAGCTCACAGAATACATGGAAGAGGGAATAAGAAGGAAAGGCAGATTAAAGTTTTGGAGTCTTGATTGATAGCTTGAACTGACTGGAGTCATTTGGCACTTCAATCCCATCTGCAGATCTCTTTCTTTATCATGGAGTCATCAGATCCTAGGGATTAGTGATGTTTCTAGAATTCATTCTGGCCTGCTGCCACACTGAGGGGAAAAATATGTATTAAAAAAATCAACACTTTACCTCCAGTCCAATCTCACCCCTCTAATCATACTTGACATCTGAAAGGGGAAAGGGACACTCTGACAAGAGTTCAGAAAAAGGTGCTTTAGCTCCATCATTTTGCCACACAATGGAGGCTCTGAACTCACCATCACATTCTGTTCCTATTCCTAGCTCAGCCACTGCCAGGCAGCTTTTCTTTTCCAGAATCAAAACATTATGAACAAATGGCTAAATTAATCATCCTGTACTTTGTGCCAATCTAATAAGAAATGATAAAGTAATCTATATCAATATATTTACTGAATGACTTACCAATGAAACTGTCAAATGATTACTTAAAAGAATTATAAAATATAATAAAAATGTGTCTAGAGAAACAAATATTCAAGAATCCCTAGGGTAATTAATTTTTAAAATGGGAAAGGAAGGGCATAACAGTACCAGAACTTAAACTTTACTAAAAAGCAATAATCTCCATAATGACCTCATACTAATTTAAAAAATAGAAAAATTCATCACATAAAAAGCAAATTGGCTTAATAATATAATTAAGGGATGCAGTTGATAGAGTGTCAGGCCTGAAGTCAGGAAGTCTTACCTTCCAAAGTTTAAATCTGGCCTCAGATATTTACTAGGTGGGCAAATTTACTACCTTGGGTGATCACTTAACCCTTTTTATTTCAGTTGCTCATCTGTAGAATGAGCTGGAGAAGCAGATGGCAAGCCACTCCAGAATCTTTGCCAAGAAATCTCCAAACGGGGTCACAAAGAGCGGGATATGACTAAAATGACTGAACAGCAATAACATCACATTTGATAAACCCCAAGCCCCCCAAACTAAGGTAATTATTTGAACAAACCTGCTTGAAAACCTGAAAAGCAATTTGGAACAAAATGAAGTTTAGATGAATACCTGACACAAAATGCCCTTGTAACCTCTAAATGGATATGTGGCCAGAAAGTGAAAGGTTATATCATTTTAAATAACTTAAGAGGAGGAGAGAAGAAGTAATCTTTCACACCTATGGATAAAGGAAGAATTCTTTAATAGACAAATAAAGAAAAATATAGGAAAGTTATTTTGTTTGCAAGACTGGAATTGATCATTTCAATTTAAAATCAGAAAAGTTCTGGAATGAACAAAATCAATGAAGTTAGAATTAGAAAGAAAAAAGTTAACTGGGAAAAAAATCTTTGCAGTAAGTTTCTCCAACAAAGGTCTACTATCCAAGCTATATCTAGACTTGATTCAAGTACACAAGAAGAAAAGACTTCCCTAATAAATAGTCACATGATATGAAGAAGAAAATCAAGGTAATCATATCATGTTTAAAAGGTTCTGAATCATTACTAATAGAGAAATAAATGTAGAAAAAACAATTCTGATATGACAGCTGACCTCCATCTCGTGGACCAGGATGACAAAAAAAATAACAGTTTATGGAGGTGATATGAAATGAAAGGTATATTTCTACATTGTTAAGGGAACTGTGATTTAGTATCATCATTCTGTACAGCAACACAGAACCATACTCAAAAAGTTACTAACCCATATTTAGTTTAACCAAGTAATAACACTAATAGTCAAATATTCCAAAGTGACAGATGGAGTGAAAAGAACCCTATACATCAATTTCTAGGCTAGGTTTCCTTCTTATAGCAAAAGTTTGGAAACAAAGGAAATGCACATCAATTTAGCAACATCTAAACAAATTATGATATATGAAGGTCATGGAATATTACTGTGCTGTAAGAATGAATAGGATACATTCAGAAAAATGAGTAAAAACATATATGAACGGATGCTCAGTGCAGTGAAGAGAAACAGGAAAGCAACTTGTAAAATGATAACAACATTGCAAAGAAAAATAATTTTTAAGACCTAACTTGAATCAATATCATGGCCATTCAGCACTCAAAGCTAGATGGTTAAGTATGTGGCTTATCTATTGATTGATCAGTGGTGGGCTAGTAATATCAATATAGTCAATGTGTTTCAAGGAATCAGTTTCTTTTTAATTTTAGATGAGAAGAATGAGAGAGAAAGAAAATTATGTTAGTGATGTTGAGAAAAGGATAGAAAAGGAGAGGGGGAGAGAAGAGGAGAGGAAAGGAAAAGCATTAGAGAAGGGCTTTTTTAAACTAGTCAAAACCATGGAACTTGTGAGTGAATTTATTGAATACTTTGAAATTTTTACGTACTAATTTCATATATAATCCTTTTTACCTTATTCTTTCTGTATGGAAAGTTTATATTTGTGCCTGCTAAGTTCAGAAAAACAAAAATTTTAAGAAGTCCTCTGTCCAGCCTTTTCACCATCTAGGGAATGGATACACATTGGTACCAACAACACACCAAGACCTACTGAAGTCTTTGTTAAACTGACACATAAAGGGTTACATCCCAGGACCCTGAAATAGCCATTTTCAGAAATAAAGAGCACAAAGTATAACTGTACTAACCACAATACGCTTAAACATGCAAATCCCTTTACGTCTGATGGTCCCAAGATAGCCCAGACCTTTTCTATTTCCAAGAACATATTTCAATTCATACCCAAGATTAGATGTCTCAAGATCATCATTATGACTTTCATTTTCTTCTACGTGATTCATGATTTCACAATAGTTCAAGCAAAGTCCCGTTAAGCCTAGAAAAAGAAGAGCAATTACATGGGAATCCTGAGCCACAAATTGTCCAATAACACAAACCTAGCTCTTTTGGAGAATGAAACTTTTTCCAGAGTTCATATTTTTTCCTTTTGGATGACATGGAACTATCTCCCAAACTACTGGTCCTCTGTGAAAATGGCATATCAAGAGGAGCCTCATGAAATAATGATCCCTTTTCTGCCCAAATACACAATAGTGGATTCTCTAAACATAATTTATGTTCACATTTTACCCCCTTATTAATACTACTCCATTTCTGTTAGAAAGAACCTAAGATAAAAAAATATCCACCGTTTCCTATTTTACATTCAACAGCACTAAACATTGTTGAGCATGGACTTAAATGCCAGGATTACAAACACACACACCACCACCAGCAGCACCAGCACCACGATCTCTGTGTATCCTTCACCCTAAGAGATACATTACATTTTAAGTAAAACAATATTTCTCCAGTCATCATTCACAGGTTAATGCAAAGCAGCACTATCAAAGGTGATTTTTTTGTGTGAACATGATCTTACCTGACATGATATGGCTGAAATTTCCTTGAATTTCTTTATCCCATTTTTCCTGATTAGCATTGATACACAGGATAAAGGAGAAGAGGAAGAAGCTGATGAAAAGCTTCATTGTGAAGTCCAACTGGGATGCAAGAAAGAAATGTTTAACAATCTAGATCAACATGCATAAATGCTTTTTGGTTTTACTATTGTTCCATTTCTAGTTTGCTATTTACATGTTATTTCATTGCAAAATTAACCAATACTTCAAAGTTCCAAAGTTGTTTTATAAGTAATCAGAAATTTAAAAATCTTACAATACCCCAATAGCGAACTTTTCTAAGTTTTGCTCACATTTTTCTTACTGACCAACATGGGCCAGTTAGTTATATTATTCAATTAAGAAATCATTTCAAAAAGTATCACTTATGGGCCCATTTTATGCCTTGTATTGTGATAAACCCCAAAGTATTTCCTTTAAGTATTCACTGCTCTTCAGTAGATTACATTCTATTAGTTCTGATCTTATTTAGAATTTAATATGTATTAGACTTGAAATCACACAAAGAAACTGAAGAAAGAAATCCTTGTTCATAGCAATACTGTCAGCTAGATGTGATAATGGTGCTATAATAAAAAGGAGGGAAATAAAGGTCTCAAAGAAACACAAGGCTCACCTGAGTAACCTTCTCCTTTCTCAATTCAGTGAGAAGGCCAACTGTGAGTGCTGCTAGGCAATGGAGGAGAGGCTGGTATTTATATGAACCTTTCACCATTGGAACAAATAAGGATTGAGTCTGTGAGCCAATCATGCTTGGATAAGTTGGGGAATTCCCCCTTGAAAATTCTTCCTGGATGGTTATTTACATAAATGTCAAGCAACAAAGAAGAGCTCATTTTCTTAAATTATAAAGTATTCAATTCCATTTACTTGGAAGTTTTTCAATCTGACTGTGTTCTCCTCCTTTTATAGTCTTGGAATAAAGGAAAGAACCCTCTAGGGTCAATTTAACACCTTCAACCAGATAATCAAAGGCTTTGAATGTTATAGATATATTGCAGTCTATCCCAACTATATTGTTAACTATATGGCACTGTTCTAGCCTTCTAACTAGGTCTGAACCCAGTTTAGTTATGAATTATAAAAATAATCAATATTTGTATGGGTTTGTAAAACATGTAACATATATCACATTTGATATTTACAACAGCTTCCTATGGAAAGTAACATATATTATTTCCTTTTGCATAAAAGATGAGGAAATTGTGGCCTGGAGAGATTAAAGACCTGACCCATGATTAAACCAAAAGAAAGCTACAAGCTGAGATTATTGAGCAACACTTTTATGTTCTACTTTTCTGAATGTCTTGATTAAGGCATTCTGTATCAGAGTTAAGTCACAATGTGTGATAAAAAGAAAAAATATGTAGTAGGTAAAAATCCAGGAAGTTTATGGCAGTTCATCTGTGATCATACTGATTTTCCCCCTCCATGTTCCTCAAGGTTATATGTGACCCAGATTACAATTTGTTGTGTGAATGCTATGTCACATGTGTCTTATGTGTATTCCAATCTATGTCTTTCATGGTTTAGACTCAGTCCCTGAATAATAATAGAGCCAATAGATAGAATATACCTATGACAGGATCTAAGCAGTGATGTACCATCTAAAGACCTCAACCTGAGAGCCACATATTTCATCATCTTCACTAGAGCTCAAGCTTACCTAACCATTTAAAATTGTCAAGCTAACATGTTCATCACAATCACACATAATTTTATAAAGGTTCAACTCTTAACCCAATAAGACTGTAAGTTCTATGGAAGTATGGACCATTACATGTTTCTTTTGTATCCCACAGAACCTACCAAAATCCTTGGCATATATTAAGAATCAAATTTTTAATACCAAAACTATGAGTTGAAAAATATAAGAATTTAATCTCTTTTGTATTACTGCCTTGTTGTGGCAGTGGGTATTGAATTACTCAAGGAAACCATGAGCTCTGCTATGCCAGATTATTCAAGACAGACATGTTGTACTTGAGAATTCATGTTAAAAGTGATCCACTGGAAATGTAAATGGCAAAACACTCCAGAATATTTGCTGGAAAAAAAAAACCATTGACAGTGTTAAGTGATAAAAGGTATGACAAAGAAAATAAGCCCCTCAGGTTGGAAGATATCCAAAATGCTACTGGGGAAGAGAAGACAATTAAAAGTACTTACAAAACAAATGAAGCAGCTGAGCCAGACAAAAGTAAGCTCAGCTGCAAATGTATCTAGTAAGAAAAAGAAATTATGATGCTGTAAAAATCAATATTGCAAAGCAATTTGGAATGTAAGCTCTAGGAACCAACGTATCCTGGATTCTGTCAAACAAGAGACTGAAAGATTAAACATCAACCTTTTCGGTGTCAGGGAAGATAAATGGACACAAATGGATGAATTCCATTCAGGTGATCACTAAATATACTAGTCTGGGCAAAAATTCCTTAGAAGAAATGAAGTATCCTGCATAATACATAAAAGGGTGAGAAAATAGTACTGGGTTACAATCTCACAAATGACAGAATATCTGTTCAGATCCAAGGCAAACTATTCAACATCCCCATAATGTAATTCTATGCCCCAACCATAGACACCAAAGAGTCAAAGTTGTTCAGTTCAATGAAGAATTGCATCTTCTAGAAATAACATCAAAAAGATATCACATTGTTCATAGGGGATTAGAATGATAACAAAGGAAATCAAAAGATAATTGAAATAACTCTAGAAATACAAAATGAAGCAGGGCAGAAACTAAGAGTTTTGTCAAAATAACTCACTGGTCATAGCAAAAACTCTTTTTTAATCACCCAACCATCAGAACATATAGGTATGAATTAAATAACATCCTTTATGACTATGACAAGAAATCTTTTTTTTAATTTATTTATTTAGAATATTTTTCCATGGTTATATGATTCACGATCTTTCCCACCACTCTTTCCTCTATGCTCCGGGGGCTAATAAGCAATTCCACTAGGTTATGCATGTATCATTGTTCAAGACCTGCCAGGAGTCATCAAAGACCATGCTGTTTGACACAGTCACATGTGGAAACTAGGAACAGCAAAGCAGCCTCCAGGAAGAATGGAAACATCCACTGAAAGCCCCCTAATTGACTTTCCTTATTAATATCCCCATATTATTGGAATTGCTATGATTATTATTCTTACTTAGCCCCAGGAAAAATAGATGTGAGCAACATGCTTGCAGGGTTAATACAGATGTCCCACTCTGCCCCCCCCAGGATATTACCAGGAGATCCCACTTACAAAATTAAGCCTAAGTATTCTTATATACCCACTTATATAGGATCCTCTTTTCTAGGTAAAAAAAAAAAAACTTCTGGCAAATCTGTGCTCTGAATTCCCTAACCTATATCATGTTGATTCTACCCTCTGATCCTACACTTAGCAACAATGTTTCATTGACTATCTCCCTAGGCTTCCTGTCTATTGTTAGGTTCTATGGAAACATGTATGTTGAGAATGAAACTGTGCCAAGTAGATGTGTGATCATGAGGGTATAAAATAAAGTCAGGCCTGAGCCAAGGTGGAGCAGTTTATCCTGCGAAATCTGTGCTGTGGGTTGAATGCGGAAAGCTATGTTCCATCCATCATTTTGCCGATACCGTCCCACCTCCAAGACCCCAACCCCAGTGGAAGGTTGGCCAACCCTACAGCAAAGACCTATTTCTGTATTATTCATATTTTTAATAGAGTGATCTTTTAAAGCCAAAACCCCAATCATATCCCCATCAAACCACATGATCAATCATATGTTTTTCTTCTGCATTTCTACTCCCACAGTTCTTTCTCAGAGTGTAAATAGCATTCTTTCTGATAAGTACCTCAGAATTGCCCTGGTTCATTGCATTGCTACAAATAGAAAAGTCTGTTACATTTGATTGTGCCACAGTTCTTGTCTCCATGTACAATGTTCTCCTGGTTCTGCTCATTTTGCTCTGAATCAATTCCTGGAGGTCTTTCCAGTTCACATAGAAATCCTACAGCTCATCATTCCTTTCAGCACCATAGTATTCCATCACCATCAGATACCACAATTTGTTCAACCATTCCCAAATCTATGGACACCCCTTCATTTTCCAATTTTTTGCCATTATAAAAAATGAAGCTATAAATATTTTTGTATAAATATTTTCCTCATTATTTTTTGAGGTACAAAGCCAGCAATGGTATTGCTGGATCAAAGGGTATGCATTCTTTTAAAGCCCTTTAGGCATAATTCCAAATTGCTTTACAGAATGGTTGGATTAATTCACAACTCCAACAGCAGTCTATTAATGTCCCAATTTTGTCACATCTTTTTCAACATTTAGCATTTTCCTTTCCTGCCATATTGACCAATCCACTAGATGTGAAGTGACACCTCAGAGTTGTTTTGATTTACATTTCTCTATTCAAGAGGGATTTAGAAGACTTTTTCATGTGATTATTGATAGTTTTGATTTCTTCTTATGAAAACTACCTATTCATATCCTTAGGTCATTTGTCAATTGGGGAATGACTTGATTTTTTTACAAATTTGACTTAGTTCCTTATATATTGGGGAAATTAAACCTTTCTTAGAGAGTTTTGAAATAAAAATATTTCCCCAGATTGTTTATTTCCTTCTAAGTTTGGTTGCATTAATTTTATCTGTACAAAAACTTTTTAATTTAACATAAACAAAATCATTTACTTTACATCTTGTAATGTTCTCTGTCTCCTGCTTGGTCATTCTTGTCCCATAAATTTGACAGGTATACTATACTATGTTCACCTAATTTATTGATGATTTCACTTTTATATTTAGGTCATATACCCATTCTGAATTTATCTTGGTATAGAATGTAAGATGTTAATTTAAACCTAATTTTTCCCATATTGCTTTCTAACATTCCCAACAGTTTATGTCAAATAGTGAATTATTGTCCCAAAAGGTAGGATCTTTAGGTTTATCAAACACTATCTTACTGAGGGCATTTACCCCAAGTCTATTCCATTGATCCACCCTTCGGTCTCTTAACCATTACCATATTGTTTTGATGACCACTGTTTTATAGTACAGTTCAAGACATGGTACTGCTAGGACCCTATCCTTCACATTTTTTTCATTATTTCCCTTGATATTCTTGATTTTGTGCTCTTCTAGATGAACTTTGTTATATTTTTTTCTAATTTTATAAAAAAAGTTTTTTGGTAGTTTGATAAGTATGATACTGAATAAGTAAATTAATTTGATTGAGATTGTCATTTTTATTATATTAGCTCATCCCACCTATGAGCAATTAATGTTTTCCCAACATTTATTTCTAGTTCTAATTGTGTGGAAATTGTTTTATAGTTTGTTCATATAATTCCTGTGTTGGTCTTGGCAGAGAGATTTATAAATATTTTATATTGTCTAGAATGATTTTAAATGTAGTTTCTCTTTCTAATGAAAAGACCAGACAAAAACAGAAAATTTGATGTCCAAATAGAAGACTCAAGGGTAAGGAAAGATTTCTAAGAAGGAGTGTGAATTGGAGAGGCAGTAGGCAATAGAAAAAGGATATCAAAAAGGGAATATGACAAAAAGAAAGGAAAAGAAGGAAAAACTAGGGGAAACACAGCTAGTAATTATGATTTTGAATGTGAATGAGAAGAAGTCACCCATAAAATAAAAACAGATAGCAGAATGGATTGAAAACCAAAACCTGACAGCATATTTGGGGCAAAAAAGTCATTAAAATATAAGAGACACACATAGAGTAAAAATAAAGGGCTAGAGCAGAATATATCATGCTTTAGCTGATACAAAGAAAGCAGGGATAGCAATCATAATCTCTGAGAAAGTTGAGGCTAGCACAAATATAACTATAAGAGATAAACAGGAAAACTATACTATGTTTAAAAGTACCTTAGATAATGAAGCATTATCAATATTAGACTTATATGCACCAAATGTTATAGCATACGGGTTTTTAAAGGAAAGATTTAATGTTACAGATGGAAATAGATAACAAAACAATAATAGTGGGAGACTTTAATCTTCCCCTCTTATAACTAGATAAATCAAACCAAAAAATGAATGGCAAAAATATCAAGGATAAGAAAATGATGTTAAAAAAGATTAAATATGATAGCAATGAATAGGTACAGAAGGGAATATGACTCCTCCTCAGCCATACATGGCACCTTTACAAAAACTGACCTAAAATTCTAAACAAAATACTAGCTAGGAGACTACAACATGTCACAAAGATAATACATAATACAGGGTTTAGACTAGGAATTCAGGGATGATTTAATATGAGAAAAACTATCAACAAAATTGATAAAATCAATAACAAACTTAATAAGAAATTATACAATGGCTTTAATAGATACAGAAAAAGCATTGACAAAGTACAACATTCATTCCTACTAAAAACACTGAATGGAATAGTTATAAAAGGATTTGGTTTTTCTTAAATGCTAAATAAACACCTACTGAAAGCCATCATCAAGTATCATTTAAAATGGTGTAATGGTTACTTTAAGAACCTGTAATAGTTAACTCTTTTACTTGTAATGCTTAAGTAATAAGTGACTATCTCTGCCCTAGTGAGTGAATGTAAGAGAGATGTCTGGGTGGAATATGTCTGCTAGGATATCTCCCTCAGCAGCACACTAAAGCTAGGACAAGAGGGTAATTCTGGGGAAAGATGGGCTTCCAGAGACTGGACCAGAGATGGTAGGTGGGGGGTCTTCCCTTCTGAATGATGTACAGGACACCCCAGGGTGGATAATCACAGATCCCCCTGAGGCAAAAGCCTCCCCCCTGGATCATGGCTGATAGAAACAGAGTATGGCCAATCAGCTGTCCTTTGGTTCTGCTCCCTCTATGTCCCCTTTAAATAATAGTCTTCTTTTATCTGACTGCAGTTATGATGTAGTTTAATGTTGGTGAGGTAGTAGGAACTAGGGAGTGGGTAAAGGCACAAAGGTATTCCCTAAACACTAACCCCCAAAGGTCCTTCTCTCTGGACGATCCAAGGGCCAAACCAGAGATTCACCTACTCTTCCCCTAATTCCTAAGCTAACTATGGTATCAAGGTATGACCAGGATTGAATTGAGGCAGGTATGAGTGCTGGTCTGTAGGGATCAGCTCAGAGGCCTTCTGAGTCCTTGACAACTCAGGTCTGAAGAGATCCAAGTTTCCCCTCCTTTATGGCTGGCAAGGACTGACAGGCAACATGAGTATTCAAGATGAAGTCTTCCAGGGTGATCCTTTGGGCTGGCTGTGGTCGGTCCCAAACAATCCAGAGGGAGTCCACCTCTCTCCCTGAGGTCCCATATCAAAAGCCCCTCCTCTTCCTGGGTTCTTTCCTAGGCTTCCTTGGTCCTTTCCCAGGCTCCTTTGCTCCTAGTTCCAGCGGTCTACCTCTATCCATCAAACCACTATGAACATTCCAAAGATCCTCCTTTCACTCTGCTCTTACAATGGGAAGAAACTAGAAGTGTTTCCAGTAAGATCAGGAGTGAAAGAAGAATGCCCAATGTCACCAACATTATGTAACATAGTATTATAAATGTTAACAATAGCAATAAGAGAAGAAAAAGAAACTGAAGGAATCAATGGACAAATGGGGTAGTAAAACTATGTCTATTTGTAGATGACATGCAGATGTGAGAAATCCTAGAGTTTCAACTAAAAACTTAGTTGAAACTATTATTAATTTTACCAAAGTAGCATGATATAAAATAAACCTACATAAATTGTCCACAGTTTTATATATTACTGGGAAAGTCCTGCAAGAAGAGATGAAAAGTGATACTTCATTTTAAATAATCAGAGAGAAAATAAAATAACTTAGAACTATGCCTGCTAAAAGAAACCCAGAAACTACAAGAACATTATTATAAAACTCTTTTTACACAAGTAACATCAGATATAAGTAATTGGAGAAATAATCATTGTTTAAAGATTAACACAGCCAACAGAATTAAAATGACAATCATACCTAAACTAATCTACTTATTCAATGCCATCCCAATGAAATAAATAAAAAGTTATTTTGACTTAGGAAAAATAATAAAAAATTCATTTGGAAGAATAAAAGACCAAGAATACCCAAGTAATTAATAGCAGAAATGTAAAGTAAGGAGGTCTAGCAGTACCAGACTTTAAATTTTATTATAAAGCAGGAATTATCAAAACAATCTGAGGATTGGTTAAGAAATAGAAAGGAAAATCAGTGGAACAAAACAGACATATAACAAACAGCAGTAAAAGATTATAATAATCTTATATTTGACAAAATCATGAAATTAGTATTTGGTAAAAAAAAAAGAGCTGTGACAACTGGGAGACATTTGACAGAAACTAGGCCTATCTTATACAATTCACTAAGATAAAATCAAAATAGATGCATGATTTATATGTAAAAGAAGATATCATAACAAAATTAGAAGCATATTACCTATCAGATTTATGGATAGGAGAGTAATTTATAAGTCAACAATAGATGGAAAGCATTGTAAAATGTTAAATGAATAATTCTGAATATATTAAATTGAAAGGGGTTAGTACAAATAAAACAAATGTTGCCAAGATTAAAAGGAAAGCAGAAAATTTGGGGAGAGGGATGGTAAAATTTTATAGACAACCTTTCAGATAGAGGTTTCATCTAACATATGTAAAGAACTTTACCAAATGTATAAGAATAAGAGCCATCTCCCAATTGATAAATAGGCAAAAGATATTAACAGACAATTTTGAGATAAAGAAATCAAAACTAGATAGATAGATAGATAGATAGATAGATAGATAGATAGATAGATAGATAGATAGATAGATAGATAGATGGGGAAATGTCCTAAGATACTACTGAGTAGAGAAATGCAAAAAAATCAGTTCCCAGGTATGGTCTCACATCCATCAGACTGACTGTAATGACAAAAGAGCAAAATGACAAATGTAGGAGAGGATATGGAAAAATGGGGATACTGATATACTTTTGGTGGAGTTGTGAAAAGATCCAACCATTTTGGAAAACAATTTGGGATTATATCCAGAGAGTAATAAAACTATATAACTATATATGCCATTGGTCCTAGAAATACCATTGCTGAGTCTGTTTCCCAAATAGGTCAGAAAAAAGGGAGAGAACTTATATGTTCCTAAATATTTTAACAGTTTTCTTTATGGTGGCAAAGAACCATAAATTAAGAGGATGTCTATCAATAAGTGAATGGCTAGTAAAATTCTGGTATGTGATTGAAAAGTAATAATACTGAGCCATAATAAGTGAAAAGCAGACTAATTTTTTTAAAACCTGGAAAGAACTACATGAGATTAAAAAAACAGTGAATTAAGTAGAATCAAAAGAATACTATATACAGCTACAGATTTAATACTTGAAGAATAACATGTGAATGTCACCCTCAGAGAATGAACTGAAGAATGGAAACATGAATTACATAATATATATACATATATATATATACATATCTGTCCCCCAGATGATGCTTTCTATGATGCAGGGGACAGAAGGGAGAGACTGAGATAATTGTAAATAAATATAATTTTAAAAAATAATAAAGAAAATAATTGTCTTAATCACTAAAGCAAATGAACAAAAATATAAGGAAATTATATGAAAAATGCAACAAGATCCACCTGGTAAAAACATAATTCATTGTGATGACTAATGTCACCTTTGCAAAGGTAGAATAATTTACTATGATGAGAAGTGTATGGAAAAACCTGGATTAAGAAGCAGAGAAGAGAGAAGTCAGACTTACTAACTACATAGAAGCCTCTTGTGTTTACATCAACAATATTTCCTGTGAAAGTAATGAATGCTGGAGGGGATGTGGCAAAGTAGGGACATTAATTCATTGCTGGTGGAGTTGTGAATTGATCCAGTCATTCTGGAGGGCAATTTGGAACTATGCCCAAAGGGTGATAAAAGACTGTCTGCCCTTTGATCCAGCCATAGCACTGCTCTTTGTGGTGGCAAAACATTGGAAAATGAGGGGATGCCTTCCAGTTGGGGAATGGATGAACAAATTGTAGTATATGTTGGTCATGGAATACTATTGTGCTCAAAGGAATAATAGACTGGAGGGATTCCATGTGAACTGGAAGATCCTCCAGGAAGTGATGCAGAATGAGAGGAGCAGAACCAGGAGAACATTGTGCACAGAGAGTGATACACTGTGGTACAATAGAACATAATGGATTTCTCCATTAGTGGCAATGCAGTGGTCCTGAATAATCCAGAGGGATCTACGAGAAAGAACACCATCCACATTCAGAGGAAAAACTGTGGGAGTAGGAACACAGAAGTAAAAAAAACTGCTTGATTATATGGGTTGAGGGGAATGTGACTGGGGATGTAGACTAAATGAACATCCTAGTGCAAACATCAACAACATTGAAATAGCTTCTGATCAAGGACACATGTAAAACCTAGTGGAATTACACATCAGCTACAGGAAGGGGGGGGGTTGGGGAGGAGTGAAAGAATATGATTCTTGTAATCAAGGAATAATGTTCTAAATTGACTAAATAAAATTTTCTAAAAAACATATTTCCCATGAGAGAAAAAGAGTTGATGCTTTATGTTGTAAGCAAAAAAATGACATAAACAAGAAATCATTATATTTGAGGAACAGGAAAAGACTTTTATCACTGATGCAAAAATATTTTAAATACACAATAAGCATAATAATAACAGTTAAATTTTTAAACAAAAATCAAAGTTAGAAAAATAAGAAAAGATATGAAACAATTGAAACAGCTCAAGTGACTGATAATTTAAAATGGGGAAACCTTAGCAAAAAATTATGTGATCAATTATCATGATTTTAAGCAGAAGTTTGTCTGATTAACATAATAGTGAAAGTTCCATAAAGGACTCAAGTCCACACATACTGTGAAGGGTATCAACTGTAGGCACCACTGATTTAGAATAGGAACATGTTTAGAAAATCTTACAGAGAAAGATGAGGCTCATGAGGGATATCATCTCATAAAATAGAGAGAGAGTCTGTGGTAGGTGAAACCAATTTAAGGAACAATAGCAAGAGGTTTAACAAAGTAACTAAGTAAATTTATCTTGATGGTATGTAAGCATAAAATTTGAAGGAAAAGAACCAATAAAAGTAAAATGGAGATGATCTGTAAAGATTTTTATAATAAATTGTGCATGCCATCAAGAATGGTAGACCAGCCACAACTGAAATCTAATATTAGAGTTCCAGATATATCTTTGTGGATGGCTAGAAGTGCTAAATGTTCTTGTTTGCAAATGACATTGTACTGGTTCCATCAAGTCATAAAATATTGCATACTTTCATGGAAGAGAGAGGTAAGCAATGAAAACAGCTTAACCTTTCCAAGGTAAAATCAGTGAAGTACCCTGAAGCAGGAGTAAAAGATATCAAAAAATCATATGATAATAAAAGAAAGAAGGCCAATCATATAGCAAGGATAAGGGACAATAGGTAGATAGGCACGTTCTTCAGTAGCATCTTTGCAAACTCAAGAAAAAATGAGTACAATCTCCAGAGCTTGAGTGGGTCCCCTAAGGTGAAATTTAAGAAATATAGATGGGGGGGGGTCGTTAGGTGGCTTTGTAGATTGAGAGTCAGGTCCATGTATGGGAGGTCCTGAGTTCAAATATTCAGATACTTCCTTGCAGTGTGATCCTGGGCAAGTCACTTGATCCCCATTGCCTAGCCTTTACTGCTCTTCTGCCAATACAGTATTGGTTCCAAGAAAAAAAAAGAAAAAGGTAAGGGGGTGTTTCTTAATTAAAAAGAAAAAAACTATGGATTCCAAAAGAGTGAGCAGTCATGGGTTGGGTCACAATTTGCAGTGTTGGAAGGAATATGAAAATTTCTGAGATACATTTGAGATTTTGACTGTCCCATACTGGGGTGTCATAATTACAGGGTTCTCTGGACTGAGCAGATAATTGGTACAGAACTGTGTTCAGTTCTGAGTGTCACATTTAGGGAGGGCACGATAAGCAAGAATGCCCATAGAACAATGACATTTATGGTGAAGATTACAGTTTAAAACCTTATGAGAATGTGTTAAAGAAAACATGTATCTTTATTTTTTTAAAGTTTTCTAAGAAGCACATATGATTGGCATCATCAAGAACTAGGGGTTACAATAAAAATTACAATCAACAAAGGGAAACAGAAGGAAAAACAAAATAAATTGGCAACTAAATAATCTTATCTTAAAGAAAGATCAAATAAGTTAGAGAACAAATCATAGAAACAATCAACAATTTCATTAAAGAAAATGAAAATGAGGAGGCAACATATCAAAATTTAAGGAAGGTAGCCAAATTGATATTAAGAGAGAAATTAATGACCCTAGATGTTTACATCCACAAAATAAAAGCCAGATCAATGAATTGAGCATGCAACTAAAAAAATTAAAATTACTGATTAACCACCAAATTAGAAATACTAAAAATCAAGGGAGAGATTAATAAAATTGAAAGAAAAAAATTGAAAAATAAATGAGGAAATGGTTTTATGAAAATATCAATAAATTAAATAAACCATTGGTTAACTTGATTTTTTTAACCCTTCCTTCCATCTTGGAGTCAATACTGTGTATTGGCTCCAAGGCAGAAGAGTGGTAAGGGCTAGGCAATGGGGGTCAAGTGACTTGCCCAGGGTCACACAGCTGGGAAGTGTCTGAGGCCAGATTTGAACCTAGGACCTCCCGTCTCTAGGCCTAGCTCTCAATCCACTGAGCTACCCAGCTGCCCCCTTGATTTTTTTTTAAAAAAAGAAGAAACCCAAATTCCTTGTATCAAAAAATGAAAAAGGCAAAAACACAATCAATGAAAAAGAAATTAAAGCAATAATTGGAAATTATTTTGTGCAACTATATATCAATAAATCCCACAATATAACAGAAATAGAAGAATATTTACAAAAATATAAATTACCCCAATTAACAAAAGATGATACAGAATACTTCAATAACCCCATCACAGAAAAAGAAATTGAACATGGTCCATGCCTTCACAGAACTTACAATCTTATTGACAGAAGGGATAAACCTGGATAAAACGAGTGATTGTGGTAAATCTTTACCACTAGGCATCATCCCTGTCTGGAAAACTGAGCTCTTTGATAAACATGAGATTCATTGCTCTCACTCTGAGGCCTTAGGATGTGCATCACTGTTTAGATCATGTTTTAAATGGACACTGTCTACTAGCTCTGCTGCAACCTAGCATATGAGTCCAAACCATGAAATATGTGAAGGAAAACACAATTAGGATACATGAAGTATAGTATTCAGACAATGATTCCATACAGTCCAAAGGAATATGGAAGAGGAAAAAGTTGGGAACACCACAAATGAGTTACTATAATCTTCATGGATGTCTATCTATTATTTATTTTCTTTCACACACCACGTTATTCTCACACAAAATTCATTCATTAGGTCAAATCAAAGAAAACTAAAAGGTATGTTTCTTCCCTCAATCACACATGAAAGAATCCTCCACATTTATCTCTGACAAATGCACTAAGCCATACTGCTTTAGCCTAGCAGAGGTTAAGAACAGCACTAAAAACTTCCAGGCTAAGATGGTCACAGAGTATAAGTGAGGGTCTTCTTCTTCTCACCACCTCAGAATATAAGGCACCTCAAAAGAACAAAAATTAAAATCAGATGAATGAAGGGGCTCTACTATAGGGCACAGCCTTGAAGGTATGCAGGGTCTGGGTGTTTCCATGCTGTAAGGGGGTAAAATTACTCCTACCAAAGCATGAGCTGATCACCCCCTTCCCCACTCCACCTATGGCACAACAGTCAAAGCAAGCACAGGGAAATCTCTAGGTTCTTGGGGAACTGGATGAGTACACCACAGACTTACCCCTGAAAGAAGTGAGACTTGGGACCCCAGGAAACTGAGGAACTTGGAGAATGGGCCCAGATATCTCTGGCAGAGAGGGGATGCCCATAGCAGATGTGGCAGAGACTGAAAATAAACCTCAGGGCAAAATTGCTCTGTAGTTCAATACACAGAGAGCTACCTACCCTCCTCACTCGGACTTCTGCCTTGGAAAGGAAGAAAAAGCTAACATAGCAATGGCTACCAAAAACCAAGAACTACAAGCTATAAATACCAAAAAAAAAAGAAAAAGAAAAATCTTTGACCTTGGATAACTGGATAATTTCCAATCTGGGCCTCATTTATCTTGGACTTCTGAAGTTGTTCATTTCACCCCAATTTTTAGACATCACTTTTCTTTTAATACTCTTGAATTTGATCTTAGATTGGTTCTTTGGCAAGGAACTGCCAAAATCTTTTACAGTATAGCTCTATCAACCAGTGATTGAAGAATTTCTTTTCAACTTCTGTTCCTTTGACAATAGAAAAAGCATGCTGCATCTGAATAGTTATTAAAAATGTTATAAAGCAAATAGTCAAGCCTGCATGCCAAAGGTATTCCACTAGAAACCATCCTCCAAGATATTCATTGAATAATTAATGGTTACCATTATGGTCCAGTCACAAAACAAGTTCAACTAAATGTTATTGGCAAGCTCACATCTTTCTAGCTCATGCACACAAAATGCATCAGATCTAATTAATTGCTTTGTTAAAACCAGTATTCCCCTAGTTTTCCAGTTGAAAAAAAGAAAAGGCAGTTAAACTGGTATATGACCAAGCTTGATGAAGCCATTGTTGGATTCTACCTACTGCTTCTTCTGCTAGAGGATTACTAGCCATCATTTGAAAAATAAGTTTTAAAACTTTGTAAGAATTTAAGTTGACTTCTGGTCAAGATGGCGGCTTAGAGGCAGCAAAAGTTCAGACCTCTGAAAAGCCTTCCTTACCAATCACAAACTGAATGCTCCTAGGCCACTGAAATTCAAACTGAACAATAGGACAGAGCCAGGGAACCCTCTTTCTGGACTCAGATCAAAAGGTACGCCAATCCTAGATGACTCAAATCTAAGGGGAAGGCAGAAGGAAGGTCCCAGGACCCATCCCCCCAACCCAGAGTGCTGAGCCTGTGGCAGCAGTGAGAACCTCGGGGCTGGCAAAAGGGCCTCAGGGCCAGCTATTCTGAAGGGTGCATCTTGAAAGCAACCTGAGCCAGACTTGGGGGCACCCAACACAGATGGCAGGGAAACAAAGAGAGATGGGGGGAGCCTGTAGCCCCCTGGATGGGTCCTTCCATCTGAGTCTCACCAGAGGTTCCTGCTTCAGGGCACATCCAGTACAACTCAGCTGAAACTAATCCCATCAGGAGCCCTCAGAGCTTCTGAAAGGACAGAAACCTCAGGGCTGGCAAAGGACTCAGAAGGGTGTACCTTGAAAGTAACCTGGGCCAGTCTCAGGGCATCCAACACATACTGCAGAGAAGGTCTTTTGCTCTGGGGCACATCCAGCCCAACCAATCTTAATCCCATCAGGGGACCTCAGACCTCAGGGAGGCCAGGACCCCTCCCCTCTTAGAGTGCAGGGTCTTCTGAAAGAACATAAAGCTCAGGACCGGCAAAGGCACTGAGACACCTTGTGGACAGTGCTGTGCCAGGCTCAGAGCATGGAAGTAAGGCAGCGGATAAGCAACTGGAGGGAACTGAGAGCAGTAACACCAGAAACACCAGCAGGCAGGGGAGGGAAGACCCTAGGCTTCCCTGGGAAGACAGAGGAGCTGCAGAGAATGGACAATTCGCCTGGGGCTAAAGCCTCAGACCATCAGACAGATACACTAAGAGCCAGTCCTCCTCACTCAGATAGAGATGGCAAACAGTACAGAAGTGCAAAAGCCTCCAAACACCAAGAAAAGCAAGAAGAAGGGGGTGACTTTGGACACATTTTATGGAGCAAAAATACAAAATACAGAGGATATAGAAGAGGAAACACAAGCAAATGCTCAGAAAACTTCCAAAGGAAATGGTAACTCTCCACAAACTCTTGAAGAATTTAAATCAGAAATTATCAAAAAGATGGAAGCCTTCTTGCAGAAAAGTGGGAAATAATGCAAAAGGAACTCAACAATCTGAAGCACAAAAAAAACACAACTACAGAAACAGCTTGACAAAACTGAAAAGGAAAAGCAGTCTTTAAAGGTCAGAATCAGGCAACTGGAAGACAATGATCTTGCAAAAGAGCAAGAATTAATAAAGCAAAGCCAAAACATCAAGAAATTAGAAGAGAACATAAAATATCTCACTGACAAGGTGATAGACCTAGAAAATAGAGGAAGGAGAGACAATCTGAGAATAATTGGTCTACCAGAAAAGCCAGAAATAAATAGTAATCTTGACATCATAATACAAGATATCATCAAAGAAAACTGCCCAGATATTCTAGAACAAGGGGGCAATACAGGCATTGAAAGAGTTCACAGAACACCCTCTACACTAAATCCCCAAAAGACAATTCCCAGAAATGTAATTGCCAAATTCCAAAGCTTTCAAGCAAAAGAAAAAATCTTACAAGAAGCCAGAAAAGGACAATTTATATATAAAGGAATGCCAATCAGGGTCACACAAGACCTTGAAATTTCCACTCTAAATGACCATAAGGCATGGAACATGATTTTCAGAAAGGCAAGAGAGATAGGTCATCAACCAAGAATCAGCTATCCATCAAAACTGACTATATACTTCCAGGGGAAAGTATGGGCATTAAACAAAATAGAATATTTCCAAGTTTTTCCAAAGAAAAGACCACAGCTCTGTGGAAAATTCGATATCCAAAAACAAAGAGCAAGGAATACCTGAAAAGGTAAATATGAAGGAAAGGGGAAAAGAGAAAAATGTTATCTTTTTCTTTTATTCAAAATCTCTTCTATAGGGACTACATTTATATTAATTTGTATATATCACTATGTGGGGAAAATGTAATGTGTAACTCTCAAAAATTGTATGCATCATTAGAGTAGTAAGAAGAATCATGCATAGGAAACATTTGGGGCATCAAGATGACATAGAGAAAGGGGGCGATAGAAAGAAAAAGGGAGGGGGAAATCATTGATGGTACTAAGATATATTCCAAGAAACAGGGGCAGGGGAAGAAACTAAATAGAATAATCTTTCTCACACAAAGATACACATGGGAAGGGGAGGGGAAGAATTCTCCTATAAGAAGGAAAGGAAGAGAGTTTTTACTTAAACCTTACTCTCAGTGAAATCAACTCTGAGAGGGAAGAGCATCCAGATCCATTGGGATCTTGAATTCTATCTTATCCAACAGGGTAAAGGAGAAGGGAAAACCAAGAGGGGTTAGGGGGGAAGGGAACACAAAAAGGGAGGGAAGGAGAGGAGGAAGGGGGAGGGAACAAAAAGGGAGGGGCTAGAAAGGGAAACATATCAAGAGAGGAGACTAGGGGGACTGATTCAAAATAAATCACTGGCTTAAAAGTTTATAGCTAAAGAAGAAAGGTCAGAATTAGGGGAGGATATCAAAATTCCAGGAAGTCCACAAGTGACAATCATAACTTTGAATGTGAATGGAATGAACTCACCCATAAAAGGTAGATGAATAGCAGAATGGATTAGAATCCAAAACCCTACCATATGTTGTCTCCAAGAAAGACACATGAGGTGGGTAGACACTCACAAGGTCAGAATTAAAGGATGGAGTAAGACCTTCTGGGCCTCAACTGATAGAAAGAAGGCAGGAGTTGTAATCATCATATCTGACAAAGCCAAAGCAAAAATAAACCTCATTAAAAGGGATAGGGAAGGAAACTATATTTTGTTAAAAGGGACTTTAGATAATGAGGAAATATCACTAATAAACATGTATGCACCAAATAGTATAGCACCCAAATTTCTAATGGAGAAACTAGGAGAATTAAAGGAAGAAATAGACAGTAAAACCATATTAGTGGGAGATTTGAACCAACCACTATCAAATTTAGATAAATCAAATCAAAAATAAATAAGAAAGAGGTAAAAGAAGTGAATGAAATCTTAGAAAAATTAGAGTTAATAGACATATGGAGAAAAATAAATAGGGACAAAAAGGAATACACCTTCTTCTCAACAACACATGGCACATTCACAAAGATTGACCATACACTAGGTCACAGAAACATGGCATACAAATGCAGAAAAGCAGAAATAATGAATGCAGCCTTTTAATATCACAAGGCAATAAAAATAATGATCAGTAAAGATACATGGAAAACCAAATAAAAAATTAATTGGAAATTAAATAATATAATACTCCAAAATCAGTTAGTTAGAGAACAAATCATAGAAACAATTAATAATTTCATTGAGGAAAATGACAATGGTGAGATATCCTTTCAAACCTTATGGGATGCAACCAAAGCAGTAATCAGAGGAAAATTCATATCCCTTACTGCATATATTAACAAACTAGGGGGGGCAGAGATCAATGAATTGGAACTGCAAATAAAAAAAACTTGAAAGCAAACAAATTAAAAACCCCCAGAAGAATACCAAACTAGAGATCATAAAAATTAAGGGATAAATTAATGAAATCAAAAGTGATAGAACTATTAAACTAATAAGTAAGACTAGAAGCTGGTACTTTGAAAAAGCAAACAAAATAGACAAAGTATTGGTCAATCTAATTTTAAAAAGGATGCAAATTAATAGCATCAAAGATGAAAAGGAGGACATCACCTCCAATGAAGAGGAAATTAAGGCAATCATTAAAAATTACTTTGCCCAATTATATGGCAATAAATATACCAATCTAGGCGATATGGGCAAATATATACAAAAATATAAACTGCCTAGACTAACAAAAGAAGAAATAGAATTCTTAAATAATCCCATATCAGAAAAAGAAATCCAACAGGCCATCAAAGAACTCCCTAAGAAAAAATCCCCAGGGCCAGATGGATTCACAAGTTAATTCTATCAAATATTCAAAGAACAGTTAATCCCAATTATATACAAACTATTTGACATAATAAGCAAAGATGGAGTTCTACCAAACTCCTTTTATGACACAAACATGGTACTGATCCCAAAGCCAGACAGGTCAAAAACAGAGAAAGAAAAGTATAGACCAATCTCCCTAATGAATATAGATACAAAAATCTTAAATAGGATACTAGCAAAAAGACTCCAGGACTTCCGGGTAAACATGGCTACAATCTAGACGCGACACGCTTCCTCTCCCCAGCACCGAACAAAACAGACTACATCAAATGAGCATAAAAATCACCTTTGGAGGAACAGAAGGACTCCCCAGTACCCCACAGAGATGAAGGTACATGGGGTTTGAACATTTCCACACTATAATAAGAAGGAGGAAAAGCTTGCACAGAAACATGAACTGAGCAGCCCTCCCCCCCACCTCCCCCACCAAACCAAAATGAGCTACCAGAGCTCTCACTGGGACAGCAAGTGAGTGGGGAACATCTCTGTCTGGGGGGCACTCCAGGGTCCTTGGGATCTGGGGACTTCCAGGAAACAACACCTCAGGGTGGTTTTATGGGAGAATCCTGCGCTGAGCACAGGGGGCCTGAGGAGCTGTACTCGGGGCAGTTGTGCTGAGCATCCACCGGGGGGGGACAACACACTGATTATCTGGGCAGAGCTGAACACCTGGGTGGTTGGGCTGTGATCAGGGGCCCCGCGCTCTAAGAAACCTTGGAGTCTGGGAAGAACTACTCTGAGGCAACCTAAATTCACAGAAAACCCGCCCATATCACCCAGACCCCAGACCAAAAAGGAAAGGGGAATAAAACCACTAAAGAGATGGCTCACATGGCCCAAAATCAAGCCTCCAGGAAGAAAGGGGAAAGGGTGACTATTGAAAACTTTTATGGTGGGAGTACCCAAGGAAAAGAAGAGAATGAGGATGAAATCCAAAAAAAAATCAGAACATGCCTCCCAAAATGGAAACTATCAACAAGCTTTAGAAGATCTCAAACTGGAGCTTACCCAAAAGATGGAAAGAAAATTGGGAGAAAGAGATCAGCAGTCTGATAGATAAGACTGCACAATTGGAGAAAGAGCTGGAAGCATCCAATAGAAGGGCAGACAAAGCTGAAAAGCAAAACCAATCCCTAATGACCAGAATTAAGCAACTCGAAGAAAGTGAGATCATAAAACAGCAAGAATCAATAAAGCAAAGCCAAAAAAATTAATGAATTAGAAGAAGACATAAAATATCTCACTGAAAAGGTCACAGACTTGGAAAACAGAGGAAGAAGAGACAACCTCCGAATTATCGGTCTCCCAGAAAAACCAGAGATAAACAATAACCTCGATGTTATTCTACAGGAGATTATAGAAGAAAATTGCCCACATATTCTGGAGCAAGGGGGCAAAATAGAAATAGAAAGGGTTCATAGAACACCCTCTATACTAAATCCCCAAAAGACAACCCCCAGGAATGTAATTGCCAAATTCAAAAGTTTCCAAGAAAAGGAAAAAATCCTACAAGAAGCCAAGAAGAGGAGCTTCAGATATGGGGGGGAGGGGGGGGCTCCCATAAGGATCCCACACGACTTAGCGGCTAACACACTAAGAGACCGGAAAGCATGGAACACGATATTTAGGAAGGCAAGAGAGCTGGGTCTCCAACCAAGAATCAACTACCCAGCAAAACTGACTATATACTTTCAGGGGAAAGTATGGGCATTCAACAAAATAGAAGATTTCCAAGCATTTGCTAAGAAAAGACTAGAACTTAGTGGAAAATTTGATATCCAAGCACAGAAAGCAAGAGAAACATGAAAAGGTAAATATGAAAGAAAGGGAAAAGGAGATCAATCTTATCTTTTTCTTTAAGTCAAACTCTCTTCTATAAGGACTACATTTACATCAAATTATATATATTAATATGTGGGGAAAATGTTTTGTGTAACTCTCAAAAATTGTATGCATCATAAGAGTAGTTAGAAGAAACATACACAGGGAAAGATTGGGGCGTCAAGAAGATTTGGTGAAAGTGGGGGCAAAGAAAGGAAAAGGGAGGGGGAACTGTCGATAATACTAAGATTTACTTCAAGAAATAGAGGGGGGACTTAATAGAATAATCTTTCCCATATAAAGACACACATGGGAAGGGGAGGGGAGGAACTCTCATATGAGAAGGAGAGGAAGAGAGCGTGAAGTGGAATTACTTAAACCTTACTCTCAGTGAAATCAAATCTGAGAGGGAAGAACATCTAGATCCAGTGGGATCCTGAATTCTATCTTATCCAACAGGGCAAGAAAGAAAGGAAAATTAAGGAGGGGGAGGGGTGAGGGAATATAAAAAGGGAGGGAAGGAGAGGGGGGAGGGGAAGGGAGCATAAAAAGGGAGGGGCTAGAAAGGGAAGCATATCAAGGGAGGGGACTAGGGGGACTGACCTAAAGTAAATCACTGGTTCAAAAGGATATAGCTAAAGAATAAAGGTCAGAACTAGGGGAAGATATCAAAATGCCAGCAAATCCACAAGTGACAATCATAACTTTGAATGTGAATGGGATGAACTCACCCATAAAACGTAGACAAATAGCAGATTGGATTAGAACCCAAAACCCTACCATTTGTTGTCTTCAAGAAACACATATGAGGCGAGTTGATACTCACAAGGTTAGAATTAAAGGTTGGAGCAAAAAGACTCCAGCAAGTGATCAGAAGGGTCATCCACCATGATCAAGTAAGATTTATACCAGGGATGCAGAGCTGGTTCAATATTAGGAAACCCATCCACATAATTGACCACATCAACAAGCAAACCAACAAAAATCACATGATTATTTCAATAGACGCAGAAAAAACCTTTGATAAAATACAATACCCATTCCTTTTAAAAACACTAGAAAGCATAGGAATAGAAGGGTCTTTCCTAAAAATAATAAACAGTATATAGCTAAAACCATCAACTAATATCATCTGCAATGGGGATAAACTAGATGCATTACCAATAATATCAGGAGTGAAACAAGGATGCCCATTACCACCTCTATTATTTTGACATTGTACTAGAAACACTAGCAGTAGCAATTAGAGAAGAAAAAGAAATTGAAAGCATTAAAATAGGCAAGGAAGAAACCAAGTTATCACTCTTTGCGGATGACACGATGGTCTATTTAAAGAATGCTAGAGATTCGACCAAAAAGCTAGTTGAAATAATCAACAACTTTAGCAAAGTTGCAGGATACAAAATAAACCCGCATAAGTCATCAGCATTTCTATATATTTCCAACATAGCTCAGCAGCAAAAACTAGAAAGAGAAATCCCATTCAAAATCACCTTAGACAAAATAAAATACCTAGGAATCTATCTGCTGAGACAAACACAGGAACTATATGATCACTACTACAAAACACTCTCCACACAACTAAAACTAGACTTGAACAATTGGAAAAACATTAACTGCTCATGGGTAGGATGAACCAATATAATAAAAATGAACATTCTACCCAAACTTATTTATCTATTTAGTGCTATACCCACTGAACTCCCAAAAAATTTCTTTACTGATTTAGAAAAAACCATAACAAAGTTCATTTGGAAGAACAAAGGATCAAGGATATCCAGGGAAATAATGAAAAAAATACAAAGGATGGGGGCCTTGCAGGCCCAGATCTCAGACTATATTACAAAGCAGCAGTCATCAAAACAATTTGGTACTGGCTAAGAGACAGAAAGGAGGATCAGTGGAATAGACTTGGGGCAAGTGCCCTCAGCAAGACAGTATATGATAAACCCAAAGATCCCAGCTTTGGGGACAAAAATCCACTATTCAATAAAAACTGCTGGTAAAATTGGAAGGCAGTGTGGAAGAGATTAGGTTTGGTTCAACACCTCACATCCTACACCAAGATAAATTCAAAATGGGTGAATAACTTGAACATGAAGAAGGAAACTATAAGTAAATTAGGCAAACACAGAATAGCATACATGTCAGACCTTTGGGAAGGGAAAGACTTTAAAACCAAGCATGACTTAGAAAGAGTCACAAAATGTAAAATAAATAATTTTGACTACATCAAATTAAAAAGCTTTTGTACAAACAAAACCAATGTAACTAAAATCAGAAGGGAAGCAACAAATTGGGAAACAATCTTCATAAAAACCTCTGACAAAGGTTTAATCACTCAAATTTACAAAGAGCTAAATCAATTGTACAAAAAATCAAGCCATTCCCCAATTGACAAATGGGCAAGGGTCATGAATAGGCAGTTTTCAGATAAAAAAAATCAAAACTATTAATAAGCACATGAAAAGTGCTCTAAGTCTCTTATAATCAGAGAGATGCAAATCAAAACAACTCTGAGGTATCACCTCACACCTAGCAGATTGTCTAACATGACAGCAAAGTAAAGTAGTGAATGCTGGAGGGGATGTGGCAAAGTAGGGACATTGATTCATTGCTGGTGGGGTTGCGAATTGATCCAACCATTCTGGAGGGCAATTTGGAATTATGCCCAAAGGGCGCTAAAAGACTGTCTGCCCTCTGATCCAGCCATTAGCACTGCTGGGTTTGTACCCCAAAGAGATAATAAGGAAAAAGATTGTACAAGAATATTCATAGCTGCACTCTTTGTGGTGGCCAAAAATTGGGAAATGAGGGGATACCCTTCAATTGGAGAATGGCTAAACAAATTGTGGTATGTGTTGGTGATGGAATACTATTGTGCTCAAAGGAATAATAAAGTGGAGGAATTCTATGGAGACTGAAACAACCTCCAGGAAGTGATGCAGAGCGAAAGGAGCAGAACCAGGAAAACATTGTACATAGAGACTGATACACTGTGGTACGATCGAACAGAATGGACTTCTCCATTAGTGGCGGTGTAATGTCCCTGAACAATCTGCAGGGATCTAGGAGAAAAAACACTAGCCACAAGCAGAGGACAAACTGTTGGAGTAAAAACACCGAGGAAAGGCAACTGCTTGACTACAGGGATTAAGGGGACATGTCTGAGGAGAGACTCTAAATGAACACTCTAATGCAAATACCAACAACATGGAAATGGATTCGAATCAAGAACACATGTGAAACCCAGTGGAATCACGTGGCAGCTATAGAAGAGGGGGGAGGGAAGGAGGAAAAGAAAATGATCTTTGTCCCCAATGAATAATGTTTTGAAATGGCCAAATAAAATATTGTTTAAGAAAAAAGAAAACAAATTAAACTTAAAAAAAAAGAATTTAAGTCAAGTTCCCTGGCCCAAGTGGTTTATAGAATATACTCTCTTTCCTTTAATGAAAAATGCACAGCATGTACCTGACTTCAATATTCTTCTATCTCATTTGACCTTTCAAAACAACCCTAATTGTCAGTTTTTTCTGGATTTGAGGATACAGTTGATTCTTGCCATGTGATTTAAATGCAAATAGAGCCCTGAAGTACTTTCTTAGTATCTCCCCTTATATAAATTGGGCATCAATTCCCCAGTAACCACCTATCTTCTCTCCTCTCAAGGCCAAAGATCATTATTCTCAGTAGAAAACAGAACAAAAGAGAATTTAAATACCTGTTGTCTCTGTGCTGTCCATTATCATTTTCTGCTTTTCATATCCATCCCAAGCCATACTCCCATCCCTTCTTTGATTCAATTTATTTTATTTTTTCTTCAAAAGGAAGACTTCTTTCTATATTGATTAGATTAGATTGTGAAAACATGACAGTGGACTAGGCACTTGTGTTAGTATTTTGCAAGACCTCAACTTGTCATGAGATGAATAAATCCCTTAGCTGTCATTCTAGGTTCAACAAACAACTCTTTTCAGTAATTCTATTTTCATCTATTCTCATACAATATTAGAATAAAACATCATTCAGTTATGTAATATTTTAAATAAATTCATGGAATTAGGATTTTGTTTTATTTTTTTCATACTGAAGCAAGTTTAGAGTAAATGGTTAGATGCTGGAAGTCATCAAGTCCATGTTGTCTAACATGGTCACACAGGAGTGCCAGAGTTGTAAGTTGATCTTCTGGAAAGATGAGGCATTCACTGAACCCCCTCTATGTGACTTCTATCCCCCCAGTTACAGAAGAAGTAATATGAGAGCAAATACTAACAGAATTTATACATGTGCCCACTTTTATCCTCCTAGAATAATACCCCAAAGATCATATTCACAGAATTAAAGCCTAAAGATCATTACCCACTACCCCTCCCTTCTCTCTCTTAGCAGAGTTACATTCAATTTCCCCACACCCTCTGCAAGCCAAATACACAGGCACATCAATCACTCCTTTGCTACGACACACTTCATTAGTTTGTTATGTTTACAATAACCAGAGAAACATCACTAAGTGCCTGAATGAAACATAAAGAAAAATGCAACTTAGAAATTAGAAAGATACCTGATTCTGGTTTATATTAAATTACCCTTTAACCCCATACCTAGCTGTGAAATGTTTTGTTATCCATCTCCTAAGTAATTCTGATTGATTGTGAAAACTGATCAAAAGCAGCAATGATTCTCTTAGCTGGTCAACCCACAGGTCAGGGGGAACTGGCCCCCTGGTTATCCTGCCTATACCATTTATCTCTATCACATAATTTTCTGTTGTAGAAACATGGTATGTGATCACAGAATGTTGATTGAGCAATTTGTTAATGTGTGGCATATCCAATTATCTATAGAAGATCATGTATGATTGAAAAATGATTGTGTGCCAAAAAAGCATGCACCCACTGAACTATATAATAAATGTGAACCCTGAGCCAGGTGGAACAGCTTTGTGATGCCTGAGCTCCAGGTATGAGCACTCAAGCTGTCTCCCATCTCATCATTATTTGCCTGACCCACCACTCCTAGGCAGAAGGGATCCTCAGCTTTGAGTCTGCTGGCCAGCTTTCAATAGGTAGAGTTTGCAGTTGAAAAAAAATCCTTCTCACCTCTAAAAGCAAATGGATTTTTGGATCACTTCTTTTTTTGCCAGTAATACTTTATTATATTTTTCCCAATGACATATAGAAACAATTTTTGACATTTGTTTTCTAACATTTTGTGATCTGTATTTTCTCCCTTCATCCCTCTCTTATACCTCTCAGTTAACTGAGCCACCAAGCTGACCCTTCTATGATTATTTTAAATGGGATTTCTCTTCCTATTTTTCACTGTTGAACTTATTTGATAATATATAGAAATGCTTTTGATTTATATGGGGTTTATATTACATCTTGCTTCTTCCTTGTCAAAGCCTGAGCATACTCCAACCAAGTCACACTAAGCACTAAGAACCAAAAAGTTGGGTTTTTTTTAAAGCCTATTGCTTACTCAATTTTTTCTCTTACAATGCTAGTGACATCAATCTTTCTGGGGCTCCCTGATTGAACAGACTTAACCTTAGTCTGGGTCAGAAGCCAATCTTCCAGATGCCAGGAATCAAAAGGTACAAGAAGCAAGCATCTTTCAGGATACCACAAGGCCTCTGGCATCCTTCCAAAGTCTATATGTGTGATTAATCAGAGGGAGGAGCTGTTTCAAAACTTTTCTTTCAAAAAAAAAGGGATATAATTTGTGTTAATTTCACAGATGTAATTTTTTTACTTTTTTCTTTAATTATGTGAAAAAAAATTATCCTATATTTTTTTAAGTTTGAAACAAATTATCACTCTCCCTCTGCTCCCCTTCTCTGATATGACAATCAATCTGTTATAGTTTTAAAATATGTAATAATGTAAAACATTTTCCTATATTTGTCATTTTATGAAAGAGAACTCAGACAAAATAAAAGGGAAGAAATGGTGAAATGTGATATGTCTCAGACTGCATTCAGATTCCATCAGTTCTTTCTTTGGAGGTGAATGGCATTTTTCATCATGAGGACTGATTCTTAAGAATTTTCTTGGACCACTGCCTTGCCAAGAATAGCTATCATTCATAAAGGTTTATTATATAATATTGCTCTACTATGAACAATGTTCTTCTGGTTCTGTTCACTTCACTTTGTATTAGCTCCTATGGGCCTTTCCAGGATTTTCTTAAATGATATTTTTCATCATATCTTACAGCACAATCATATATTACAACTTGCTCAGCCATTTCCCAAATAATGGACATTCTCTCAATTTCTTATTCTTTGCCACCACAAAAAGAGCTGCTATAAATATTTTTGTACAAGCAGGTCCTTTTCCCATTTTTAAATTTCTTTGAGAAAGTCATTTGGGCACATTTCCAAATCTCTCTCCAGAATGATTAGATCAGTTCACAATTCTATCAGCAATACCTTAGTGTTTCAATTTTCCCACATCTACTCCAAGATTTATTTTTTTCTCATATTAGTCAATCTGATAAGTATGAGGTGGTATCTCAGTATTCTCTAGTGTTTTTAATAGGAATGAATATTGTATTTCTGAAAGCTTTTTTCTGCATATTTTGAAATAAATGTAAGGTTTTGGTTGGTTTTATTTCTGATATGGTTGATTATGCTGATAGTTTTTCTAAAACTGAATCAGTCCTGCATTCTTGGTGTAAAATTGACCTGTTATACTGTATGATTATTGTGCTATATTGCTATAATCTTCTTGCAAAATATTCATTAGGAAGATTGGACTATAATTTTCTTTACCTATTTTTGCCCTTCTTGGTTTAGCTATCGGCTATTTGTGTCATAAAAGAGATTTGGTAAAATTCATTCTCATCAATATTTCCAAGTAGCTTATATGATATTGGAATTAATTCATTTTTAAATATTTGTTAGAAGTCACATCTGAATCTATCTGACCCTGAAGATTTTTCTTAGGGATGTCACTGATGATTGGTTAAATAGCTATTTTCTGTGATTGGGGTTGTTTAAGTATTCTGTTCTCTCTTCTGTTAATTTAGAGGATTTATGTTTTTAAACATTCATCTATTTCCCTTATATTGCCAGATTAATTGGCATAAAGTTAGACAAAGTAAATTCTAATAACTTTTAATTACATCTAAATTGATTATAAATTTACCTTTTTACTTTTTATTCAAGTAATTTGGTTTTCTTCTTCCTTTTTTAAATCAAATTAACTAATGGTGTATCTATACTTTTTATAAAGTCATCTACTTCCCTTAATTGTGAGTTCAAAACTTTTCTTACTGTTCATTTTATTTCTCTCTACTTTATTTTTCTAGATTAATAATATTATAATTAATTGGGAGTTTTTAATGTATTCTTATTCTAGTTTTTCTTCTTTTTTAGTTGCATGCCCAATTCATTGACCTGCAATTTCTCTATTTTATTTATGTAAGCATTTAGAAACATAAATTTTCCCCTAAGAACTGCTTTAGCTATATCTCATGAATGTTGACATGTTTCCTCCATATTGTCATTCTCATTAATAAAATTATTGATTGTTTTTATAATCTGTTCTTTTACCACTCCATTTGTAGCATTATTTTGTCTCTAATTTATTATTTATTTTTCCATAACTGCTTATTTATGATAATTTTTATTGCATTATCATCTCAAAAGGAAGCATTTATTATTTCTGCTTTTTTGCATATGGTTGTGAAGTTTCTTTGCCTTAATACATGCTCAGTTTTTGTGCTGGAGCCATGTGCTACTGGAAAAAAGGTACATTCCTTTAAATTGCCATTCAATTCTCTCCAGAGATCTATTAGTTCTAACTTTTCTAAGATTTCATTTATTTCCTTTATTACTTTCTTGTTTATTTTTTATTTGATTTATCTAGATCTGAAATGGGGAAGTAGAGGTTCCCCCACTAACATAACCACTGTCAAGGTATCCCCAGTCCTGATCATTTTAACTGCACAAACCCCACCTGATTTCCTCTGGACAGAATCAAAGTTCCCATGCATATGGAAGTATTTGTTAAATTTTTGATAATTGGCTTTACACATGTCCCAGTGGGCATGCTAAAGGCATGAAGAAAGGGGGTGGGGAAAAGGCGGTAGGGAAATAATACAATGAAGGAAGAGTATGAGTTAAGAGAAATTCAAAATGTAAATTCAGAACACAAGAGCCACTCCACAAAGAACGAGTAGAGACTTGGGGAAAAAAATGTTTTGACCATGAGAACTCCAAGAGCAGATGGACGAAATGAAGAAAGAAAAGTTCAAAAGTTTGATTAGAACTCCTGATGAGCACATTGAAAAGAGAATGAATAGCATAGAAAAGACAGTGAAAAATATGATCCAATGGGTTCTCTAAAAAAGAGAATAGATTCATTGCTGGTGGAGTTGTGAACTGATCCAACCATTCTGGAGGGCAATTTGGAACTATGCACAAAGGGCGATAAAAGAATGTCTACCCTTTGATCCAGCCATAGCACTGCTGGGTCTGTACCCCAAAGAGATAATGGACAAAAAGACTTGTAGAAGAATATTCATAGCTGCGCTCTTTGTGGTGGCCAAAAATTGGAAAACGAGGGGATGCCCATCAATTGGGGAATGGCTGAACAAATTGTGGTATATGTTGGTGATGGAATACTATTGTGCTCAAAGGAATAATAAAATGGAGGAATTCCATGGAGACTAGAACGACCTCCAGGAAGTGATGCAGAGCGAGAGGAGCAGAACCAGGAGAACATTGTACACAGAGACAAACATACTGTGGTATGATCGAACGGAATGGACTTCTCCATTAGTGGCGGTGTAATGTCCCTGAACAATCTGCAGGGATCTAGGAGAAAAAACACTATCCATAAACAGAGGACAAACTGTGGGAGTAGAAACACCGAGGAAAAGCAACTGCCTGACTACAGCAGTTGAGGGGACATGACAGAGGAGAGACTCTAAACGAACACTCTAATGCAAATATTAACAACATGGCAATGGGTTGGAATCAAGAACACATGTGATACCCAGTGGAATCACGCGTCGGCTACGGGGGGTGAGGGGAAGGAAAAGAAAATGATCTTTGTCTTTAATGAATAATGCATGGAAATGATCAAATAAAATACTATAAATTTTTAAAAAAGAGAATAGATTAAACATAAGTCAATGCTTTGCTGAAAAAAACCATAAAATATTAAAGGAAAGTCTAAAGGCTGAAAATTTTGATCAAGTGAGTTATTTGACCTGAAAAAAAGTTTTATTTAAGAATCATCAAACTTCCATGAAACAAACTCATGATGATATCAAAAATAAGCCCTCAAATATCATATTTTGAGAAATATTAAAAGGAAATGTCACAGATATATTAGAATCAGTGGATAAATTGAAAAGTAAAAGAGTCCACCAGTCACCTTCTGAAAGAAATACAAAATTGAAAATAATCAAGAACCACATAGTCAAAATCCAGAGCTTCCAAGTCAAATTAAAAATATTACAAAATAGGGAGAAAGAATCAAAATACAAAGGAACCACTAGCAGAATGATACAGAATTATGTTTGAACTACATTAAATGACATAAAATCTTGGAATATCAAAGGAATTGGTCTCTGGGTGTGAACAGTAAGGGACATAGACATAGAGGTAGAAAACAAGGGGACAGGACATTAGCAGTAACTCCAAGCACATTGGATCATGTGAAGTTAAAAAAAAGACTGGACACAGGTAATGGACATCAAGTGAACTCTGAACACTGGGAACTGGGGAGTTGATGCCAAGGCAGCTAAAAACTGAGATTAGACATTGTCAGGGCCAAATATTTTGTGGGAAAGACTGAAAAGGCTAATTAGGGATATCCAAAATTGAGAAGTAGTAATTCTATGCTAACAGCACTGAAGAGGAATAAAACACCCAAGGATACTAGTTATAGAGTATATATTGAGGGTGTACTCCAAGAGGACTGTAAGGTATCAAGAGAGTTTTATACCAGACAATGAATAAAGAAGGTGGCAAACACCAAGGAGTCTAGACTTGGATTGGACAATGTAGGGAACAGATTTGGGGAAGAATACACTGAGAATAAGGATTAAAGGTATTGGAATGTAAGAAATGGAAACTACAAACTATTGTCATTGAAAAGGGCGGAAACAAAAGGATTTGGGGGATGAAAGTGGATGAAGATAGGCATAATGGGAATGGAATCTTAATCAGAAAATACAGTTCATGGACTATTTTCCTTTCTAGATTATATTATTCCTAGATTCCCCCATATACACTTTGGGAGCAGTCCTCTTGGATGACTAGTAGAGAGGTACTTAGAATCACTACAAAACTAGGCTTGGGACACAGGGCTGTGTTATTAAGAAAAATTAACATGGGGTCTCTAAAAGGCCAGGAATGTGGTCACTCAGCTATCCAACCAGGTTTCATTCAAGAAGTCAGACCCAAGGTCAAAGAGCCACAGATCATTTGGCTTCAACATAAATGCAAAGAGATTAAGGAAAGTTTATGTTCAGCACTGATGTTTATTAAATGCAACATGCAATAGTAGGTTGGGGGAGCAAGGAAGAAGGGTTACTCCAGGAGAAGCTCACAAGCTATGTAGAGGAGTTATCAAGGAGCAAAGCCAGCTTAGGAGTCAAGGTTCCTGCCATTTGTGTACTAAACAGATTAATGGAAGCATCGGCCTGCAGCATCATCTTTCTGGATGTTGCTTTTAAATGTGGAATCCCCATTATAACTGGAAGAGAGGAAGACATGTATTAGAGAAATCACCATTTCACATCTTGCCCAACCCCCCCCCATTTTATTTACTATAATGTCTAAAGGGGAAAAGAGGCCCTCTCAGAAGAGGTCAGAAAAAGCCATGGACAATCACTGTTCATCACCACAGTCCCCAGACCCAGATCAGCATTTGACAAGTCAGGAGCAAGATACTAACAAGTGGCCTCAGAAATCATCTTACACTTTGGCTATGCCAAACACAACAAAAGGGAGAATGCTATCTAAATCAATATACCTATTCAATGGCATCTCAATCAAGTTCATAAAGAGTTACTTAAAAGAACTATAAAATATGGTTTTAAAAAATCATGTATAGAAAAAAATTAGAATTTCAAAAGTGCTTAATGAAAGAACAGGAAAAAAGAAGGCATAACAATACCAGACTTCATACTATATTAAAAAGTAATAATATTTTAAATTATTTCATACTGTTTTTTAAAATAAAGATATTGATCCATGAAAAAGATTAGGCATACAAGAAGTAGGTTGACATAATAACATGATGTTTGATAAATTCCAAATCCCAACAACTAGGGTAATGAATGGCTATTTGAAAAAACCTACTGGGATAGTCATGATGGAAGGATTTGGAATGACAGGAACACTAATACATTGTTGTTGGAACTGTGAAATGGTACAACAATTTTGGAAAGAAAATTGAAATTATGAAAATAAAGTGATTAAAATGTCCAGACCCTATGAACCACAGAATCCATTCCTGGACTTTTGCCCCCAGGAAGTCATCAATAAAAAAGAAGTATTCAGATACACTAAATATTTATGGTATTAATTAATTCTGTAAACATTTACTAAGTGCCTGGAATGTGCTAGGCACTGTGCTAAGCTCTGGGAATATAAATAGAAGGGAAAGATAGTCCCTCCCCTTAAAGAACTTATAGTCTAATGAGGGAAATAACATGTAAACAAATATATACAAAGCAATCTACATACAGGATAAAAAGGAAATCATTAAAAGATGGAAAACACTGGAATTAAGTGGAAATAAAGAAGGCATCCTATAGAAGATAAAATATTAGTTGGAACTTAAAGAAAACCACATAGGTCAGAAGTCAGAGCAGAGAAGGGAGAGTATTCTTGGCAAGGAAAACAGTCAGAAAAAAAATACCCACAGTTGAGAGATAATATCTTGTTTATGGAGCAGCCAAGAGATTAGTGTCACTGGATCAAATACTGAAAAGGTAGAAGTGAGTCAGTACCGGAGGGATTAGTATATTAAACAGAGTATTATTTCATTCAATCCAAGAGGCAACAGAAAACCATTGGAGTTTATTAAGTAGGATGGATACATGACCAGACTAACATTTTAGGAACTTCACTTTAGGGACTAAATAGAGATAAAAGGGGTAAAGTTTTAAGGTAGGCAGACCCAGCAGACATTAATCAGGGTATCAGCGGATGGAGGCCTGCTCTAGAAGAATGGCAGTGTCATAGAACAGAAAGAGACATAATTAGGAGATGTTGCAGAAGCCAAAACGCAAATGGTTAAGAAACATGGGAAGCATTTGTTGTAGATTGCCCTTTCAAGGAGTTTAGCTGCAAAAGGCAGAAGACATGTAGGGCAATAATAAAATTAGCAGGCCGCAGCAACATCTTAAAGGGGGGACATGAGAGATAGTGAGGAATCCAGGATGAATCCTTGATCAAGAGCTTCAGAGACTTGGAGGAGGGTATTTCCCTCTACAATAATAGGGAATTCAGGAGGGAGGGAAGATTTAGGGGAAAAGATGATGAATTCTATTTCAGATATATTGAGTTTTGAAATGTCTCCTGGACATTCAGTTTGAGTTACCTGAAAGACATTTGGGGATACCAGATAGAAGGTCAGAAGAGAGAATGAGACAAGAAAGATAGATTTGAAAATCATCAATATAGAGAAGATAATTAAACCAATGAGAACTAAGGAGATCAACAAGGATTAAAGAGGAAGAAGAGAAGACCCAGGATAAAACACTGAGGAACTCCTACAGTTAGAGGGAAAATCTGTATTGGTAGGAGGACTCAACAAGAAGACAGAAGAGTGGTGAGAGACTTACAAAGGGGGGAAAAAGATTGTAATGGTAAAGAGAGGAATTAAAAACATCAAAAGCTGCAGAGTCAGAGGGAATGAGAACTTGGAAATGGCCCCTGGATTTAGTAGTCACTAGATCAGTACCTTGGAGAGAGGCTTATCAGTGAAAAGATAAGGACTGTAGCCAAATGACACTGTGTTAAGAAAAAGTGTAGGCATATATTATAGAAGGCCTTTTCAAGGAGTTTAGCTGCAAATGGCAGAAGAGATGTAGGACAACAGTTCAGAGGGATGAATGGATCAAGTGATGAGGTAGTTTTTTTCAGGATTCGACAGCCATGGTCATATTTTTAGATCATAGGGAAAAAGCAAGTAGAGACTAAAAATAAGTGAAAGAACGGGGATATCAGAAGGGGATAATCTGTTTAAGGAGACAGGATGGAATGGGATCATGTGAACAGGTAGAGAGGTTAGGCTTGATAAGGCATAAGGTCTCTTCATCATATGAGACAAGAGTGAAGGAGGAGAGAGAGTAGCAGAAGGCATTTGAGTGATAATAGATAAGGAAAAGAAAGGAAGAAGGAGTTCATGGCAAACAGCTCCAGTTTTTTTCTATAAAATATGAGGCAAGTGTCTCCATTTAGAAATTAGAGGGAATGGGATTCATGAGAGGATTGAGGAAGGATGAAAAGATTTTAAAAGGCACTGTATTAAGTTGGCTATCAAGAAGAAAATATAATAAGATTGCTTAGCATCAGTGAGGGCCCAGTTGAAGTAGTTTAACCTCAATTAGTAGTGGTCCTAGTCAGAATGGCTGCATGATTTTCTCCATCTTTGTTCAGCAACACACATATAGGCAAAAAATGAAAAAATTGGCAGGAATGATACAAGGCTGAGGCTTCACCCAATAGAATCTGCAACATAATATGGTCACTAAGAATTCATGAGAGAAGAAGGCAGTGGAGTTGAATTAGATCACCAAGGAGTCATGATGGGGAAAAGAGAAGGAAAAGCAACTAGTGAAAAGGAGATGGCCTGGAAGAGATAAAAGACCACAGGGGATTCGTGTTAATGGTGGGAATAAAGAATAGAGTTATATAAGAGAAAGTAGATGGAGAATTGAAAAATCAACAGATTGTGGTCAGATAATATGATTTTAGAATTCTTGGACATGATAGTTGTATATCTGTAACTGATGACAAGATCAAAGGAATGACCATCTTTTGTGTGTTGCTGAAGTAGGGGGACGACTAGGTCATGGGAAGTGAGTAGGTGCAGGAAGTGAATGGTTGGGGTACTTGAAGGCAAATCAGTATGTATGACAAATTCCCCTAGTATGGGAGCAAAAGATGAGGAGAGAAAAATTATAAGCCAGCTATTGAACTCATTGAGAAAAGAAGGGAAGTGACCAAGGAGAACCAATGGAACCACCACCAGGGTTTTGATTGGGTGGTAGATGTGAATATCATGAAACTCAAAGGAAGAAAGGAGACTGAGGGAAGAATAAAGGGGAGAACATAGAAGTGGCAATAAGGAGTAAGAGTATTCTAACTCCCTAGCCTTGACCAGTGAACTGAGGAAAATGAGAGAAAGTACAGTCAATACTGGAGGCAACTGGAGTTAGGAAGACCTGAGTTAAAATCTAGCCTCAGCTGTGTGACTCTAGGCAAATAGCTTAACCACTGCTTGTGTTAGAGGCATTTAGGCACTCAGTGATTAGAGCACTGGGCCTAGAGTCAGGGAGACCTGACTCACTAGCTATGTGACTCCCTCATTTAACCTCTATTTACCTTAATCCACTGAAGAAGAAAATGACAATCCACTCTTGTAGCTTTGCCAAGAAAACCCTTACAAAGAAACTTACAAAGAGTCAGACATGACTAAAAAACAACAATAAAGCAGTCTCTACTGGAAAGGGCAATCAGGAAAGCTGTGTCATCAGAAGAAAGTCAGGTTTCAGTAAATATTAATGGGTTGAAAGTGTAGGAAAGGAATAGGTTTACAATGAAGGGAAGTTTGTTGCTTATGTAGCAGGCATTCCAGGGGGCACAGTGGAAGGATTGAGTAGGGTTAAGATAAAACACTGAGATGGGAGGATTAACAAGACTTTTTGTGACAGCTAAAAATTAGAATCAAAGTGAATGCCTATCAGTTGGGAAATAGCAAAACAAATTGTGGCTTAAATGCAAATGACTGTAATAGAATGTTACTGTGCAGTAAGAAATGGTCTGTATGATGAATATAGAGAAGCATGGTATGATCTATATGAACTGATGAAGAGTGAAGTAAGCAGAGGCAAGAAGGTGATATCTACAACTACAATGAAAATAAAGAGAATAACTACACACCAAAAAATATCAAAAGTAAACATAGCAAAAATATAAAGAACAAGCAGGGAAGGGTGGCAGCTAACTTGCTCAGTGGATTAAGAGTCAGGCCTAGAGACAGGATGTCCTGGATTCAAATCTGGCCTTGGATACATTCTATCTATGTGACCTCAGGTAAGTCCCTTAAACCCCAATTACCTAGCCTTTACCACTCTTCCCACCCCCCTTGCAACTGATACCCATTCCAAAACAGAAGATAAGGGTCTAAAAAAAATACTGAGTAGAACTTGAATGAATAAAGAAGAGAGGATATTCCCAACCCTTGGTGGAAGTGGGAGGTTGACAGATGTTACATACTGACCATGTTTTGGGTCTTTATTGATTTACCAACCAATTTGTTAATTTTTTCCTCTAAAAATACTATTCATTCCTTGGCATGGCTCATATGGAGGGGACAAGAGGATAACTGGGATAACTATGATGATGTTAGAAATATATGACATCAATAAAAACTTGGAGGAGGGAAGAAAGGAAGGGAGGGAAGGAGGCAAGGAAGTAAGAAAAGAAGAAAGGAAGAACAAAATTCCTTGGAAATAGAAAAGCAATGTAGCATAAAATTAGGATTAGATGAACATTCCACACCATACATAAGCTACAAATGGATGTCACAAAAATACAAAAACAGCACTTAAATAAAAGGGAAGAGAAGGGAGCACATTCCATATGAACTGATAAGGGATGAGTTCTTTAACAAACAAGTAGAGAAGATAAGAAAATAGATGGATTCTATTAATTACAGAAAATTTAAAGGTATGGTACAACCAAAATCAATTCAATTAAAATAGAGAAACATCTAACTGAGAAAAAAAACTTTATTGTAAATTACTCTGATAAAGGTCAACTGACCAATCTATATATAGAACTGATTCAAGTTTAGAGAAACAAGAAACTTCCTTAATAGATAAATTGTCAAAGGATATGAACAAGTTCTCAAATGAAGAAAGACAAGCTAAAAAATATCATATTAAGGAAAGATTCTAAATCACAGATGATAAGAAAAATGTACATTGAAACAATTCTAAAGTTCCACCTCACCTTCACCATAATGACAAAGATGATGAGGAAAGAAAATGACAAGAGACAGAAATGTAAGAGGAAAGCCATACTAGTTGATGGAGCTATGAATTAGTATCATCCTGGAAAGCAGGTTAGGACTACACCCCAAAGTCACTACACTGTAGATACCAATTGACCTCAAAACACCACAACTAGGCAGATATCCCAAACTAATTTTAAAAGTGGGCAGGGTGGGAAGAAAGAGGGAAATGACCCACATTTGCAAAAGCATGCAGGGCAGAATATTTTCTTACAGAAAAGATTTATAAATGAAGGAGGTGATCATCAATTGGGCAGCAACTTAACCATATAGCAAGGTAATAGATTATTACTATGCTATAAGAATGATGAAATAAATAGATTCAAAAATATATGGAAAGTCCTCTCTGAACTGATGTCCACAAAGAAAACTTGTAAAATGGCTGTAACACAGAAAAAATAATCATTTCATAGACATAAGAATTTAGAACAATTGCAATGACAATCCATAACTCCATAAGATAGTTAATGAAGTATGAGTTTTTCATCAGAAATAACTGGCATTGAATTAGTGGTGCAGAAGGAAACAATGTATGGACATGCTCAATTAGACAAATTTGTTATAAAGAAGAAGTTTTTTTAAAACTTTAGATGAGAAGAATTTGAAAAAAGGAAGTAAAGTGATGCAAGGAAAGAAAAGGAAAGGAGAGAAGAAAAGAATAGGGGAGAAGAAAGGGCTGAAGGAGAGGAGAATGGGGAGAAGAGGAGAGGAGAGGAGAGGAGAGGAGAGGAGAGGAGAGGAGAGGAGAGGAGAGGAGAGGAGAGGAGAGGAGAGGAGAGGAGAGGAGAGGAGAGGAGAGGAGAGGAGAGGAGAGGAGAGGAGAGGAGAGGAGAGGAGAGGAGAGGAGAGGAGAGGAGAGGAGAGGAGAGGAAAGTACATCAAGATTTTTTTAAAGCAGTCACTGATAAACAGGATAGTTTTGGAACAAACAATGAATTTATTATATACTTTTTTAAATTGTATGCAGTTTTCTGTATAGATATACTTTGTTATTCATTCTGATTGGAAATGTTCAAGTGTGTTGCTATCAAATTTAGGAAAACAAAAAAAAAATGAAAAGAAGAAATTCTCCCTTAGATATTCTTATCATTTAGGAAATGGATACCGTATTAGTACTAACAACATACCAAATCTTACTTCTCTTTGTCGGACTAACAAACTGAAGGTCCTGCCTGGGATCTGGCAATAGCCACTTTTGGAAGTACACAGGCAAATTTTATCTGTATTATCCATAGTAAACATTCTCAATTTGAAGGGATGCCAAGATAACCCAGATTTGCTCCACTGTTAGAAACATGACCAAATTCATACCCGGTTGCATCATTTCCACCAGGAGGTAAATCATTAACAGAATCCACCTCACAGATAAACGAACACACTTCCTTAACACCTAAAAAAAAGAAGAGACATGACAGAGGAATTCTGAGGCACAAGCAAGGCTCCAATAACACTGACCTGGATCTTTAGGGGAATTAAGCTTCTTCCCTGACTTAAAGATGTTTCCTTATGAATGGCGTGGAAGCATCCCCCAGACCACTGACTCCCAATAGAAATGGAACATCAAAATGAACCTTTAAAAATAGGGATTCCTTCCCTGTTCAACTTTTAAACATTGGATTCTCTCATCACAATTTGTGTGACCATTTAACCCCTTACTTACTTAATTACTTAATTACTTACTAATATTGCTCCTTTTCGGTCAAAAAGGAATAAGGATAAAAAAAAAATCTGACCTAACACAACAGTGTCTCCTATTTCACATCCTGAGTGATTCAACACCATAGGAGAACACTATTAATTTCCAGTAGTGGTCAAAGACTTCAGGGACAAGATTTCATACCAGCATCATCCCATTTGGGGTCCTTCTGCCTTAAAGATGTATTCCCATCTAGAGAAAGTGACCTTCCTTCTCTCAATATTCATATGTTTTTGCAAAACAACATAGTTGATTTTTGTGCAAGTAGAAGGTATAGACAGGTGTACTAAGGTCTTACTAGTCAATATATCCTTACCTTCGCCAAACCACTTTCTATCTGCATTCTGACTGTTGACAGTCAAGACAAAGGAAAGGAGGAAGAGGCTTATGATGGTCTTCATTGTGAAGATCAAACTGAAATACAGAGAAGAGAAGCTCAAGAATTCAGACCAATACTCATAAATGTCTTTTTATTTCACTACTTTGATATTTGATCGTTTCATATCTACATTTTATTTTGTTATAACCTGAACTATCTCATGTGAAAGCTAGAAAATTGTTAGATCAGAATGAAAAAAATTCAAATCCCCCTATCATCAGCTCTTGGGAAAAAATCAACAGGGTTCACTTAGCATGGGTACTCTGCTGAATCTCTCAGCAGGGAAACCATGGATACCACCAAACTTTTCTGATGTTTCCAGCTAGTTATTTTACTTACCAATGTAGGTCAAGAAGACATATTATCCAATTAGCCAAATTAACTTATAAAAATCATTATTAAATACCTATTGCAACAACAACAAAATTGAGGCATTCCTGCTCTCAAGGAACATGTGTTCTACTAAGTCAGGTCTTACTTAGAGCTTAATAGGTTAGACCTGAGTCACAGAAAGGAAATAATAGGCAAGAGGCCCTGTCCACAAGAACATTGTCAACTAGATATCATAAAGGCTCTCTGCAGCAATCAGAATGGAAAGAAATGCCTCAAAAAAAAAAAAAACTTCACCTGCAGTATGTCCTCCTTTCTCTGTCAATGGAGAAGCTCAACTGTGAAGCCAATAGAGAGGAAGCTTATACTTATCCATAATTTTCAATAATGGGAAAAATAATGGATGAGTCTGTTAGCCAATCCTACTTGAGTTAACTTTGGGGATTCCCCCTTGAAAATTCTTCCTGGGTGATGATTGAAATAAGTGCCAAGAAACAGAGAATTTATCATTTTCATATATTGTTAAATGCTCAATTCTGATTTCTTGGCAAGTTTTCCTATCTGAATGCTTTCTCATATTTTTATTGTCTTGGAACAAAAGGAAGAACCCCATGGGGTCAGGTTAGCACAGTTAACTAGTTAATCATGCACTTTGAATGTTGTGAATACAATACAGTCTATATATTTCTCATTTCTTTGGGACTGAGTCCAATTGTAAGAGCAGGCAAAGTTTACTCAGTTAAGATTTACTTATTTTCTAGTTTTCATTCTGTATGAGCCTTGATTCAGGCCATGCCTCTTGTATGGAAAGCTTCATCCCTTCAAACTGTGTAAAGTATATCATTCAAGATGCAAAATGGCGTCTCAATAAAGCTTTCTTTGATTGCCTCAGACTGCAAGTGCCATTTCTGTTCTTAAGTATTATTCTTAACTAGCATTGGGGTAAAGCAATATGTTTGGGGATATATGTCAGAGATAAATGTCAAGGATTCCCTCCTTATGAAGTTGAATGAAGAAACACATTTCAGCCTTTTTGCACTTAAGCCACTTCAACGGTGCTATATGCCAGCCTGATTAACAAATCCTGTGGTAGAGTCATGTCTCAGTGGGTGGGAAAGGATAAATAGAGAGTAGAAAGACATCTAAGAGACTTACTTTCACTTTCCCATGTCCCTTGGGGTTGCCTAAGGTTCAGGGTACAATACTGGGCAATTGCTGTACCTCATGTGTCCTTTTTGTGTTTCTATCCATATCTTTCATGGATTATGCAGGACAAAAGCACAGTCAGCAGAGTACATGTAAGGCAGGATTTAACAGTGATGTGACATTCTAAGGACTCATTCTGAGAAAGTATTATATCTCACTGTCACCAATGGAGTTCAGCCTCCCATAATCAGGGAAGACAATCCAGCAGTAATCATTCAATATAATGATGTCTAAGGTCTGTGAAGGTATGGACCATGTCTTATACTTCTCTTAAGTTCCATAGCACCTATCACATTCCTGAGCATATATGAAGAAACTTAACAAACAGAAGTACATGGAATATCAGAGTTAGAAAGGATCTCAAAAGCTTATTCTTGAACCTAGGACCAAGGTTTAAAGGAGACATTTTCCACTCATGACCTGAAAAATGCCTGAGGGCTTCTGAATCAGATTAAAATATGATTGGCCTCAAACATTTCTTAGCTATGGGACCCTGGCCCCAATTGCCTGGGCCTTGACTCTTTTATGTCTTAGAATTGATCATAAGACAGAAGGAAAGAATTTTTAAGGTAATTGGGAGATAAGGAAGGAAGGACCCTTTAAACCCAGAACATTGTGGAGATGGGAGGTCCACAAGTATTATACATTGCACATCTTTTCCAACTTTTTTAATGTATTCATCAGCTGTGTTTGTTTTCTTCCCTCTAAAAAAAGTACTATTTATTATAGGAGGTGGCTCTCTGAGAGGAGAAGCAGGAGAACTACTTGGGTTAACTATGATGATATCTAGGAAACAGAAGAGACCAATAAAAACTTATTTTTAAAAAACATAATGAGAAACTATTGCACAAAATAAGTAAAAATACAGTACCACCTCAATAATGTTAATTTGTGGCTTTCTAAATCAATGCAAAGCTGACAGGATCCCATTTCTTACACCAATGACACCAATGCCTTAATTGTACAGGTGTAAATTCTAACAAATGCTATAGCTCTCTGAGAGAAAAGAGTTGTAGATCATATAGCTATATAGGACAAGGGTGGAGGAGAGAGTATAAGAACTGATATCACAGGAAGTAACTTCCAGACTTGGTGGTCAAAGTAACCATCTGGGACTATATTGTAAAAAGTCAAGAACATGTCTATTCTCTCTTCCAGATGATAACTCTCACGGCTTCAAGATGATAATCATATACCCTCCCTAGAAGTCTTCTTTGCTCTTAGATAAACATCTCCAGTTTCTTCAACAAATTCCCATGATGTATACATTATCACAAGTGTCATTGTTCTATAGACACTCTCATCTACCAGTGTCATTTCTCAATGTGGTACCCATAACTTAACACATTATTCTATACATCTGTACTGTCCAGAATGTCTTGGGACTATAATATTCCCAGGACAGGACACTCAAAATCTCAAATATTTCTCAATTTTGATATTTATTCCCACACTACATATTGTAACCCATTCATGCCTGTACACCCTGTGGGAATCTTGACTATATATTTTCCAATGTGCTAGACTTTTCTTACTTCCCTTTGCTTTTAAAAAGATACCACTGAAGAATTCTGGCTGCCAAGATGTCCTCCTTTATCCTTGACACAAATGTTCTGCTTTCTTTTCTTATTGCATGATTCCTTCATGATATCTTTTATTCCTGCTTCAAAGTTCCTTGTTGATTATATGTCGGCAAGATTAAAATAATTATATCTCTTTTCCATGAAGTTATGTGGTATTATAACGTGACACACAAAACAATGTCATCTGCAAACAAGAACATGTGCCATTTCTAACAATCAACAAGGAATTGTCTAGAACAATGATGTTAGATTTAAATTGTGACAGCACTCCTCTCCTTGATGGCAATCACAGTTTATTATAAAAATGTTTCCAGATCACCTCCTTTTTGCTTTTGTTGGTTGTTCTTCAGTTGTCATGCTTACCTACCATCAGGATCAATTAGCTCAGCTGAATTTCTTGCCAGTTTTCTCCACAGTGATTTTATTCACTTGGTTCTCTCTGCTTTATGAGATGGTACTGTTTGTAATAAGCATCAACTTTCTCTATAAGACTTTACAAAAGCATTCCTATTCCAAACCAGCGATGCCTCCAGCTGCCATCCCTCTTAAGTATTTGTAAACTTGAGTTCTTATTTTGAAACTTTTATTCTTCTTGTAGGGTCATTCAATCACACATCTAGCCACAATGATTATAACTGATGTTAATGTAATTCTTGCTGTGCTTTTCCCATTTTTCATGATCAGTTATATAAGAACTCAGGATTGAATTCTTTCAATTGCTTCTTATATCTCTCATTATTCTTTCTTCGAGTTTTGACTAAGATTGATCCTTGCTCTAAAATGTTGGTCATCTAACTATACAAAGACATGATACATGGTGATTCCTACATCAACAATGAATATTTTACCATCTGCTATAATATAAAGGATTTTATTTTATGTCATTTTTAATACTCACAATATGTAGTGCCCACTTTTTCTTTTCTCACGGAAAGCATTCATAATGGAATGGAGTTTTCTTATGGCATTAGCAAGTCTTTCACCTCTCATTCTTACTTCTTGTTCCAGGTTTTCTGATGTATTTCTCAACATAGTCAACTATTCCAGTCTATGTAATGATATTACTAACTGTTAAAGTATAAAATATTTTCACTTGAAGGGACTTTTTGAGGTTTTCATAGAATTCCTTTACTTCTTAATCTACTACTATTAACATCAGTGCATAAGATAAAATTATTTTCACAGTGGTCTTTTTTCCAGTCTTGGGAGGACTATGAAAGTAAATAGCAACATGGCCCTTTTTCACACAATGATTGTTTTACCTGTAGCATACAATTAAATCAATTCTACTAATTCCTTCCTCTTTCTCCCCAAAAGGACTTAAAAACCCTCCTTCATTTTAGTTGCAACTTCCTTCTTTCTTCTGGTTTCTTTCCTGGGGGGAATGTCAAAGTTGACATGATCCAGCTCCTCCAATAATAGAACCAGTCACTGGTCAATGGCAAGGGTCTCATACTTAGACAGTACCCATAGGATGTTAAAGTATATAAGAAGTTTCCAACTATGGAATTCTTAGTACCCTCTGCTTCTTTTTCTGCCATTCTGCCACCATTAGCCACTGCTGTAAAGTGTAGGAAATGATGGATTGTTATTTTGAATTTTTCTTTCTTCAGTGGGTGTAAAAATAAAAATGAATGAATTGATTATTGATTGTAAACTGATTTAGATATTCTGCTTGCTGTGCTTACAAAGAATCTTCAGTTTGTATCAGTGAAATGAAGCTCATAAGTGAACTTCTCTTCAGGGCCAGGCACAAGGATGCTAAGGAGACTCTTATTATATAAAAATAAACTATTTATTGAGAGTATAAGGATAATAAAAAGGATTCTAACTCTAAGGAATTCTATCTTCACCCAAATAAAACTCCCTAGTTCCACAAGGAACCGATTCTCCTGTTTCGACAGGCTACGCTGATCCTTCCTGATCTGACTAACCCAAATTTTCACCATTCCACAATAAACTAACACTATTATCCTTATAATTCTTAACTTTGTCTCCAAGTTATAACAATAACAAAGGCTAGCTGGCTGAGCTTCAGCAAGAACCAAGTTAGGACTCTGAGCCTTAACAGACTCAGAGTCCAAACCAAAGACCAGGTCTTTCTCTGGTCTTCTCAGTTATAATTTTACAATTTACAAAACAGCAATACCAAATCACTAGTGTTTCCCAAGTTGGAAAAGGAAAATCACTTAGCTCCTTCAGGTTTTTTTCCTTCTTTCATTTTACTTCAGATAGTGAGGAGAGAGAGGGGGGAAAAAAAAGATGTCACATGCCCCAACACTGTGAGAGTAACTGCTAACTCCCTAAAAGTAACAGTCACACCCAGAGAGACTGCCACTCCCAGAGACCAACTGTCACAGAAAAACCATTAAATTTTCAACATTTGAAACTGACACTGTGTCTCAAATCTGATTCAACTTCAATTCTTTCTCAAGCCAGGTTCTTCACTTCTTATCTCTAAACAAATATAACAAGACTTAATTTCTAATATCATCCTTATATGGGTCAGTATGAACAAAGAGCATTTCAACAAGTGATCAGCTTATTAGTGGTGAACTTTGCCTTATTTAGATAGACTAGTCTTCAAAAATGGCCCTGTCCTGAGAGCTATACTGGAATCCTATATTGCTTAATAGAACCTGCCAGTGCTTAGAATCACTAGACATTTTCAGAGCCCAAGCTGATCTCTATGCCATCATGAGGCTTTTGAGTAGGATTTTGTGTACCACACTCTACATTTTTTTAATGTAGCCTAGGAGTTTATGATCTTTCTTTACTGAAATCTCACTCTGTTGACTCCACTGAACTTCCAGCTCACTAAAACCAAACCCCAATCTTTGGGAAATAAATTATTTCTGGAGGGAAAATTGATAGTAAGTATCTCTGAAAAAGATTTCATTTCTCAGATATATAGAGAACTGAGTCAAATTTATAAGAATAAAAATTACATCCCAATTGAAAATGGCCAAAGGATATAAACCATCAGTTTGCAGAAAAAGAAATTAAAAACATCTGTAGCTATATGGAAAAAATTGCCCCAAACCTCTATTGATTGGAGAACTGTAAATTAAAACAATTTTGAAATACCATCTAACACCTACCTACCAGACTGGCTAACATGATCAAAAAGGAAAATTACCAATGTTGGAGGAGATTTGGGAAAATTGGGACACTAATATACAGTTAGTGGAACTGTGAACTGATACAGTCATTCTGGAGAGCAATATGGAACAAAGTCCAAAGGACCACAAAAGTATGTATATCTTTTCACCCAGTCATGCTACTACTGGATCTATATGCCAAAGAGATCAGATATAAGGGGGGGAGAACATCCCTATACCCAAATATTTTATCAGCTCTTTTTGTAGTAGGCAAAGAATTAAAAACTGGAGGTTTTCCATAACTTGGAGGATGAATAAGAAGTTCTGGTATATAGTTGTAATAGAACACTATTGTACCACAAGAAAGGATAAACAGAATTAATTCAGAAAAAAAAAACCTGGAAATATTTATGTACACTGATGGAAAAAGAAGTGAGTAGAATCAGGAAAACAATATATACAGTAAAAGAAATATACAGTCATCAACTGTGAAGGACTAAACCACTATCAGCAAAGCAAATTTCCAAGGTAACCACAAGAGACTCATAATGAAAAATGCAATCCACAGCAAAAGAAGGAACTGTTGGAATCTGATTGCAGATCAGATCATGCTGGGAGAACTTATTTTTCATATACTGTATTAATTCCTGCATATTAGGAAGAACTACTGTGTATTCCTGAATCTGGGATCTAGGTCAGAGATAGCATGTAGTCTGCAGCTTTTTGCATTTTTTTTTTGGCCTTAGGACTTCCAAAGTATGTCATCCTTTTTAACAGACTTTGGTTAATAAATGAAGGAGAAAAGAGTTCCTTTACTGACAAAGAGCCTGATGAACCACTTCTTAATTATGTATGACCAATTAAAGATGTTTTGGCATGGTCAATAAATACTGAATAAAGAGTTCCTAAAAATCTATTTATCAGTCTGCCTGACCCATCTCAAGTTGTTGCTGGTCATGAGAAACAACATGGAGGCCAATATTACTTTATTGGTTATGATATATAAACCTTATGTAATCAATATATTTCTATTCTTACTGAAAAATCAGTCTCTCAAGATCATTTCAATGATAACAGTTATGGCTGACCACAATGGGATTAATGAATCCTCCTTTTGCTTACCAAAATACTCCAACCCTGGGACATGTTGGGGCTTTTCTTCCACCATGATTTTCTTTCTAGTGAGTAAAAGGAAGAGGAAGTTCATCCCTATTCCTGATCATATATTCTGTGGGTAAGAATTATGCCTTATGTGCATATGTTAAATGTATGGCTTTTGTATGTGTGTATTAAGTTATTTTTAGAAGGTCTTTATGTCTTGAACTTGTGTGTGTGTTAAATGCATCATTGTATAAACATTAAGAACTCGAGTTGATTCACTGATAATACTAGAGCTGATTTACCTAGAGCAGTGATGGCAAACCTAGGGCACAGGTGCCAAAGATCGCATGCAGAGGGCTTGCTGTGAGCACTCAGCTTCCCCCCTACCCTGGGTTTATTAATAGGAAGGCAGAGGGAATCTAGCAAAGCTATTCCCCTCCCCCTCTCTACCATAACTGATAACATTTTGTTCACAGCCCCCTCCCCTCTGTCCACCAATCCAATGGGAGTGAACAGGAAGTAAGGTGGGCAGCTCACAGGTGGAAGAACTGGAGGGGAGAAAAGAACTTGGGACATTCCCCTCCCCCTAGCTGCACTTGCTGAAGAAATTCCTCATTTCACCCACTCCACGTCCAAGCAGTCCAATAGGAAGATTTTCTCCCTCCACTGTGGGAGGACAAAGGGGGGGGGGGGGGGCAAGGCATGCCCTGCACTCAGTGCAAGGACAGGGGCGAGGAATGTGAGTCTTGAGGTGGGCATGCACAGCACTCAGTCTGGGGGTAGGGTGTAGGCAGGGGCAGGCACTCCATCTCTAAAAGGTTTGCCATGGCTGACCTAAAGTGAGAGAACTGGATGGAGTTTACTTAAGTAAATAGTTGCATGTATTGAGGTTTCATGTTGAAGTCTCTATGTAAAACTTGGGTTTTTTTTTAAACAGGGTTTTGAGAAACAGGAAAGCCATCCAGAAGCTAGAAGTGGCAAGGTGTCCTGAACCCCCTAAGTGGAATGAGTAGGGCCATTTGGAAATCTCTCTGTGAGATTTAACTCTCAAGGAAAATCTTGAAAAGCAGGGAAGCACCTTTTAGTTAATTAGGTCACACTTTTGTAAACCTTATTTATTTCTATGCATCTGTGTGTGAAGTGAGCTAAAAGAATGAAAGTCTAAGAAGTCAGGTTTTAAGTAGTCAGGGCATAAAGGGAGAGACAGTTTACTTCAACTGGAATTTTTTTTTTAAAAACTTTGTTTTGGGTTTAGGGAAGCAAGCTTGAATTTGAAAAACCTATTATGGCCTAGGTACATTTATATAGAAAATTTTTAAGGCTTACCATAATATCTGATGTAGAATCTGTAATAACCAGCTGAGTATTCCAATTTTGCTACTTATTTTTGAAATAAATAAATTTTAAGTTAGATAAATTTAACATTTTGTTCATTTGTCATTCCTATTTCAAAACTATGAAGTAGTTTATTTTTTTATACTATCTGTATCTATTTTTTAAGTAGGGTTTCTTGGTGTTTTTGTAAAATGTTTTATATTTTTATTTGTACTCTAATAGGCAAATTATTTTTATTCTTCATATATTTCCAGTTAGTAGCCAACATCTAGGGATTACATGCAATATAAAAATTAATTCAAAACTTAAGTGAGTTGGCAAAAAGTTTCTAAATTATGATGTGAGATTTGGGAGAGGCAAGTGACTGTAACATAAACAGAGGTGAAAATGTTAGAAGCTTTAGAAGCTATATTTTATTTGGGTAATAGCTATTTTAGGTTGACTTTTAATTTATCTTCTCTTTCCCAAAGCAGGTCTGGTGTTGACAAAGATGTAAATTTCTTTTTGGTGGGGGAGGAGAGAATGAAGTGTCATGCATTTTTGGTTGTTTGTAAAACTCTCCCTGTCATTCCATCCATCAATCATTCTTTACATCATGTTATAAAACACCAGGCACTCCGTATAATGTATAGTCATCATATTTAGGGCTCTTTATTAAGCCTCAGTTTCCCCAAGAAACTTTTTCATATACTATACTAATTCCAATATGTTAGGGAATATTACTGTTTATTCCTGTGTCTGGGATCTGTGACAGAGATAGCATCTAATCTGCGGCTTTTTTCTATTTTCTTTGTCTTGGAAATCCCAAAGAATTTCTACCTTTTCTTAATAGAATTTGGTTAATAAATGAAGAAAACAAGAGTTATTTTCCTGTAGACCTGACTTTCCAAATATCAGTCTGGGTAAGGGGTAAGGGTCTGATGGACCACCTCTTAATTTAATTTAATTTAATTTAATTTGAAATGCCTTAGGCTAAATAATGAGTTCCTAAAAATCTATTTATCAGGCTTCCTGATCCAGCTCAGGTCATCCCTGGTCAGGAGAGACACCCATGGAGACCTATTGCATTTTATTAATTAGCATACTGGCCTAACCAGTGACCCTGCTGTCAACCAACTATCTTCCCAAGTGTCTGAACCCACAAGATGGGAGTCAAATTGAGTGAGAGAAAGACACTAGAAACTGAGGAAAAGGCAAAGAATATTTTAAGGTATTCTTCTCCGCACAAGGAGCATGCATGCAGGAGCCCCTCTCCTAAGGAGAGAAGCCCATTTAGATACAGAAATTAGCCAGCTTTTATTGTTTGAAAAATGAGGAAAAGAGAAAAGAAACAATCCAAGGGGAAAGTATATCAGCAAATTCTCAACAGTAAGTCCTTAGAATGACTTTGCAGGTAATCATTATCTTATCTGGAAATCTCTAGAGTCCTTCTGGTGAGATGATCATCATCATATCAGGAAAGGTTTTTAGGATTTTTCTCAACCCAGGCCCACTAGTCACAAAGGATGATTGTTATGTATCAGAAACACCTAGAAAAATGAAGGCTAGAACAAATACAACCAATTATTATACTCAATATTCCTTTCACTTTCTCACTGATATAATCAATAAACATACATTCTTACTGTAAAGATTAAAATTTAGGGAGACTGAGGCAGGTAGAAATTAGTTTCTCTCTGCAAGGAGTATTATATTTTTTAGAGGTTTATTGAAGATTAAGGATTAAAGAAAATACAGGATAAGAAACACGTGTCCAGGCCATAGAGTCGCCTAGACACAACCTCTCCTACATTCTGAAGAAAAGCCACGCCTGCTCCAAAACGGAAGTCCAAGACCCAAAAGAGACAAGAGAGCCCTCAAAAGCCTTTGAATCAGCTTAAATACCTTCTGGATCTCGGCCCAGGTGAAATTACAAGGCATTCTGGGGAAGTGGAGCAAAGGCTCATGGGGATTGTAGTCCTGTATTCGAGTCTATTTTTTACATTTCCCAAAGACCATTCTCTCAAGAACATTTTAATCATAACAAAGCCAACTTCCCCTTTATTTCCTTCATGATTTTTTATCATGTGTCTTCTGTCATGACATGAGCAATATGTATTGCACTGCTATAATCTGCCTTGGAAGGGAGTGAGGAAGGGAAAGAGAGGGAAAAATCTGAATCTTAAAATGTCAGAAGACAATTGTAAGGGGACACCTGGGTGGCTCAGTGGATTGAGAGCCAGGCCCAGAGATGGGAGGTCCTGGGTTCAAATATGATCCTAAACACTTCCTAGATGTGTGACCCTGGGCAAGCCATTTGATCCCCTTTACCTACCCCTTACCACTCTTCTGCCTTGGAACCAATACATAGTATTGATTCCAGGATGGAAGGTAAGGATTTCTTTTTAATAAGAAAGAAATAAACAAAAAACAAAGAAAGAAAGAAAGAAAGAAAGAAAGAAAGAAAGAAAGAAAGAAAGAAAGAAAGAAAGAAAGAAAGAAAGAAAGAAAGAAAGAAAGAAAGAAAGAAAGAAAGAAAGAAAGAAAGAAAGAAAGAAAGAAAGAAAGAAAGAAAGAAAGAAAGAAAGAAAGAAAGAAAGAAAGAAAGAAAGAAAGAAAGAAAGAAAGAAAGAAAGAAAGAAAGAGGAAGGAAGAGGAAGGAAGAGGAAGGAAGGAAGAGGAAGGAAGGAAGGAAGGAAGGAAGGAAGGAAGGAAGGAAGGAAGGAAGGAAGGAAGGAAGGAAGGAAGGAAGGAAGGAAGGAAGGAAGGAAGGAAGGAAGGAAGGAAGGAAGGAACAAAGAAAGAAAATTGCATAAAATTGTTTCTACATGAAACTGAAAAAGTAAAGAAATGAAAAGAAAGGAAATAATTTCCAAAGTATAATTCTTTTAATTTGTATTTGTGAAGTTGCTGTAGTAAATACAAGTACAAGACTTAACTCTTAATTTATTTGATATGCCCTTTATAGAAAGAAGAGAAGAGGGCCCAGGACATAGCCACATGGGATATCTATGATTAGATGATGTGACCTGGATGAATACTAAGCAAAAGGGACCGAGATGGAAAAGTCAGATTGGTAGATAAAGAATGAGGAGAGTAGTATTCTGAAAAAATAGGGAGAAGAGAATATCGAGAAGAGGGTGATTGGCAGTGTTAAAGGATTCAGAGAGATCACGATTGCTCACCCCTTGGTCAGTTCTGAAAAATTCTGGGCTCTGCTTGTTAAAAGTAAGCAAATATTTGGGTTCATCCTGTAAGACACAAAATTCATGGTTAACTGTGGCATTCTTCCAGTTCTGAACATGAATGGATGTTAGCTTAGTCTGTTACCCCAATTTCTAATGATCCTATTTCAAGAAAAGGACATGGTCAAGAAAATAGACCTTAGTAAAGGACACCAATAAAAGAAAGCATGAGAACACAAGACTAAGATCCAAGGACAACCTCTCCTGAAATACCATAATCAGAAAACATAAATTATAGGCCAATATTATTCATGTAAATTGATTCAAAATGTAAATGAACTGGCAACAGAACACAATAATCTATTTTTAAATCATCCATTTAAACCAAATAAGATTTATTTTTTATATTTGTATTTATGTTGTTATAAGGAAATGAGTGGGAACAGGAGCTGCTGAAAAGGCAGAAGCAGGAAGGTTCCAGAATTCTGGAGAAGTGACAGGACTGTTGCTTCTTCTAACAGACAGTGAATCAGGAGTTCACTAGGACTAGTTATTCTCTCTCCTGTGGCTTTCCTTGTGGTCCATCTTACCAACTACCTGTTTCTGTGGATCCTCTTGATGCTGAGAAATAAAACCAAACTCTCCTCTGATTATACTGTGTCTGTGTTTATTAGTTCAGTATCTGGCTCTGCCTGACCTGGGCTGGTATACTCTTCCCAAACCAGATTACTGGCCCTATAATACCACCCTTGAACCTACAAATATCCTAAGTAGTTATACATGTCAAACTAGTTAGTGTCAGTTTGTCATTTCAATACCTAGAAAACAAGGTCAGTTTATTATTACAGTGGGGAAAAAATAAGCATAACAAATTATATCAACTACAAAAATTCTATGATTATCTGCTTTCTGTTTGTTTCCATTGCTTTATAAATAAATCTATTCATTCCCTGAGCTTTGTGACCTGGAATCTTGCAAGATATGGGAAACAGGACCCTAGATCCTCTCAGATAATGAAGTCTAGAGTATCTTAATTGGGTAATCAACCAGAGAAGTACAAATCCTCCCCAAAGTGTACCCAGAACTTGGCACCCACAAATAGGTCTATATTTAAAAGCATCCTTTTATGATGTTTTAAAAATTATATTCCACAATGACTGAAAGAAATTTCTCTGATATTATTAAAACAATCCTGGCAGAGCTAGGTGGTTCAGTAGATTGAGAAACAGGCTAGCAATGTAAGGTCCTGAGTTGAATTCTGGCCTCAAATATTTCCTGTGTCACCCTGGACAAGTCATGACCCCAATTGCTTAGCTCTCACCACTCTTCTACCTTGGAACCTATACATAGTATTGAAACTAAGACAAAAGGTAAGGATTTAAAAAAAAAAACATTCTTGCAGCTGATGGCCTGTAAGCCTCCATGTAACACAAAATCTCTTGTGATACTTATTGTGAAAGAGGAGATTCATAAAACCCAGCACAGATGCAGAAAGTTTTTGGAAACTGAAGCTACAAATCGTTTAAAAGAAATTATCATCAGGGGCAGTTCGGTGGCTTAGTGGATTGAGAGTCAGGCCTAGAGACAGGAGGTCCTGGGTTCAAATCTAGCCTCAGACACTTCCCAGATGTGTGACCCTGGGCTGTTAAGTGACTTACTTAACCCCCATTGCATAGCCCTTACCATTCTTCTGCCTTGGAGCCAATACACAATATTGACTCCAAAATGGAAGGTAAGGGTTAAAAAAAAGAATTATCATCCTAAAAAGACAAACATTTCTCTGGCACTGTTAGGGGGCACCATTTTTTACTATATCCAACCCTGAGTCTGTTCCTGTCTCTCTCCCTCTCCAGCCTCTCAACTGATTGCAGAAAAAGAGCTGTCAAGGACAGCACTGGGTAGTTGAGATTCCTTACTCTTGGCAGATGATGCTGGACAGATCTCCATCCTGTATCTTAAAATGTGAAGGGAGTAATGGGGAGGCAATGGGCAACCTACTGGCTAATCTGAGAAGCCAAGCTAGCTGCTAATGTATGTGTGGACTTAGAGACCAGCCATAGTGACCAGTCATCACCAGTTATGATGAGGCCAGGGATAAAGAGATTCTCTCTGAGGATATAAAGATCCTCAAGAAATCAAGTAAGAACAAGAAAATGGTCAAGAAACTGGCTTTTACATTCCCTAGGTGAAAAATGGGCAAGAGACATGAATAGGCAATTTTCTTATAAAGAAATCAAAACTTTTAATAAACACATGAAAAAGTGTTCTAAATCTCTTATAATTAGAGAAATGTAAATCAAAACAACTCTGAGGTATCACCTCACACCTAGCAGATTGGCCAACATGACAGCAAAGGAAAGTAATGAATGTTGAAGGGGATGTGGCAAAGTTGGGACATTAATGCATTGCTGGTGGAGTTGTGACCATTCTGGAAGACAATTTGGAGCTATGCCCAAAGGGCACTAAAAGACTGCCTGCCCTTTGATCTAGTCCTAGCACCACTGGGTTTGTACCTCAAAGAGATAATGAGGAAAAAGACTTGTACAAAAATATTCAAAGCTGCCAGGAGCCATGAAAGACCACACTATTTGACATGGTCCGTGTGGAAACCAAGGACTGCAAAGCAGGCCCCACGAAGAATGGAAATACCCACTGAAACCCCCCTAAGTGACTTTCATTATTAACTTCCCCTTATTATTGGAATTGCAATGATTATTATTCTTACTTAGCCCCAGGAAAAATAGATGAGAGCAACATGCTTGCAGGGTTAATACAGATGTCCCACTCTGTCCCCCTAGGATATTACCAGGTGATACCACTTAAAAATTAAACCTAAGGATTCTCATATACCCACTTAGATAGGACCCTCTTTTCTGGGCATAGAAACTTCTGTCAAATCTGTGCTCTGAATTCCCCAACCTATATCTGGGTCATGTTGATTCTACCCTCTGATACTGCACTTAACAACAATGTTTCATTGACTATCTCCCTATGCTTCCTGTCTGTTTTAGGTTCCATGGAAACATGTATGTTGAGAATGAAACTGTATGCCAAGTAGATGGGTGATCATGGGGGTATAAAATAAAGCCAGACCTGAGCCAAGGTGGAGCAGTTTATTCTGTGAAACTTGTGCTATGGGTTGAATGCAGAAAGCTCTGTCCATTCCATCATTTCGCCAACACCGTCCCATCTCCAAGACCCAAACCCCTGTGGGAGGCTGGCCCAAACCACAGCACATAGAGGTAATCTTTATGGTGGCAAAAAAAATGGAAAACGAGGGGCTGCCCTTCAATTGGGGAATGGCTGAACAAATTGTGGTACATGTTGATGATGGAATACTATTGTGCTCAAAGGAATAATGAACTGGAGGGATTCCATGTGAACTGGAAGATCCTCTAGGAAGTGATGCAGAGTGAGAGGAGCAGAACCAGGAGAACATTGCACACAGAGTCTGATACACTGTGGCACAATTGAATGTAATAGATTTCTCCATTAGTGGCAATGCAGTGATCCTGAACAACTCGGAGGAATCTACAACAAAGAACACTATCCACATTCAGAGGAAAAACTGTGGGAGTGAAAACACAGAAGATAACAGTTTCTTTATGGTGGCAAAGAATCAGAAATTGAGGGGATGTTCATCAGTAGATGAATGGCTAGTCAAATTGTGGAATGTGATTGTGATGGAATGCTACTGAGCCATATTAAATGAAAAGCAGACTCATTTTTTTAAACCCTTACCTTCCATCTTGGAGTCAACACTGTATTGGCTCCAAGGCAGAAGAGTGGTAAGGGCTAGGCAATGGGAGTCAAGTGACTTAACCAGGGTCACACAGCTGGGAAGTGTCTGAGGCCGGATTTGAACCTAGGACCTCCCATCTCTAGGCCTGGCTCTCAATCCACTGAGCTACCCAGCTGCCCCCAGATTAATTTTTTTAAACCTGGAAAGCATTACATGGGATAATAAACAGTGAAATGAGTAGAACCAGAAGAACATTGTATACAGCTACACATTTAATTCTTGAAAAATAACTTGTGAATATCACCCCCAGAGAATGAACTGAAGAATGGAAACATGAATGGCATAATCTATATACACATATCTGTCTCCTAGAGGATGCTTTCTATGATACAAGGGGCAAAAGGGAGAGACTGAGATCATTGTAAATAAATTCAATTATAAAAAGAATAAAGAAAATAACTGTCTTAATCACTAAAGCAAGTAAACGAAGATATAGGGAAATTACATGAAAATTGCAACAAGATCCACCTAGTAAAAGCATCATTCATTTTGATGAGTAGTGACGTCTTTGCAAAATTGGAATAATTGACTATAATGAGAAATATATTAAAAACCTGGATTAAGAAGCAGACATGGGAGAAGTCAAAGACTTATTATCTACATAGAAGTTTCTTGCTTTTACATGATGAATACTTCCTATGAGAGAAGAAAAAGTAGATGCTTTATGTTATAAGCAAAAAATAATGTCATAGGCAAGAAATTATTATACTTGAGGAGCAAGAAAAGACTTTATCATTGATACAAAAATATTTTATATCCACAATATACAAACTGTTGTGCAGTTAAATTTTAAACAAAAATCAGTTAGAAAAAAAAAGAAAATATATGAAAGACAATTGAAAGAACTTAGATCTGAGCTATTGTCCAAGTAACTGATCATTAAAAATAAGGAAACCATAGCAAAATATTATGTGAACATCAATTATAATGATTATAAGTAGAAGTTGGTCTGATTAGCACAATAGTTGAAAGTTCCAAAAAGGACTCAAGTCCACAAATACTGAGAATTGTAGGCAAAACAGGTTTAGAATAGGAATCCTTTTAGAAAATCTTACAGAAAAAGATGATGCTCATAAGGAATATCATCTCATAAATTAGAGAGAATCAGTGGAGGGTAAAACCAAATTGAGGAACAATAGCAAGAGATTTAACAAAGTAAGTAAATTTACCTTGATGGCATGTAAGCATAAAATTTGAAGAAGAACCAATAAAAGCAAAATGGAGGTGATCTATAAAGATTTTTATAATAAATTGGTCATGCCATCAAGGATGGTAGATCAGCCACAACTAAAATCTAATATTAGAGTTCCAGATATATCTTTGTGGATGATTAGAAGTACTAAATGATCTTGTTTGCAATGACATTGTACTGGTTCCATCAAGTCATATAATATTGCATAGTTTCATAGAAGAGAGATGTAAGCAATAAAAACAGCTTAACCTTTCCAAGGTAAAATCAATGAGGAACCTCAAGGCAGGAGTAAAAGTTATCAAAGAATCATATGATAAGAAAAGAAAGAAGGTCAATAATATAGCAAGGATAAGGGATAATAAGTAGACAGGAACGTTCTTCAGTGGCATCTTTAGAAACTCAAGAAAAAATGAGTACAGTCTCAAGAGCTGGAGTGGGTCCCCTAAAGTGAAATTTAAAAAATATGGATGGGAGGTAGTTAGGTGGCTTTGTAGACTGAGATCCAGGCCCATGTATGGGAGGTCCTGACTTCAAATCTGGCCTCAGATACTTCCTTGCTGTGTGATCCTGGGCAAGTCACTTGATCCCCATTGCCTAGCCTTTACTGCTCTTCTGCCTTGGAACCAATATAGTATTGATTCCAAAACAGAAGGTAAAGGAGGGGGGTCTTAATTAAATAGAAAAAATATAGATTCCAATAGAGTGAACAGTCATGGGTTGGGTTGCAATTTGCAGTGTTGGAAGGAATATCAAAATTTCTGAGATACATTTGGGATTTTGATTTTCTCATACTGGGGGTGTCATAATTTCAGTGTTCTCTGGCCTGAGCAGATAAGTGGTACAGAACTGTGTTCAGTTCTGAGTGTCACATTTAGGGAGGGCACTAAAAAGCAAGAATATTCCTAGAACAATGACATTTATACTGGAGATTACAACTTCATACCTTATGAAAATTTTTCAAAGTTTTCTAAGTAACACATATGATTGGCATCATCAAGAACTAGGGGTTGCAAAAAAAATTACAATCAGCAAAGGGCAGCAGAAGGAAAAACAAAATAAATTGTCAACTAAATAATCTTATCTTAAGGATCAAATGAGTTAGAGAACAAATCATACAAACAACAATTTCATTAAAGAAAATGAAAATGAGGAGGCAACATATCAAAATTTAAGGAAGGCAGCCAAAGTGATGTTTAGGGAGAAATTCATGACTCTGGATGTTTACATCCACAAAACAAAGGCCAGATCAATGAATTGAGCATGCAACTAAAAAAATAAAAATTCCTGATTAACCACCAAAGAAATATTAAAAATCAAGGGAGAAATTAGTAAAATTGAAAGTAAGAAAACCATTGAATAAATAAATGAGGAGATGGTTTTATGAAAATATCAATAAAATAAATAAACCATTGGTTAACTTGATCTTTTAAAAAGAAGAAAACCAAATTCTTTGTGGTAAATGTTTACTACTGGACCATTATCCCTGTCCATGGAAAACTGAGCTCTTTTGATAAAGATGAGATTCATTGTTCTCACTCTGAGGCCTTAGGATGTAGCATCCCTGTTTAGATCCTGTCTTAAATGGACACTGACTACTAGCTCTGCTGCAGCCTAGCATATGAGCCCAAACCATGAAATATGTGAAGGGAAACACAATTAGGATACATGAAGTATAGTGTTCAGACAATGATTCCATACAGTCCAAAGGAATATGGAAGAGGAAAAAGTCGGGAACACCACAAGTGAGTTGCTATAATCTTCATGGATGTCTACCTATTATTTATTTTCTTTCACACACCAAAACATTATTCTTACATAAAATTCATTCATTCATTCATTCATTCATTAGGTCAAATCAAATGAGTCTAAAATGTATGTTTCTTCCCTCAACTACATATGAAGTGAATGCTCCACATTTATCTCTGACAAATGCATTAAGCCACAGAGGTTAAGAAGAGCACTAGTGGGGCAGCTGAGAGTCAGACCTAGAGATGGGAAGTCCTAGGTTCAAATCTGGTCTCAGACACTTCCCAGCTGTGTGACCCTGGGCAAGTCACTTAACCCCCATTACCTAGCTCTTACCACTCTTCTGCCTTGGAGCCAATACACAGTATTGACTCCAAGATGGAAGGTAAGGGGTTAAAAAATGAGTATTAAAGAATGGAGTGATATTTGTAGTCTGGAGGAATCAGGGAAGTCTCAATGACTTGGAGGCATTTCATTTGAGACCTGAAGGACATGTTTTTCTTGTATAGGGACAAAAAAATCCATGCAGGAAGAAGTGGATATACCAAGGTTCAGATAGGAATGAAAATTGGGGAAAAATAAAGTTTTACTCAGTAAGCCTTGCCTACTCTTGTAACTTTTCCTGGGTTTAACCATGAACCCGTAATTTAACCTTTCTAACTTTCAGTTTCTTCCTCTATGAAGTAGAGACAATCTGTGGAACCTAGGTTACTGTGAAGCTCAAATCAGAGGCTATGTGTGGCATGTTTTAAAAACCTATATTGTTGGTTTTTCTTAGAATTCAAAACTAAAGTAGGCCTAAGCTGCAAAACACTGGAAATGATGTTTTATTGAGACTGAAATGTATCTGCAACATACAGAGGACGAGATAATCTGGCTTGATGTGCTAAACTGACCCCAGGAAGCTCATTTCTTTGTTCCAAGACAAAGAAAAGAAGAGAAAGCATGTGAATAGGAAAACCTGCCAAGAAATGAGAGTTGAATATTTTGCACTCTGAGAAATGGATTGTTTCTCTGTCCCTTCACATTTCTTTTATTAACCAATCAGGAAGAATTTTTAAGGGGGAATTTCCCCACTTGCTTTGTGCACAACTAGCTTACAGATTGTCTCTCTTTGTCACATTGCTGAAAAGTCTGTATAAATATCAGCCTTCCCTCCACTGCTCAGCAGTTCAATCAATTGAGCCTTCTGACACACTCATACCTCAGGTAAGCCTGTGTTTGTTTCTCTGAGCCTTTCTTTGCCTCTCTTTTGCTCTAGAACCTGTATTACACCTACTTGACACTATTCCGGTGGGGAAGGATTTTTTCTTGTTTCTTTGTATGACTTGGGGGCTAATACATATGAAACTAAATAAGACCAGTAGTAAAGCAATGCAGTCTCCTTGAGAGAAGGGAATGCTTTGATTAAGAGTTTTTTCAGTTTTGTATCTCTGGGTCATAACCAAACACAAGACATAGGATAGGCACATAACCAATGCATTGTGAACCAATTTAGTTTTAATTGAATAATGTATGATTGAATAATATTGTTGAGTAACAAAATACAAAATTGGGAGCAAAGTACAGAATAATTTAGTGATATCCATGCTGTCCTTGCTGAGAGTACATACAGCTCCAGCAAGGTACCCAGGCAAAGGGAGTCCCATTGAATTTTTCTCAAAGAGATAATGGCGTATGAGTAGAATTGGGAGTTCATAATACTTTGTAAAACAATTTTGGAGCTTTCAAATATTATTTCATCCAATGATATCACATATGAATGTGGTACCAGGGATTTTAAAATGGTAAAACCAAAAAGCATTTTTGAGATTTTTTTAACTTCTTTTCCAGCATTCCAGTCTGACCGTCACAATGAAGCCCATCACAGGTCTCTTCCTCTTCTCCTTTATCTTCTCTGTCAACAGTTTTAATATAGATACACTCAAAACTGCAGCTGCAACTGGTAAGGCTGTGTTAAACTGTAAGAATCTAGTATACCTGGCAAACCCCTGAGCTTGGAGAACACACTACCATTGCTTTATATAAATCTGTAAATAATGGGAGAAAGCAGACTATTTTGCCTAGAAAATAATAGACCTCTCAGAGAGTATGGTTTATACCAGAGCAAGGAGTGCTATGGAAGTGGGGCTCATAAATCCCTTGCTACCAGTGGATATAGTATTGAGCCACTCAAGACAGGGACAACTGTTAGGACAGTTTTTTTTTAATTCTTAGCACTTTCTAACTAAGAAAAATATTAGCAAGGGGCTAAAATGACAATAAAAATTGTGGTCAGAGAATCCAGCATTTAAAAGGTTCATAGAGAAAGAGTTCCTATTTTATGTTTCATCTTGACATGCCATTTCCAGTGGGAGCCATTAGTTTAGGACATACTTCAATGTCATCCATAAGAAACCTTATGAAACAACCTAGAGTGTTTCATCCCCCAAAAGGGCCAGGTATTTGTATTTAGATCCCTGCTTGTGACTCAAGATTCCTCTGTCATGGTTCTTTCCTTCTTAGCTATAAATGTTGTGTATGACACATGTATGAAACATTGTGCTGGAGAGATAGACATTGAAGATACTGTACCTGAAGGTGCTGATCCAAAAGAATACAACAGGTATGAATTTGGGCATGATTCTGACAATGGAGAAGATCTGGGTTAATGAAGGACCATCAGAGATGGAGAAAAGTCCATATATAAGCACAGTGTAATCAGTGCAAATACCCTTTGTCTTGTGTATTTCCCAAAGTGTCTGTTGCAGGGTCCTGGGGTGTGGTCCTATATCTGACATTCTAACAAAGACAGAGGCAGGACTTGGTGTGTTATTGGCACTAACATATTTACTCCATAATTAATAGGAAGACCCAAGGAAGAATTTTAGTTTTAATTTTTTTTGTTCCTCTTAACTTAACAGACACTTGAATATTCCAGAAAGAAATAGAATTTTTAAGTATACAATAAATTCAGAATATTAATTCAAAAGCTATATTAATTATCAGTGACTTTTTTAAGCCCTTACCTTCTGTCTTGGAATCAATACTGTGTATTGGTTCCAAGGCAGAAGAGTGGTAAGGGCTAGGCAATGGGGGTTAAATGACTTGCCCAGGGTCACACAGGTGGGAAGTGTCTGAGGCCAGTTTGAACCCAGGACCTCCAGTCTCTTGGCTTGGCTCTCAATCCACTGAGCCATCTAGTTGCCCCCTTGTCAGTAACTTTTTTTTTAATTCTTCACTATTTTCTTTCCTTTCCTCTTCTCTCCTCACATATCTCATCCTCATTCTTTTCCTTCTTCATTTCTGGATACCACTGTCACTACCTTCATTCTCACCATGTATATTTTTTTAAATCTTTTGTAACAAATCAGTCTAATTATGCAAAGCATATACCTACTGATCAGATTGAGACTGTATGGTTCACTTTGCACCAACTCTAAATGAATGGTCAATCAAGATGAGAAAAGAATATTTTATTGCATCAATCAAAGTTATCAAGTCTTGCAAAATTATTTTTCTGTACAAAAATTTAGCCATTTTATGTTGATTTCCTCTTTCTGTTCATGTCACTAGATATCAATTCATATAATTTTCCTCTTTCCCAGAATCAAGCTCATTCATATTCCTTATTGCACAGTAATATTCCCTTGCCTTCATATTAATAATTTGTTGCTCAACTGATGGGCATCGCCTTAGTTTCCAAATCTTTGCTAGAAGAAAAAGTTCTGCCATAAATCCCTTTGTACTTATGAGTTCTTCCTCTCCTTTTATCATTTTAAGGTGTTGGTCCCATAGTGATATTTCAGGGGCAAATGATTCTCATGATCTAGTGACTTTTGGGGTTTACTTTGCTGGTCCATCCAAAATAGTATTCCTAGCTCCCTCAATAGTTCACTAATATGCCTTTCTTCTCATAGCACCTCTAACATTTGTTTTCATTTTTCATCATCCCTGCCACTCTGATAGAGGTGAGGTAGAACATCAGAACAGTTTAATATACATTTCTCATATTATCAGTAATGTGGAACTATTGTTTTAATGTAAACATGTTATTTTCTTTTTCTTCTTAGAATTTCTTCATATTCTTTGACTACTAGGAAAACCTCTCATTCTTATATATTTGGATCACATCTAAATATATCTTACATGGCAGATCTTTGTCAGAGAAACTTCCTACAAAAAAAAATTTACTCCAGTTAACTGTTTCCCTTCTCATTTTAACCACATTGATTTTAATTATGCTATAGTTTTTTGCTGTTTGAAACCAAAACAGTCTATTTCATATTCTGTGATCTTCTCTACTACTTTCTAAAGTAATTCTTCCCTCATTCACATGTGTGAAAGACTCTTTTTCTGCTATGCTAACTTATTTCTCTTGATAATTTAATTGTTGGGTATAAGGTTTATCAAATATTGCATTTTTGTAGTCATTTACTTCTTGATTACCTAATCTCTCCCAGTGATTGATTTTTTCATTTTTCTAATTACTTTGAAATCATTATAAAAATTATTGTTTTCAGTATACTTTAAAATCTTGTATTGCTATGCCCCTATTTTCTTATCCTCATAACCTTGAGGTTCTTGTTCTTTTGTTCCTCTAGATGAATTCATATTATATTTCATAGTCCCAATGATTAATTTTTTGGCAGCTGCATTGGAATAACATTGACTAACTACATTTATAGACAGCTTTTATCCCTTTTATCATATAGGTACAAAATGCAGGATAATTTTTTCTTAATGTTTTTATCCTGATTTGGAAAAGCTTCATATCAGTGGCTAGGCAGGGCATGGGAACAGAGGGTGGTGATGAGCTCTTAGCTTCCACTTCTTAGAAAAATGATGGAGCTAAAGCACTTTTCTCTGAATTCTTACCAGACTGTACACTTCTTTCAAGTCAGAGAGAGGATTAGACAGAAAAGGTTGGGCTGGAGGTGAAAAAGAAATATGCCTCCCAAAGGAGATATATTGATTGGGAAGGACCTAGATGGATTGGCGATTTTTAAAAAAAACCCACCTAGGGACCCTCCTAGGGCCAGTGAAGCACAAACTCCATGATACTATAGAAACCAAGTTTCTTTTACTTATTGAGGTTAGGGAAATGGTAGGTAAGGTCCAAAATCTACACAGCTCTAGCTCCTCCCACTTTCTAGGCTCCTCCCATGAGAGAGCTCTTCTGATCTCCTTTAAACCCTTCTTAGCCACTTCCAGGTCTTTCTAAACCCAAAAACCATCTGACTACCTTCCTAACTAAATATCCCAGATTTGTCTCTAAAAAGCTGAGGAGACTGGACTCACATGTGAACTGAGTCCTCCCCCAAACCTGGGGTTGGCTTCTTAGGTAAAACACAAAGTCCCAGATGTAAAACCGTTTGGTTTACCTTAGCCAAATCACCACAGCCAGATTGTCACAGCCAAATAGCCCACAGCACTGCAGGGAAACCTCCTAGGTATCTTTCAAGCCCAAACCTCCTAGTTGCTCCACAAAACTAGTCAGTTTACAGGAATTTGACGGAGCAGGTATTATCCCTTCCAACTCAGAGAAAGGACAATTCAGGAGTGACAGTTTTTCCCAGTTAACTCTCCAAAACCACCTCTGTGGAGCTTCTCCTTCTAGATTCTTTTCCAGGGTTTTGACTAAATTCTCCTCTCTCCCTTTTAAAGACAACCTTTGCATTTTCCCCTGTCCCTTATTCCTCTATCCTTACAGAGGGGAAGTATAGATGTCTCTAAAACGTATTTTTCTTTCTTCCAGCATAACAGACGAACACTGGAAAAAATTCATGGGGGAACTAACAAGCAGATGTGCCACTAAAAAGCCATGAGGTCAAGGTGACAAATGATCTCAATCCCAATTCAAACTACCAATGAAGACTCTCAAATTTTAATTTGTCTTTTTCTTCTTGTTCCCTCTTCCATGCAGCCTATAAACTCTGATAGAAGTAAACTTTTCATTTATTTATCCTGACTATGAAGGGTTGTAGATATTAATATAGATGCTTTAATAAACATCAGTTCTGAACATGAAATTCCCTGAGTCTCTGTGTCACCATACTAAAGTCAAACAACCTTAGCCAAATCACCACAGCCAGATTGTCAGAGCCAAATAGCCCACAGCACTGCAGGGAAACCTCCTACATATCTTTCAAGCCCAAACCTCCTAGTTGCTCCACAAAACTAGTCAGTTTACAGGAATTTGACGGAGCAGGTATTATCCCTTCCAACTTCCTGATATCTATCCTTTACTGTGTCCATTCCAAATGCAGTCTCCATGGTGTTTACCACTCTCTATATTCAGTGTCTAGTATGCAAATCCCTTAGTGTCCATAATGCTCTTAGAGTCTATCCCCAGGATACATTCTATCCCACAGCATCCCTGGCTTGCAATTCCTTTTCTGTGCTCTTCACTTAGTCTCAGTTTCTCAAAGTCACAAATAACCAGTCTTCTTGTTGTCTGCCATCCAACTCTCCAGAGTTTAACCTAAATTTCCAATCAGCTTGGTGGCCCTCCCCCATTCTTCAGTATCTAGTTATCTTAGTGTCCATCCTCTGTGTCCAGTATTTTTATTAACTTCACTTCTTGGTGCCACTGCTGGTATACTATCTCCTTGTTGTCAACATTCATATCCAGACCCATTCATTTCTATACCTGAAGAAGATAGAGATTCCAACATATTATTTCCTTTCCTGTAGTTGAAGCAAACTCCTGTTTGATTTTGACAAATCTACTTTGCACTTGAATTGTTTCTTTCAGTCAACAGTAATTTTTTAACCTAATGTATCAGAGTGCATTTCGTTTACATTTCATGAAATATAGTATTTAGGGAGGGCTTTTTCCTGGTATAGTCATAGTTTTCAGTGAGGTCAATAATTCTTTTAAAGACTTTTTCTAGGTCAAAAAAACATACTTAATCTAGCTTTTCAGTTTTTCAGTTTTCTTCTAATATTTTTCTGGGTTTTGTCATTGAATCATTGGATTTTACTTCTTTTATTCTCTGTTTTAGAAAATCTGTTCATTATACCACATTTTTACTTTGGTTTTTAACTTGTTCCTAGCTATGTGCTTTCTTTTCAATAGGTTCCTCAGAAACTATATATTTATTTTTTATCTATTCCTTCATGTCTTCTTTCTACTATTAGTCATTTAGTTCAAAGCTTCCTTTTTCTGAGGTTTATATGTATTAATTGTGGAGTTGCTCTTATGTTCTGGACTTACCTCTTGGGTTTTCTTAACCCATGATATTTCTGAGCATTAGTAATTTTTTCCATTTATTCATACCTTTAGTCTGGGTTCTTCTATTGGGACTTTGACAGGGAACATCCCACCTCTTACACCATAGGATGGGATGGGAAGAGTAGAAAAACCCTGGTCTTCTCTTTGTAGTAGTCTGGATTCCAGTGCTGCTCCCCTGAATTAATTCTATATCGGTCAACTGGTTCCTTGAGCCCTTTACTGCTCTGGTGGATCCAAGCAGGGACTAGTCTCAGTCTTTTCTCCATATCCTTCTTGAAGTTGCCAGTGGTGCTTTGGCTTTTACACAGCTTGTGCCATCACAGAAATTGATGAGATGTTGGAGATCACACTGATTTCAAACCTCCTTCGAGTCCTCTTGGTACTGATGGTCTGGGTAAATGTGACCTGTCCCTTTTTACTTATATGATTGCTGTGGAGATTGGATTTAGCTATCTCCTGATTGTAACAATGAAGATACCTAGCTCTTCCTTTATTGGGAAGATTGAATTGTAATCCACAATCTATTTTTAGATTTTAATACCCAAGAGGTGGTAACTCAGTATTTGAAGTAGATCTACACATTTTAACTACAAAAGGTGAACTAATGTAAAAAGGTGTTAAGTAACCAAAAAAGGTATAATCTTACCAAAAAAGGTGTGAACTAAAGAGTGGGCAGTCCTAGAGAGGAGCGTCTGCTGTGATTGGTAGACATGAAATTTAGGAGAGGTGACACAAGAGAAAAAATATCTTTAAAAAGAGGATCAGAGGCCAGAAGAAGGAATTCCATTCAATTCAAGTTAGATTGAAGAACTCTCACTTGGAGGAGAGACTGGAAGATGGACACTTGGATTTGGCTGTGGTACTGGACCCCTGGAGGAGCTCATGCAGGAGACCTCAGACTGCTTTCCTTTTAGGCAATCACCGTTGGTGAAAGGCTGACTTAGTAACCCTGCCTTTCTCCAAGGTGTAAGGTGAAACGCCAATCGTCTTGAGACTTTTTTCCCTGATTAGGACTTAGAATTTCTACCTGGCTCAGAGGAAGCCAGAGTCTCTCTCTCTCTCTCTCTCTCTCTCTCTCTCTCTCTCTCTCTCTCTCTCTCTCTCTCTCTCTCTCTCTCTCTCTCTCTCTCTCTCTCTCTCTCTCTCTCCTTACTATCTTCCCTCTGTTGTAAATAAAACTACCATAAATTACATTTTACTTTAGTAATTCATTTTGGGATTTAGAATTAAATACCTGGTGACCACCAAATTAATATATTCAAGTCCAACCAATAAAAATTTAACATTACCTATCACATCCTTCCTCTCTCCCTTGCTGCTTGGCCAGAATATCTGGATTGTGGTTGGATTCGGGATTCCTGAGGTTTCCCAAGATGTCCATGCACTATATAAGTGCCTCTGCCTCAAATCATTCTCTATATGTTGTTGCCACTAAGGGTGAGCTTTGTCCCCTGCTGTGGCTCTGACAGACCAGGGTTAAGAAGTTAATAGCTTCAGATCCTGTTTCCAAGAGATAAGGCTGGCTTCAAATCTCACTGGCACCTCTGCTTAAAGACTCTGTGGACTTCTGGAAATCTAGTATTGATGTGAACCAGATGGAGGAATACATTCATTCTCCCATTGGTTTTATTGATCAATGCTTCATCTGACAACCTTTTTGAATATTTCCTATTGGTTTTCTTTTTCTCAATTTCTAGAAAGTATAAATAATCAAAGCAAAGTTAGACATTGACCATCAAGAGCTGGGCAGGATTTTTCAGCATTAGTAGTATAGATTCCTAGTTGTATATTATATTGATGAGAGTTCAGCACAATCATACTCTCTCACAATTATATTCCATAACAGGTTCATTCATTCATTAATTTATGGACACCATAACTGAGCCCAATCCTTTGCCTTTTCCAAAATAACTTAAAGGATTTTTGTACATACTTTGTTTTGTTTAGGTCTAATCCCTCCATTAACCTATCTTCCTTCTAATTTCCCTTTCCCATTTTCCTCTTCCACTCCTATATCTTTTTTGAATGAAATATATTTGTCTATCCAACTCAGTTTATATGTGTATTCTTCCTTTTCTTTACCAGTTCAAATGAGAATAAGATCCAAGAGCCCTCTCTTATTTACATAGATATATTATATATACTTTCATTTTGAAAGGTGATCAAAAAGCTGGCTTTCTAGGTATCTTCTCTCTAGTCATTTCTAAAAATCATTAAGACATGAAGACAATCACTCTAAGACTTTATCTAATTGTATTCCTTCTAGGACCCCTGAAGAGAACAAGGTTCAGAAGGGACATGTGTATCCATTTCCCCTTATTTGTGTGAGCCATTTATCCTTATTTAAACCTTTATTACTATTCATTCTGTTTATGTTTTTGTGTTTCTATTCACTCTAATTTGAACTTCACAGTTTCTTCACAGCACGTCTTCAATGAAAATGTTTGAAAGCCTATTTCCTTACAAATTCATCTTTCCCTCTGTAGCATTTTGTCATTTTATTAGGATTTTCTCAACTGTAAACCCACATGCTTGGCCTTCATGTATACCCTATTCGAAATTCTCTGTTCCTTTTTAGTGGTGGTGAAAAGAAAAGAAAAGAAAGAAAAGAAAAGAGAAATCTAAGGTATCTTGTAGCAGAAACACCTGATTTGGAAAACAAATTGAGGAGGAAAAAATAGAAGAGTCATTGAAATATTAACATGAAAACCAAAAAAAAAAAGCCTAACATTCTATTTCATAAATATGAAAACTCTCCAGATCTCTTAGAATCAGAGATCAAAGTAGAAATGGAAAGAACCCATTGGTCACTTCCTGAAAGAAACCCCCAAATGGAAACTCCTGGGACATCATAGACAAAATTCAGAACTTTTAGGTCAAAGAAAAAAAATATTGCAGTAAGTCAGAAAGAAAGAATTGAAGGTCCAAGAAGTCATGTTTCAATATTATACATGATCTAGCAGTCACCACTTTTTCCAACATCATACCAAGATCTAGTATTTAGTAATTATTTAAAACAACATTTTCCAACCATGGATCTTTCAGGATGATATGAGACAATGACCCAAATTAGGGCATACTTGTGAGTAACAGAACCTCAGAAGTATATCCACATAGGCTCTCTTCTAGAGTTCCTTCTCTGCACTCCATACTTTCTCATTTTCATCTCAATTCTTTTCATTCACATTCACAGCTATTATTGCTGTGTGTTTCCCTCCTCCTCTTCTATTATAACAATCCTGGCCTCCTTTCACTCTACTTTAAAGTTTTGTTTTACATCTCATCATTACTTTCATTTATATATAAGCCCTTTTATTCTTTCCTTCCCTTTTCTCTTAATTCCTTTCTCTCCCATTTCCCTGTTGTAGAAAACAAATGGATCCATTTCCTACAATAAAAGAAAGCTGATTTGGGTTCCACTGCCAAGGGTTTACCTGATCGCTTTAGCTGCCCAGACTCCACAAGATCCTCTCTAAACAACATCATAATTCCATGAGGAAGTGTTTGAATTTTTGAAATCAAGTTCATACATATCCAAGTAGTCCCTCAACAAACCTCCAGACCTAGAAAAAGACTAACAAGTCAAAAATAGAGGAGGACCCAGTGACATAAATACACTGGTAGTTGGCATTCCTCTACTAATCTAAAGAATTCTCTTCCTTGGCTGCCTCTCCCCAGTTCCCTGGTATCCATAGCCATAGCACATTAAAGTAAACCTTCAGTTTTTTTTTTTACTAAAAACAAATCTACGATTTCCAATGCTGAATCTGAAAAAAAAAAACTCATTTTTTTCATTTCTGCCCCCTTTTACATATTAGTATTCTTCTGAGGCTTTCATCTCTTCTCTCATCAAAACCTCTGTGGCTCATATTATAACTATATATTCTTTCCAGTTAGTATTGGCCCAACCACTGGCATTGCTCAGGTACAAACTTGTAACTTTATTTTCCCTCAATTCCTCACCATACAGACATTTGTCTTTTTCAGAGAAGAGATTGTGTTTGTATAGAACAGTAGCCCAACCTCAGTCACCTTCCTCAAGCTAGGGAACAGAGCACCATACCACATGAATGTATTAATATGTTGATGCCATCAACAACTCCTGAATCACCATAGTTTTGACTTGGATTATCCAATCTAGATCTTCTCCATGAAGAGTTTCTGGTGGGAAAATTCTCTCACACAAGACATTGCACATGCAGTGGATATTAAAGTCTTATAGAAGTGTCTGGAGCACACAAAATTAAGTGATTTGCCTGGAGTCAAAGAGTCTGTGGTTTCAGAGACAGAACATGAACTGGAGTCTTCTCAGTTTAGGAGTCACCTCTTTCTCCCTTCCACCACACTGCTATTCCTCCTGGTAAATTTAAGGTGTGTTTATCAAGATTATCTTTGTACATTTCTTAGGCAATACTAGTTTCAAATGGAAATCTGCCTTCCATTCACACTAAATTTGGGGGACAGACAGCTATAGAGAACTCATTACTGCCTAGATTCTTTACTTTGATCAACCTGCTTCATGAACCTTGCAGAATCTAAAAAAAAAAACAATTTTGGCTCTTTACACAGAGGATCAAAGAGAAGAGGAAGATGATCATGGTAGACTTCATTACATTTCATGGACTGACTTTTAGGAAGTATATGATCAGAGAAAACAATGAAGGCTCATCACTTCCCTTTTGAGATATACCTTAAGACCAATGAGCCTACTCCCTCATTTTCTTTTGTTTTCATTTGCATTACAATTATTTCATATCTGAAAGGTCCAGAAGCCTCTTATGGAAAAATCTCTCTTCACCCACCACCCAATTTTACCCACATTCCATGAGCTTTGAGGCAGAGACCTCTTTCTTTTCATTTACTGAAGTCATTGCTGAGAACATTTTAGGTATTGGCCCTCATACACTCCATTAGGCTCACTGAATCATTTCACATGTCTTTTGTTGAGTCATTTCTTCTGCTGATACTAAGGAATCATGGAGACATGGTTCCACCCCATAAAAATTTTTAGAATTGAATTTACAAAAAAAGATCCATCAAGAATAGAGGAGGAAGATGTCTCATTGAGATTTGAGCTCACCTGTATGTTCTCTCTGTACCTCAATACCTACGGAAGTTGAGAGGTAGTGCAGATTTTCAGGGCAGGGAAAACTGTATTCATTCCAACCCACCATCCAAAGGAATAAATGAGAAACCAACTTGGCAAATATGCAGCATGATTTTATAAATCCCTATACAAGTATTTGCCCCAAGCTGATGGCAGAAATAATTTTGAATGATCACCTTTCCCCAACTGCATGGCCCAAAACCAGATTCTTGGCCTTCTTTCCTATTTGCATGTTTTCCTCAAATTCTAGTTTCCTAATTTTAATTAAATTAAATTTAAATTAAATTTAAATTAAATTTTAATTAAACTTGCATTAGATTCCTATCAAATAAATAAATATCAGTAAAATATTATCCAAATTCTATCACATATCAATGCCAATAAAATATTAGACAACACAATTCTTTCTAAGAATTCATCTGTTTAATTGCAGTGATTGTGGTATAATTTTTAACCCACTGTGGGGAAGGGCCAAGTCTAGTTATTTATCCTCCAAAGGAAGAAGAATTTCATGACCTAAAAGTCAATATTTTAAAATCTCTGTTTGTGGATGATTTCTTTTAAGAACTCAGCCTCCACACTCTGAGCCTATAACCAAACACACATGCAGAACTTGATTTCCCATTCTCTAGGCCAACTGGGTGCACTCATTGTTCCACAGGATATGCCCACAATCACCAATGCAGTTTTTGATCATCATGTTATTGTGTATGGGAGAATTTGAAATAAAAGGCAGGTAAATGCTATCACATAAATAATGTTTAGTATTACTGTAGGCACTCCATAACATTGTACATTGAGTGGAGGAAGCCTATACTTTAAGTGGTATATTATCTTAGCTTTTGGAGTGGTGAATGATTAGAGAACAAAGAGAATAACAAAGAGTAGTTTGCTGTGAGAATGATCTATCTTGTAAATCCAATAGAAAGGCATGAGGAAGCAAATGTCAGGACAGAGGAGAATTAATTCATTATATGTCTTAACAATGCATTTCTATGTTCATGTTGTTATAACATTTACATGAAATATACATTTTATTTTATAACAGATAATCCCTTTTCTCTGGAATCATATGTGATTTAGGTACTGTAGGACTTAAATTAATTTCCAACACTCTAAGAATTATATTTTTGTTTATTAATAATTACTTGAAGTAGAAGGAATAAAAAGGAAATAGAAGTTAAGAAAACCTAATTATTTAACAAAATTAAGACCACATGACTAAGTTCTCCTTGCCTGTTTAAAAACTCCACTTCTGGGGGCAGCTGGGTAGCACAGTGGATTGAGAACCAGTCCTAGAGACGGGAGGTCCTAGGTTCAAATCTGGCTTCAGCCACTTCCCAGCTGTGTGACCCTGGGCAAGTCACTTGACCCCCATTGCCTAGCCCTTACCACTCTTCTGCCTTGGAGCCAATACACAGTATTGACTCCAAGACGGAAGGTAAGGGTTTAAAAAAAAAAAAACTCCACTTCACCAAAGCCCCAACAGGAAGATAAAAGAGCAAGAGGAGGTGCTACACCAAAATTATATCCTCCCTATCTCAGTAGTTTTTACTGTAACAGATTCCAATTATACAATGTCCCCTGAGGAGAGTGTTGACAACCACACAGATCACCCAAGTATACATGACTGAGTTAGGAGGTATGTGAATCAATCGTAAAAAAGGAAATCAAAAACATTTTAAAAAATAGAAGAAAAAAATCAAAATTAAATGGTACATAAAAATTCTGGGTAAGCAAGAGAGAGAGTAAGCCCATAACGGGTCCTTGAATCAGGGGTCAATAAAGTGATTTATGTCCCACAAGCCTGTAGGACCATTGCAGCAATATGCACATACTCAATCATCAGCCAGGACTACAGAAAATTGCCAAACTTACGAAAGACAGAAAAGAGACTGGATTTTTATAGCATATGGGAATCAGCATTTCTATATATCTCCAACACAGCTCAGTAGCAAGAACTAGAAAGAGAAATCCCATTCAAAATCACCTTAAACAAAACAAAATACCCAGGAATCTATCTCCCAAGACAAACAAAGTAACTATATGAACACAACTACAAAACACTCTCCACACAACTAAAACTAGACTTGAACAATTGGAAAAACATTAACTGCTCATGGGTAGGACAAGCCAATATAATAAAAATGACCATCCTACCCAAACCCATCTATCTATTTAGTGCCATACCCATGGAACTTCCAAAAATTTTTTTTACTGATTTAGAAAAAACCATAACAAAGTTCATTTGGAATAACAAAGGATCAAGGATATCCAGGGAAATAATGAAAAAAATGCAAAGGAAGGGGGCCTTGCAGTCCCAGATCTCAGACTATATTATAAAGCAGCGGTCACCAAAACAATCTGGTACCGGCTAAGAGACAGAAAGGAGGATCGGTGGAATAGACTCAGGATAAGTGACCTCAGCAAGACAGTATATGACAAACCCAAAGATCCCAGCTTTTGGGACAAAAATCCACTATTTCATAAAAACTGCTGGGAAAATTGGAGGACAGTGTGGGAAAGATTAGGTTTAGATCAACACCTCACACCCTACACCAAGATAAATTCAAAATGGGTGAATGACTTGAACATAAAGAAGGAAACTATAAGAAAATTAGGCGAACACAGAATAGTACACATGTCAGACCTTTGGGAAGGGAAAGACTTCAAAACCAAACAAGACTTAGAAAGGGTTACAAAATGCAAAACAAATAATCTGGAATACATCAAATTAAAAAGTTTTTGTACAAACAAAACCAACGTAACTAAAATCAGAAGGGAAGCAACAAATTGGGAAACAATCTTCATAAAAACCTCTAACAAAGGTTTAATTACTCAAATTTACAAAGAGCTAAATCAATTGTACAAAAAATCAAGCCATTCTCCAATTGATAAATGGGCAAGGGACATGAACAGGCAGTTCTCAGCCAAAGAAATCAAAACTATTAATAAGCACATGAAAAAATGCTCTACAACTCTTATAATCAGAGAGATGCAAATCAAAACAACTCTAAGGTATCACTTCACACCTAGCAGATTGGCTAACATGATAGCAAAGGAAAGTAATGAATGCTGGAGGGGATGTGGCAAAGTAGGGACACTAATTCATTGCTGGTGGAGTTGTGAATTGATCCAACCATTCTGGAGGGCAATTTGGAACTATGCCCAAAGGGTGATAAATGACTGTCTGCCCTTTGATCCAGCTATAGCACTGCTGGGTTTGTACCCCAAAGAGATCATAAGGAAAAAGACTTGTACAAGAATATTCATAACTGCACTCTTTGTGGTAGCCAAAAATTGGAAAACGAGGGGATGAACACAACTACAAAACACTCTCCACACAACTAAAACTAAACTAAAACAATTGGGGAATGACTGAACAAATTGTGGTATATGTTGGTGATGGAATACTATTGTGCTAAAAGGAATAATAAAGTGGAGGAATTCCATGGAGACTGGAACAACCTCCAAGAAGTGATGCAGAGCGAAAGGAGCAGAACCAGGAAATCATTATACACAGAGACTGATACACTGTGGTACAATCAAAGGTAATGGACTTCTCCATTAGTATCAATGCAATGTCCCTGAACAATCTGCAGGGATCTAAAAAATACTACCCACAAGCAGAGGATAAACTGTGGGAGTAAAAACAACGAGGAAAAGCAACTGCCTGATTACAGGGGTGGAGGTGATAGGACTGAGGAGAGACTCTAAATGAACCCTCTAATGCAAATACCAACAACATGGAAATGGGTTAGAAACAGGAACACATGTGATAACCAGTGGAATCGTACATCGGCTATGGGAGAGAGAAAGGGGGGGGGGGGGGAGGAAAAGAAAATGATCTTTGTTTCCAGTGAATAATGTTTGGAAATGACCAAATAAAATAATGTTAAAAAAAATCTAAAAGCAGCAGGACTGGGGAAGGTATTTACATACAAATCCCCTTTCCCTTAGGGAACAAACAACCCAATTAGGCAACCCTCACTGACAATACTGCCTAGATTACTCTTAATTAACAGTGAGAGAAACCTGGAGAAAGTTTTGGCCTTGTCCTGCTCCCCACATGTCTCTAGTTTTAAAATTAAGTGACGAGTGAAAAAAAAAAAAACTTGTGGGGCCCGCTAAGAAAATAACTACCCAAAAAAAAAAAAATATATATATATATAAGTAAATACTACATTCTATGACATTTGTATGGCTGTTGAAAAATTAGGGACACTAAAGATTTCAGAATATGTCCAATTTCTTATGTTATTAGGTAATTTCCTTTTTATACTCCTAAATACTGTGATGAGAAATGCTAACTTGAAAAATTCTGAAGCTAAAATGTAGAAAAACATGCAAAAATTTGAAGGTAAAATGCAGGAAAACATGAAAAACCAATTGAATAGTTTAAAATGCTTCTTACAGGATCAATTGGCAAATACTGACCCCACCAAAAACATGTCTGAGCCTGACAAATCTGTTTCTGAACCTCTAAATGAGGAAATTCCCTCCCCCAAAATGGAGATGGAAAACACCTCTCCTATAGCTCAGCTAACAGACTGGTTCTCTCATGGTCTGCAAATCTTGGCTTAACTTAATCCCCAAGACCCTTCTCCTGAAACCCAAACTTCTGAAATCCCAGTTCCTCCTGTTCCTTCTCCTACCCAAAAACCAATTCCAGCCACAAGGAAATGTCCTCCTACAAAAAACCAATTCTAGCCCCAAGGAAATCTCATCCTTGTAAAGAAACTCGTTCTAGGGGGCAGCTGGGTAGCTCAGTGGATTGAGAGCTAGCCCTAGAGACAGGAGGTCCTAGGTTCAAATCTGGCCTCAGATACTTCCCAGCTGTGTGACCCTGGGCAAGTCACTTGACCCCCATTGCCTACCCTTACCACTCTTCTGCCTTGGAGCCAATACACAGTATTGACTCCAAGATGGAAGGTAAGGGTTTAAAAAAAAAAAAAGAAACTCGTTCTAGTCAAACTGACCCACAGGTACCAAATTCAACTAGAGGCCTTTTTCCTCTAAGAGAAGTACCTGAAATAGGATGCAATGTGGATGTGGTGAATCTAAGGCACAATATACCACAATATACCACATATACCCCAAGAAATAAATGAATTCACATGAAATATTCCCACATATGAACAAGATCCTTTTCTAGTAACAAAAAAGATGACAGACATATTTTTTCAGTATAATCCATCTTACAAAGATGTTGAAAACTTGCTACAGGCTTTTTTAACTGAACGTGAGAAAAATAAAATAATTTCTCATGTCAATTAAACCCGGGGATGCAATGCAGCATACTGGCCATCTCAGGATCAACTCTGAGGATTATTTACAACTATACCATTGTAGGGAGGCCATCTTAACAGCCATAAGAGAGTGTGCAGACAGTACAGATAAGTGGACAGAATTTGAAAGAATTAAGCAAAATGAGGAAGAGACACCCTCCAGATTCATGGACAGAATAATTGAGTTTGGGGATCGATACCTGGATTTTGACCTTTCTAAAGAAAATTGCATAAAACAAATTAGGAGGCACTTTGTCAGTAACTCTTGCAAAGTGATTAGGGATTTTTTTTTGGCAATTCACTCTCCTTTATTCCATCCCCTGGCACACAGAGGGACAAGGTTCAGCAGCATCCCTTCCCTGCCCCCTAATCCACAAATACAAAGAGATCGTAGACACCAGCAGCAAACAGGCTCCATCCCCTCTAAAGACCATGATCCCCACTGAATAGGCATCTGGTGTGACCTCCTCCACCTCTGCAATGCAGCTGGAGGTTCCTGTCAGGTTCCTAGGGCCTCTTGGAGCCAATTAGGCCAAAAAAATAAAACAGGATCACTCCTCAAAGTAGTGCTGACAGGTGGACCCAAGGCTCTATGCCCATAACCTGGGTCCCTATAAACTGTGACTGCAAGAAGGGGCAGAGCATCAGAGACACAGCACGGTCGGAGAAGGGTGGCTCAAACTCCACTGCACAGCCGCTGTGCTGCATCTGGTGAAGTGGTGGTGCAAAGCTTATTCAAATCAGAGGATCTGTCAGATGAACCATTATCTATACTGTCAATGTTCAATGATGCATTGTGGTAGCCATAGTTTCTCCACCTACACTGCAAGATATCAAAGCCAAAGCCAGTATTTCCATCTGATCTGTGCATCAATTAAAGTGATGGTCTTCTTGGCACACCAGGCAAAGCCCCACCTGCAGATGTCTCAGTGGTCTTGCATTGGTTGATGATGAGCCCTTTTTTGCAAGTAGTGGTAGTGGTGGTGGTGGTGGGAGGGGAGGGGGAAGGAGGAGGGACCTCCAGGCCACATAGGCTGATTAGCTAGAATGGCATTCAGGAGGAAAACCTCACTCCCGAGGTCGATTGACCATGACCTCACCCAGGGCCTCCAGCACCTCCCTCTTATAGTCTTCGAAGTCTCCATCAATCTGGCTAACACGCTGCTCTTCTACCACCCAAAGCTGGCAGTTGGTTTCTGTGATTAGCCAAGCATCATGACTGACGACAATTACAGCACCCTTGTATTCATTGATAGCTTCTCCCAAAGCGTCAATAGACTCTATATCCAAGTTGTTGGTTGGTTCATCCAGTATGAGGACATCTGGCTCCCGACAGGCCAGCTCAGCAAACACTACTCGAGCTTTCTGTCCACCTGAGAGTTTGCAGATCTGGATGGTATGGGCATGGCTCTCCAGGCCAAATCGGCCCAGACACTTTCTGGCGTCCTGGTAAGGCATGTTGAAGCCCTGCTGAAGGTACTCGGTGGCAGTCTCTTCCATGCGTAGTTGCTCTGCATACTGCTGATTGAAGAAGCCAATTTTCAGACGGTGGTTTTTCCTCATCTCCCCTTGAGTTGGAGTCAGCTTTCCTGTGAGCAGAAGATTAGGGATTATTTTAGAACACATTGCACAAGATGTCTACAGATGGACCTTAAAGAATTGGGAAAAACTGCTTTATATGTTTCAAAGGGAAACAAAGAAAAGGAAGAAAAGACTAATGATTTCATGGAGAAAATTGAGAAACAATTTACATATTTAACAGACAGGATTGTTAAACTGGAAAGAGGGTATGATACTCAACCAATGGCACTTGCCCCTCTCCAAGAATCTAACTATCTATCCATTACCTGCCAGTTCTGTGAGAAGAAAGGCCACAGAACGATAGAGAATAGAACTTTGTTCAAGGTAATCAGAAGGAATATGCAGTTTAATAAAAACTTCAGAAATGATAATTATAGAAATAACTATAATAATAATAATAGAAACCACAACTTTAGGAATGATAACTATAGGAATAGATATTGGAAAAGTGATAACTCAAACCAAATGACTCCACAATATAACTTAAGTGGTGCTCATCCAAAAAATACTTGGGGTGCTAATGCACCTCAGGGGGTACCCCTCAGGGAGGTGCCCAAGGAACTTCCCAAATATTATGAAGGTGTCTGGGGTGGGGACTGGGGTACAGGAATCAGAGGATACAACCTTGATTTTCCAGACCCTGATGTCCTACTACCCATTGTCCCTATCCACTGCCCTACCATACTGATGAGCCCCATATTACCTTAAAGGTGGGTAATACCTATTATGATTGTCTTTTAGACACTGGAGCTTCCAGGTATATATTAAAGAGAACACCTGATTTATATTGCTATTCCATTGACTCAGAGAATGTAATGGGAGTGTCAGGGATACCCCCAAAGAGTTAAAAAGCTTTCCCCTAGAATGGTGCCTGTAGGACCCCTAGAAGTACAACATTCTTTCCTTTTGATGCCTGACTCCCCTTTAAATTTTCTGGGGAGGGAACTTCTTTGCAAACTCAGAGCCACAATAACTTGCTACCCAGATGGTTCCTTATCATTGGAAGTACCTGAGGAATCTTTGGGTGTGGTTGATTGAACTGCAGTTTGATTGAACATTTATTTGAATGTATACTCTGATGCCAAAAGGGTACTGCCCCCTAATTGGTTTTTGTCAATGAACCCAGCAAACATTGGTTTTGCTGTTTGTCTTTCTTCTATTCCCCTTACAATCATGTGAAGTTAAAAAAAAAAAGACTGGACACAGGTAATGGACATCAAGGGAACTCTGAACACTGGGAACTGGGGAGTGGATGCCAAGGCAGTTAGAAACTGAGATTAGGCATTCTTAGGGCGAAATATTTTGTGGGAAAGACTGAAAAGGTTAATTAGGGATATCCAAAATTGAAAAGTAGTAATTCTAAGCTAACAGCACTGAAGAGGAATAAAACACACAAGGATACTAGTTATAGAGTGTATATTGAGGGTGTGCTCCAAGACAATTACAGGGTATCAAAAGAGTTTTATACCAGACAATGAATAAAGAAGGTGGCAAATACCAAGGAGTCTGGACTTGGATTGGACAATATAGGGAACAGATTTGGGGAAGAATACACTGAGAATAAGGATTAAGGGTATTGGAATGTAAGAAATGGAAACTACAAACTATTGCCATTGAAAAGGGCAGAAACAAAAGCATTTGTGGGATGAAAGTGGATGAAGATAGGCATAATGAGAAAGGAATCTTAATCAGAAAATACAGTTCATGAACTATTTTCCTTTCCAGATTATATTGTGTTATTTTATTTTATTATATTTCTAGATTCCCCCATGATTTCTGATAATACACTTTGGAATCAGTCCTCTTGGATGACTTATAGAGAGGTACTTAGAATCACTACAAAACTAGGCTTGGGACACAGGGCTGTGTTATTAAGAAAAATTAACATGGGGTCTCTAAAAGGCCAGGAATGTGGTCACTCAGCTATCCAACCAGGTTTCATTCAAGAAGTCAGACCCAAGGTCAAAGAGCCACAGATCATTTGGCTTCAACATAAATGCAAAGAGATTAAGAAAGTTTATGTTCAGCACTGATGTTTATTAAATGCAAACATGTTAGCAGCTACACCTTGCACACATGCAATAGTGGGTTGGGGGAGCAAGGAAGAAGGGTTACTCCAGGAGAAGCTCACAAGCTATGTAGAGGAGTTATCAAGAAGCAAAGCCAACTTAGGAGTCGAGGTTCCTGCCATTTGTGTACTAAACAGATTAATGGAAGCATCGGCCCGCAGCATCATCTTTCTGGATGTTGCTTTTAAATGTGGAATCCCCATTATAACTGGAAGAGAGGAAGACATGTATTAGAGAAATCACCATTTCACATCTTTCCCAACCCCTCCCATTTCATTTACTGTAATACATAAAAGTGGAAGGAAGCCCTCTGAGAAGAGATCAAAAAAGGCCATGGACAATCACTGTTCATCACCACAGTCCCCAGACCCAGATCAGCATCTGACAAGTCAGGAGCAAGATACTAACAAGTGGCCTCAGAAATCATCTTACACGTTGGCTGTGCCAAACACAACAAAAGGGAGAATGCTATCTAAATCAATATACCTAGTCAATGGCATCTCAATCAAGTTAAGAAAGAACTCTTTCTTAACTTACTTAAAAGAACTATAAAATATGGTTTTAAAAAATCATGTATAGAAAAAATTAGAATTTCAAAAGTGCTTAATGAAAAAACAGGAAAAAAGAAGGCATAACAATACCAGACTTCATACTATGTTAAAAAGTAATGGTATTTTAAATTATTTCATACTATTTTCTAAAATAAAGATATTGATTCATGGAAAAGATTAGGCATACAAGAAGTAGGTTGACATAATAACATGATATTTGATAAATTTCAAATCCCAACAACTAGGGTAATGAATGGCTATTTGAAAAAACCTACTGGAATAGTCATGATGGAAGGGTTTGGAATTATAGGAACACTAATACATTGTTGTTGGAGCTGTGAAATGGTACAACAATTTTGGCTCCACCCTCTTACTTTCACCCTATGTATATCTACCTTTCTCATATGTATTTCTTATAGACAGCATATGGTAGGGTTTTGGACTCTAATCCACTCTGCTATTCGCTTGCTTTTTATGGGTGAGTTCATTCCATTCACATTCAGAGTTATGATTACTAGCTGTGTATTTCCCAGCATTTTGATTTCTGCTCCTTTACCTGCCTTTTCTTCTTTCACTATTTTCTTCTACACCAATGTTTGCTTTTGAACAGTCCCCCTTGTTCCCACCCTTATTTTACTTCCCTTTCTAATCCCCTCCCTATTTATCCCCCCCTTATTTTCCCTGTGGTCTTTCTAAAATTAACCCCCTGCTCCCTCCCTCTCTTGTACTGCTTCCCTCCCCACCAGACCATTTGTTACCCTTCTACTCCCCTATAGGATGCAAATCTATTCTCTGCCCCCAATGGATTGGATTGTTTTTCCCTCTCTGAGTCACTTTCAAAGCACGTAAAAGTTCAGTATTTCCTGTCTCTGACCTCTTTACCCTTCCAGTGTATTGATGTTCTCCCCCCTCCCACCATGAGAGTCCAGAAGGAGGGTTCCCCGCTTCTGTCCTGTTGTTCAGATTGAATTTCGGTGCCCTAGGAGCATTCAGTCTGTATCAGTAAGGAAGGGTCTTCCACAAGGTCTGAACTTTTGCTGCTTGCTAAGCTGCCATCTTGACTCCCGGTACAACAATTTTGGAAAGAAAATTGAAATTATGAAAATAAGGTGATTAAAATGTCTAGACCCTATGAACCATAGAGTCCATTACTGGACTTATAACCCAAGGAAGTTATCAATAAAAAGAAGTATTCAGATACACTAAATATTTGTGCTATTCATTAATTCTGTAAACATTTACTAAGTGCCTGGAATGTGCTAGGCACTGTGCTAAGCTCTGGGAATATAAATAGAAGGGAAACATAGTCCCTTCTCCTTAAAGAACTTATAGTCTAATGAGGGAAATAACATGTAAACAAATATATACAAAGCAATCTACATACAGGATGAAAAGGAAATCATTAAAAGATGGAAACACTGGAATTAAGGGGAAATAAAGAAGGCATCCTATAGAAGACAAAATATTAGTTGGAACTTAAAGAAAACCAGGTAGATCAGAAGTCAGAGCAGAGAAGGGACAGTATTCCTGGCATGGAAGACAGTCAGAAAAAAAATACCCACAGTTGAGAGATAATATCTTGTTCATGGATCAGCCAAGAGGCTACTGCCACTGGCTCAAAGAGAATGTGTTGTGCAGTAAAGTGTAAGAAAAATCCTGGAAAGGTAGAAGCAAGCTAGGTAAAGGAGGGATTAGTATATTAAACAGAGTATTATTTCATTCAATCTAAGAGGCAACAGAAAACCATTGGAATTTATTGAGTAGGGTGGAGATGTGATGAGACTTGCATTTTAGGAACTTCACTTTAGGGGTTAAATGGACATTAAAGGGATAAACTTTACCCATTAATCAGGGTATGAGGGGATGAAGGACTGCTCTAGAAGAATGGCAGTGTCATAGAACAGAAGGAAACATAATTAGGATGTGTTGCAGAAGCCAAAATGCAAAGGATTAAGAAAAATGGGAAGCATTTGTTGTAGGTGGCCTTTTCAAGGATTTTAGCAGCAAAGGGCAGAAGACATATAGGGCAATAGTAACATTAGTAGGCCTCAGCAACATTTTAAATGTGGGACATGAAAGATAGTGTGGAATCCAGGATGAATCCTTGGTCAAGTGCTTCAGAGATGGGGAGGAGGGTATTTCCCTCTACAATAATAGGGAATTCAGGAGGGAGGGAAGATTTAGGGGAAAAGATGTGAATTCTTTTTCACATATATTGAGTTTTGAGATGTCTCCTGGACATCCAGTTTGAGATGTCTGAAAGACATTGGGATAATAGATTGAAGGTCAGCAGAGAGAATGAGGCAAGAAAGATAGATCTGAAAATCATCAATATAGAGAAGGTAATTAAACCCATGAGAGCAAATGAGATCACCAAGTGAAATAGTAGAGAGGGAAGAACAGAAGACCCAGGATAAAACACTGAGGTATTCCTACAATTAGAGGGAAAATCTGTATCTGGAGGAGGATTCAACAAGGAGACAGAGGAGTGGTGAGACTCACAAAGAAAAAAAAACTGTCAAAGTGAAGAGAGGGATTAAAAATGTCAAAAGCTGCAGTCAGAGAGAATGAGAACTTGAAAACGGCCCCTGGATTAGGTAGTCACTAGATCAGTACCTTGGAGAGAGTCTTATCAGTGGGAAGATAAGGACAGAAGCCAAAATGCAAAACGTTAAGAAAAAGTGGAGGCATGTATTAAGGATGGCCTTTTCAAGGAGTTTAGCTGCAAATGGCAGAAGAGATGTAGGACAACAGTTCAGAGGGATGAATGGATCAAGTGGTGAGGTAGTTTTTTTTTCAGGATTGGACAGCCATGGGCATGTTTTTAGACCAAAGGGAAAAAGCAAGTAGAGACTAAAAATAAGTGAAAGAACGGGGATATCAGAAGGGGATAGTCTGTTTAAGGAGACAGGATGGAATGGGATCATGTGAACAGGTAGAGAGGTTAGGCTTGATAAGGCATAAGGTCTCTTCATCATGTGAGACAAAAGTGAAGGAGGAGAGAGTAGCAGGAGGCATTTGAGTGATAATAGATAAGGAAAAGAAAGGAAGAAGGAGTTCATGGCAAACAGCTCCAGTTTTTTTCTATAAAATATGAGGCAAGTGTCTCCATTTAGAAATTAGAGGAAATGGGATTTATGAGAGGACTGAGGAAGGATGAAAAGATTTTAAAAGGCACTGTATTAAGTTGGCTATCAAGAAGAAAATATAATAAGATTGCCTAGCGTTTGCCTAGCATCAGTGAAGGCCCAGTTGAAGTAACATAACCTCAATTAGTAATGAACCTAGTCATAAGGGCTGCATGATTTCCTCCATCTTTGTTCAGCAAAACACATATAGGCAAAAAATGAAAAAATTGGCAGGAATGATACAAGGCTGAGGCTTCACCCAATAGAATCTGCAACATAATATGGTTGCTAAGAATTCATGAGAGAAGAAGGCAGTGGAGTTGAATTAGATCACCAAGGAGTCATGATGGGGAGCAGAGAAGGAAAAGCAACTAGTGAAAAGGAGATGGCCTGGAAGAGATAAAAGACCACAGGGGATTCATGTTAATGGTGGGAATAAAGAATAGAGTTATATAAGAGAAAGTAGATGGAGAATTGAAAAATCAACAGATTGTGGTCAGATAATATGATTTTAGAATTCTTGGACATGATGGTTGTATATCTGTAACTGATGACAAGATCAAAGGAATGACCATCTTTTGTGTGTTGCTGAAGTAGGGGGACGACTAGGTCATAAGAAGTGAGTAGGTGCAGAAAGTGAATGGTTGGGGTACTTGAAGGCAAATCAGTATGTATGACAAATTCCCCTAGTATGGGAGCAAAAGATGAGGAGAGAAAAATTATAAGCCAGCTATTGAACTCATTGAGAAAAGAAGGGAAGTGACCAAGGAGAACCAATGGAACCACCACCAGGGTTTTGATTGGGTGGTAGATGTGAATATCATGAAACTCAAAGGAAGAAAGGAGACTGAGGAAAGAATAAAGGGGAGAACATAGAAGTGGCAATAAGGAGTAAGAGTATTCTAACTCCCTAGCCTTGACCAGTGAACTGAGGAAAATGAGAGAAAGTACAGTCAATACTGGAGGCAACTGGAGTTAGGAAGACCTGAGTTAAAATCTAGCCTCAGCTGTGTGACTCTAGGCAAATAGCTTAACCACTGCTTGTGTTAGAGGCATTTAGGCACTCAGTGATTAGAGCACTGGGCCTAGAGTCAGGGAGACCTGACTCACTAGCTATGTGACTCCCTCATTTAACCTCTATTTACCTTAATCCACTGAAGAAGAAAATGACAATCCACTCTGGTAGCTTTGCCAAGAAAACCCTTACAAAGAAACTTACAAAGAGTCAGACATGACTAAAAAACAACAATAAAGCAGTCTCTACTGGAAAGGGCAATCAGGAAAGCTGTGTCATCAGAAGAAAGTCAGGTTTCAGTAAATATTAATGGGTTGAAAGTGTAGGAAAGGAATAGGTTTACAATGAAGGGAAGTTTGTTGCTTATGTAGCAGGCATTCCAGGGGGCACAGTGGAAGGATTGAGTAGGGTTAAGATAAAACACTGAGATGGGAGGATTAACAAGACTTTTTGTGACAGCTAAAAATTAGAATCAAAGTGAATGCCTACCAGTTGGGAAATAGCAAAACAAATTGTGGCTTAAATGCAAATGACTGTAATAGAATGTTACTGTGCAGTAAGAAATGGTCTGTATGATGAATATAGAGAAGCATGGTATGATCTATATGAACTGATGAAGAGTGAAGTAAGCAGAGGCAAGAAGGTGATATCTACAACTACAATGAAAATAAAGAGAATAACTACACACCAAAAAATATCAAAAGTAAACATAGCAAAAAAATATAAAGAACAAGCAGAGAAGGGTGGCAGCTAACTTGCTCAGTGGATTAAGAGTCAGGCCTAGAGACAGGATGTCCTGGATTCAAATCTGGCCTTGGATACATTCTATCTATGTGACCTTGAGCAAGTCCCTTAAACCCCAATTACCTAGCCTTTACCACTCTTTCCCCTCCCCTTTGCAACTGATATTCATTCTAAAATAGAAGATAAGGGTCTAAAAAAAAAAGACTGAGTAGAACTTGAATGAATATAGAAGAGAGGATATTCCCAACCCTTGGTAGAAGTAGGAAGTTCACAGGTATTACACACTGACCATGTTTTGGGTCTTCATTGATTTACCAATTAATTTGATAGTCTTTATCTCCTCTAAAAAGTACTATTTGCTCTTTGGGATGACTCTTAGGGAGGGGACAAAAGAATATTGGGATAACTATGATAATGTTCGGAAAACATGACATCAATAAAAACTTATAGAGGAAGGAAGGGAGGGAGGTAAGGAGAGAAGAAAGGAAGAACAAACCTCCTTGGAAATATAAAAAGCAATATAGCATGAAATTCGGTTTAGATGAACATTTCACACCATATAAGCTCCAAATGGATGTCACCCAAATACAAAAAGATTATATAATTAAGAGAAGAGAAGGGAGAACATTCCATACCAGCTGATAAGGGATGAGTTCTAACCAGTAGAGAAGATAAAAAGAAAATATATTCTATTGATTACAGAAAATGTAAAAGCTAAAATCAATTCAATTAAAATAGAGAAAGCTGAGAAAAAAAATCTTTACTATAAATTGCTCTGATAAAGGTCAACTAACCAATTTATATATAGAACTGATGCAATTTTATAGAAACAAGAAACTTCCTTAATAGATAAATTGTCAAAGGAAATGTAATGATGGGGCAGGGAAGATTTGGGACTCTGAAATGAGGACTGAAAAAGAAGCAGTGGCAGTTGAGGAGCAAAGACTTCTGGAAGGAAAAAATGAACCAGGAGAAAGTTGTAGGGAGCCTCAGGGGTTCTGTTCTGGTGTAGGGCCTGACAGGACCAATTGTGGAGAGCTAAGGATTCACCAAAGCCACCTGAGAAGATCCAGTTCTTAATTTCAACCCTACAATTGATCTTTCCTCAATTTGATTCCTCCCACCACCACCTCCCAACAGAGAAGAAGGTATCTCAAACACCAAAAAGGAGGAGCTGTGGACTTTCAGGGAGAGAGCTCTGCTCCCTGAGATTCCAGCCTCCTAGCCCCTGTCCCCTTGTAGTTGCTTCAGCCATTTAGTTACATAAATAATAGTGGGGTTTAATTACTTTAGAAAGGGCCAAAGAAGCTTTAGGTAGAAAATATTAGGGTGACCTCTCACCATCTTCCTTCACCCAACTTACCTGAATTCCTTTATTAAATATTATAAGCAGTCAGATCCTTGCCAAGCCTCCCAATACAAGATAAAAGGGAAGGAGCTTAGCTAATGTAGGTATGGCTGCTGTCTCTCCCTCTTCCTGTGATAACAGACTGTCAGTTATCACACTGTACCCCTTGAGGAAATGACTGAAGAGATATGATGGCAATCTCCCCTGTCAGTTCCACTTGTAGATGTCTTCGAGGCCTCTTCCTCAGAAAAGGATCAGTAAGGGGTCCTGTCATAGAGGGAATGGCCTCAGGTACTCTTATTGAGATATAACCCTAGTTCTAGAAGTATCCCCTTTTATCTTGTATCATATCTGAACAAGTTCTCAAAATAAGAAAGACAAAGTTAAAAAATATATTAGGAAAAGATTCTAAATCACTAAGGATGAGAAAAATATACATGTAAATAATTCTAAGATTCCACCTCACCTTCACCATAATGACAAAGATGGTAAAAAAAAGAAAATGACAAGTCAGAAGTATAAAAGGAAAACCATACTAATTGATGGAATTAGGAAAAGAAAGGAAACTAAATGAAATGAAACAAAATGAAAGGAAAGGAAAGGAAAGTACATCAGGATTTTTTTTAAACTAGTCACTGAAAATCAGAATAGTTTGGGAACAAAGAATGAATGTATTATATACTTTTTTAAATTGTATGCAGTTTCTGTGTAGTTCTATTTTACTATTCATTCTGATTGGAAATGTTCAAGTGTGTTGCTATCAAATTCAGGAAAATAAAAAAATGAAAAGGAGAAATTCTCCCTTAGATATTCTTGTCATTTAGGAAATGGATACAGTATTAGTACTAACAACATACCAAATCTTACTTCTCTTTGTCGGACTAACAAACTGAAGGTCCTGCCTGGGATCTGGCAATAGCCACTTTTGGAAGTACACAGACAAGTTTTATCTGTATTATCCATAGTAAACATTCTCAATTTGAAGGGATGCCAAAATAACCCAGATTTGCTCCACTGTTAGAAACATGACCAAATTCATACCCGGTTGCATCATTTCCACCAGGAGGTAAATCATTAACAGAATCCACCTCACAGATAAACGAACACACTTCCTTAACACCTAAAAAAAAGAAGAGACATGACAGAGGAATTCTGAGGCACAAGCAAGGCTCCAATAGCACTGACCTGGCTCTTTAGGGGAATTAAGCTTCTTCCCTGACTTAAAGATGTTTCCTTATGAATGGCGTGGAAGCATCCCCCAGACCACTGACTCCCAATAGAAATGGAACATCAAAATGAACCTTTAAAAATAGGGATTCCTTCCCTGTTCAACTTTTAAACATTAGATTCTCTCATCACAATTTGTGTGACCATTTAACCCCTTACTAATATTGCTCCTTTTCTGTCAAAAAGGAATAAGGATAAAAAAAAAATCTGTCCTAACACAACAGTGTCTCCTATTTCACATCCTGAGTGATTCAACACCATAGGAGAACACTATTAATTTCCAGTAGTAGTCAGAGACTTCAGGGGCAGGATTTCATACCAGCATCATCCCATTTGGGGTCCTTCTGCCTTAAAGATGTATTCCCTTCTAGGGAAAGTGACCTTCCTTCTCTCAATATTCATATGTTTTTGCAAAACAACATAGTTGATTTTTGTGCAAGTAGAAGGTATAGACAGGTGTACTAAGGTCTTACTAGTCAATATATCCTTACCTTCACCAAACCACTTTCTAGCTTCATTCTGACTGTTGACAGTCAAGACAAAGGAAAGGAGGAAGAGGCTTATGATGGTCTTCATTGTGAAGATCAAACTGAAATACAGAGAAGAGAAGCTCAAGAAGTCAGACCAATACTCATAAATGTCTTCCTTACTTCACTACTTTGGTATTTGATCATTTCATATCTACATTTTATTTTGTTATAACCTGAACTATCTCATGTGAAAGCTAGAAAAATTGTTAGATGAGAATGAAAAAAATTCAATTTCCCCTATCATCAGCTCTTGGGAAAAAATCAACAGGGTTCACTTAGCATGGGTACTCTGCTGAATCTCTCAGCAGGGAAACCATGGATATCACTAAACTCTTCTGACTTTTGCAATTAGTTATTTTTACTTACCAATGTAAATCAAGAAGATATATTATCCAATTATCCAGATTAACTTATAAAAATCATTATTAAGTGCCTATTGCAACAACAACAAATTTAAGGCATTCCTTGCTCTCAAGGAACATGTGTTCTACTAAGTCAGGTCTTACTTAGAGCTTAGTTGGTTAGACCTGAGTCACAAAAAGGAAATAATAGGCAAGAGGCCCTGTCCACAAGAACATTGTCAACTAGATATCATAAAGGCTCTCTGCAGCAATCAGAATGGAAAGAAATGCCTCAAAAAAAAAAACTTCACCTGCAGTATGTCCTCCTTTCTCTGTCAATGGAGAGGCTCAACTGTGAAGGCAATAGAGAGGAAGCTTATACTTATCCAAACTTTTCAATAATGGGAAAATAATGATTGAGTCTGTTAGCCAATCCTACTTGAGTTAACTTGGGGAATTCCCCCTTGAAAATTCTTCCTGGGTGATGATTGAAATAAGTGCCAAGAAACAGAGAATTTATCATTTTCATATATTGTTAAACACTCAATTCTGATTTCTTGGCAAGTTTTCCTATCTGAATGCTTTCTCATATTTTTATTGTCTTGGAACAAAAGGAAGAACCCCATGGGGTCAGGTTAGCACAGTTAACTAGTTAATTATGCACTTTGAATGTTGTGAATACATTGAAATCTCTCTAGTGCAACATTTCTCATTTCTTGGGGACTGAGTCCAATTGAAGGAACAGGTAAAATTTACTCAGTTAAAATTTATTTATTGTCTAATTTTCATTCTGTATGAGCCTTGATTCAGGCCATGCCTCTTGTATGGAAAGCTTCATCCCTTCAAACTTTGTAAAATATATCCTTCAAGATGCAAAATGGCGTCTCAATAAAGCTTTCTTTGATTGCCTCAGATTGTAAGTGCCATTTCTGTTCTTAAGTATTATTCTTAACTAGTATTATAGGTATGAGAGAGTTATAGCACTAGAGGAAAGTTTGCAAGGAAGAGTGGCATGAGACTAGCAGGAAAGAATTCTGGAATGTTGAAAAGAGGGTTGAGCTGGAAAAACTGAGAAGTTAGAGCCTCTCTTGGAGTTTGCTGACTGCAGGCATCTAGGGGGCTTTGCTGCCAAGCTATATGGTGGAAAGCCTTTACCTGTCCATTGCTCTTAAGACCTGTGATTCCTGAGGGAAAAGTTCCTTGAACTACAGCTAGCCTGACTCAACATCCTGTCAAGTGCAGCTGTTAGTGAATGAGATCTGAGTCCATCTGGACTTGGGATCATTCCCTGGGCCCTGCTAATCTTGCCACAGGCAATTACCCTTTTAGACTAAGGGGTGTTTTAGTTCAGAATTAGCTAGAGCGGGGACTGGGAATTTTAGGTTATTGAGGTGAGTAGTGTAGACCAACTCTGTGAAGAGACATCTAAATCCTGGAACTTTAGTTAGGAAAATTAGTAGCAGGGTTATCCTATTTTCCCCTTTCCACCTGTTCCTATGTAGCTAAAATACATTACTGTTACTGAGTGGTCTGTGTGTTGATCTCAGACCAGGCTCTGCCCTGGTTTGAGTTTCTATTGGCCTTCCAACCCACAGTTCACAACCTGATACTGGCCCAATACAATTCATCCTATCACATCCCCAATCCCACCTCCCTTTTACACTAGCATTGGGGTAAAGCAATATGTTTGGGGATATATGTCAGAGATAAATGTCAAGGATTCCCTCCTTATGAAGTTGAATGAAGAAACACATTTCAGCCTTTTTGCACTTAAGCCACTTCAACGGTGCTATATGCCAGCCTGATTAACAAATCCTGTGGTAGAGCCATGTCTCAGTGGGTGGGAAAGGATAAATAGAGAGTAGAAAGACATCTAAGAGACTTACTTTCACTTTCCCATGTCCCTTGGGGTTGCATAAGGTTCAGGGTACAAGACTGGGCAATTGCTGTACCTCATGTGTCCTTTTTGTGTTTCTATCCATATCTTTCATGGATTATGCAGGACAAAAGCACAGTCAGCAGAGTACATGTAAGGCAGGATTTAACAGTGATGTGACATTCTAAGGACTCATTCTGAGAAAGTATTATATCTCACTGTCACCAATGGAGTTCAGCCTCCCATAATCAGGGAAGACAATCCAGCAGTAATCATTCAATATAATGCTGTCTAAGGTCTGTGAAGGTATGGACCATGTCTTATACTTCTCTTAAGTTCCATAGCACCTATCACATTCCTGAGCATATATGAAGAAACTTAACAAACAGACGTACATGGAATATCTGAGTTAGAAAGGATCTCAAAAGCTTATTCTTGAACCTAGGACCAAGGTTTAAAGCAGACGTGTTCCACTCATGACCTGAAAAACTCCTGAGGGCTTCTGAATCAGATTGAAATATAATTGGCCTCAAACATTTCTTAGCTATGGGACCCTGGGCAAATCATTTAACCCCAATTGCCTGGGCCTTGACTCTTTTATGTCTTAGAATTGATCATAAGACAGAAGGAAAGAATTTTTAAAGGTAATTGGGAGATAAGGAAGGAAGGACCCTTCAGACCCAGAACATTGTAGAGGTGGGAGGTCCACAAGTATTATACATTGCATATTTTTCCAAATTTTTGATGTATTCATCAGCTGTGTTGGCTTTTTCCCCTCCAAAAAAGTACTATTTGTTATAGGAGGTGGCTTCTGAGAGGGAAAGCAGAAGGGCTACTTAGGTTAACTATGGTGATATCTAGGAAACAGAAGAGACCAATAAAAACTTATTTTTAAAAAACATAATGAGAAACTATTGCACAAAATAAGTAAAAATACAATACCACCTCAATAATGTTAATTTGTGGTTTTCTAAATCAAGATGAGGCTGACGGGATCCCATTTCTTACAGCAATGACACCAATGGCTCAGTTATACAAGTATAAATTCTAGGAACAAATGATATAGCTCTCTGAGAGAAAAGAGTTGTCAATCATAGCTATAGAGGACAAGGGTGGAGTAGAAAAAATGAGAACTGACATTACAGAAAGTAACTTCCAGACTTGGTGGTCAAAGGGACCATCTGGGACTATATTGTAAAAAGTCAAGAACATGTCTATTCAGTCTTCTAGATGATAACTCTTCCTGCTTCAAGATGGCAATCACATCCCTTCCCAAGGAGTCTTTGCTCTAAGATAAACATCTCCAGTTTCTTCAACAAATTCCCATAATGTATACAATACCACAAGTGCCATTGTTCTATAGACACTCTCATCTACCAGTGTCATTTCTCAATGTGGTACCCAAAACTGAACACAGTATTCCATATATCTGTACAGTCCAGAATGTCTTGGGACTATAATATTTCCAGTACAGGACACTCAAAATCTCAAATATTTCTCAATTTTGATATTTATTCCCACACTACACATTGTAACTCATTCATGCCTGTCTGTACACCCTGTGGGAATCTTGACTATATTTTGAGAATATTTTCCAATATGCTAAAGACTTTTCTCACTTCCTCTTGATTTTGCAAAGATACTACTGAAGAATTATGGCTGCCAAGATGTCCTCCTTTATCCTTGACACACAAATGTTCTGCTCTCTTTTCTCATTGCATGATGCCTTCATATCTTTTATTCCTGCTTCAACATTCCTTGTTGATTATATGTTGGCAAGATTAAAATGGTCATATCTCTTCTCCATGAAGGTATGTGATACTATAACGTGACACACAAAACAATATCATCTGCAAACAAGAACATGTGCCATTTCTAACAATGAACAAGGAATTATCTAGAACAATGATGTTAGATTTCCACTGTGACAGCACTCCTCTCCTTGATGGCAATCACAGTTTATTATAAAAATGTTTCCAGATCACCTCCTTTTTGCTTTTGTTGGTTGTTCTTCAGTTGTCATGCTTACCTACCATCAGGATCAATTTGCTTAGCTGAATTTCTTGCCAGTTTTCTCCACAGTAATTTTGTACATTTGGCTCTTTCTGCTTTATGAGATGGTATTATTTGTAATAAGCATCAACTTTCTGTATTAGACTTTACAAAAGCATTCCTATTCCAAACCAGTGATGCCTCCAGCTGCCATTCCTCTTAAGTATTTGTAAACTTGAGTTCTTATTTTGAAACTTTCATTCTTCTTGTAGGGTCATTCAATCAAGCATCTGGACATAATCATTATAACTGACATTAATGTAACTCTTTCGGTGCCTTTCCCATTTTTCATGACCAGTTATATAAGAACTCTGGATTGAATTGTTTCAATTGCTTCTCATATCTCTCCTTATTATTCTTTCTTCTAGTTTTGATTAAAATTGATCCTTGCTCTAAAATGTTGGTCATCTAACTGTACAAAGACAGATGATACATAGAGATTACCACGTAAACAATAAAACTTTTCCCATCTGCTATAATATAAACTATTTCATTTTTATGGCATTGTTAATACTCACAATATGTAGTGCCCACTTTTCCTTTTCTCAAAGAAAGCATTCATGATGGAATGGCAAGAATTTTCTTATGAAGTTAGCAAGTCTTTCACCTCTCATTCTCACTTCTTGTTTCACGTTTTCTGATGTATTTCTCAACATAGTCAACTATTCCAGTCTTTGTAATGATATTATTAGCAGTCTCTCCGTAACCGAGGATGACGATTGTCTTTGTGCATTTTCATCTATGATACATGAGTGTGCGCAAAGTCACTTGTGCATGAAGGAGATTTAAGTGGAAAAGTCGATGCACAGAGACAGTCCCACTCTCTCCGGTGCTGGAAGCCTGGCTCCAGTGGCACGAAAAGTCATTACACCTGGAGGCTTCCTCAGCTGCATTGGATGGCCGTGTTGTCTTTTGTGCTCCATCACGCCCTGAGCACTCCACAGTGCTTTGCCGCGTTGCCATCTCAGCCGTTGAACCTTCTTGTTGGTTTCTTCCATCTGTTCCGCCGAAGCAGTCTTCACATGCTGGGTAAGCAAAGCCTTAGTTCACCAGGGGTCGACGACGACCCGATGGCTACCCTCACAAGGTTTAGCCGGCCTGTCAAAGCCATTGCCGGGGGTGTGGCCTCTGCCGCATGCTAGCAGCTACTGGGAGCCACAAATGAGAGCTGGGTGTCAGGTGAGGGTCAGAGGCTGGAGAGCTGCCCTAGGAGGGCACGACAAGCCCTCCATACCAGAAATACTACCCCTCCCTGAATACCCCATACACCCCTTTAAACCATTAAAGTATATAATACTTTTACTTGAAGGGTCTTTTGTGGTTTTTGTAGAATTTCTTTATTTCTTAATCCACTACTATTGATATCAGTGCATAAGATATAATTATTTTCACAATGGTCTTTTTTCCAATCTTGAGAGGACTATGAAAGGGGATAATATGGTCCTTATTGACACAATGATTTGTTTTACCTGTAGCATATAATTAAACTAGTTCTACTAATTCCTTCCTCTTTCTCCCCAAGAAGACCTAGTAACCCTCCTTCATTTTAGCTGCAACTTCCTTCTTTCTTCTGGTTTCTTTCCTGGGGGGAATGTCAAGGTTGACATGATCCAGCTCCTCCAATAATAGAGCCAATGGCAAGGGTCTCATACTTAGAGAGTACCCATAGGATATTAAAGTATATAAGAAGTTTCAAACTGTGGGATTCTTAGCACCCTCTGCTTCTTTGTCTGACATTCTGCCACCATTAACCACTTCAGTAAACTGTAGGAAATGATGAACTGTTATTTTGCATTTTTCTTTCTTCAGTGGGTCAGCATGATTAAAGAGCACATAATCAAGTGGTCAGCCTATAGGTGATGAACTTTGCCTTATTTATCTAAACTAGTCTTTAAAAAATGGCCTTGATCTGTCTTCAGAGCTATACTTGAATCCTATGTTGCATAGTAGAACTTGCCAATGGTTAGAGTCCCTAGACATTTTGAGATCCCAAGCTGATCTATGTTGACTCCCACTGAACTTCCAGCCCACTAAAACCAAACCCCAATCTTTGGAAAATAAATTATTTCTGGGGGGAAATTTGATAGCAAGTATCACTTAAAAAAGGTTTCATTTCTCAAATATATAGAGAAAAGAGTCAAATTTATAAGACTACAAAGTACATCCCAACTGAAAATGGCCAAAGGATATGAACCAGCAGTTCTCAGAAAAAGAAATTAAAATTATCCATAGTAGTAGTCTCTCAGTAACCGAGGATGACGATTGTCTTTGTGCATTTTCATCTATGGTGTATAGATGAGTGTGCACAAAGATACTTGTGCGTGAAGGAGATTTAAGTGGAAAAGTCGATGCACAGAGACAGTCCCACTCTCTCGGCGTTGGAAGCCTGGGTCCATTGGCACAAAAAGTCATTACACCTGGAGACTTCCTCAGCTGCATTGGATGGCCGTGTTGTCTTTTGTGCTCCAACATGCCCTCAGCACTCCACAGTGCCTTGCTGCATCGCCATCTCAGCCGTTGAACCTTCTGCCTGTTCCTCCGAAACAGTCTTCACATGCTGGATGAGCAAAGCCCTGGTTCAACAGGGGTCGACAACCCGATGGCTACCCTCACAAGGTTTAGCCGGTCTGTCGAAGCCATTGCCCGGGATGTAGCCACTGCCGCATGCTAGAAGCTACTGGGAGCCACAAGTGAGAGCTGGGTGTCAGGTGGGGGTCAGAGGCTGGAGAGCTGCCCATAGCGACATGAAGAAAAAAAATATGCCCCAAATCTCTACTAATTAGAGAAATGCAAATTAAAACAATTCTGAAATACCACCTCACACCTACTTACCAGCCTGGCTAACATGAGCAAAAAGGAAAATTACCAATATTGGAGGAGATTTGGGAAAATTGGGACACTAATATACAGTTAGTGAACTGTGAACTGATATAGCCATTCTGGAGAGCAATATGGAACCAGACCCAAAGGGCCACAAAAGTATGCAAATCTTTTCCCTGAGCCATACCACTACTGGATCTATGTCCCAAAGAAATCAGATATAAGGGGGAAAGACCTCCATTTAACCAAATTTTTTATCAGCTCTTTTTGTAGTAGGCAAAGAATTAGAAACTGGGGGTTTTCCATCACTTGCGGGATGGATGAGAAGTTATGGTATTAGGATTAATAACAGCTAAGGGCAGGGTAAAGAATAATGCGTAAGGTTTATTTAAGAGCAGACAGAATCTTGGGAAGAGGGGTGGTTGGAATTCTGGGTAGCAGGAGTTGGTTGGTGTTTTCCAACTGCCAACAGGCTCCTGGTGGTTTTTGGCCTAGGAGGTTGGTGTTTCTGTTCTCTGGAACACTGAAAAAACTCAGGGGCAGGAGAAGGAGGAGGACAGGTTAGAGTATCTGGAATAAGTTTGTGGGAGAAATTAACAGAAAGGAGAAAGAGAGAAACTGTTTTTCCTATGGGTGGCTGCTGAGAGGGCCAGGCCATTTTGAGGCCTAATAAGGCCTAAAAAGCCTAGCTAAGCCTAGAAGGGCTGGCAGTGGGCAGAGTGAGAGGACTACTAACTGATTAAAAGCTGAAGGAGATTTACAGAGACATTAAATATATAATTAGAGGATTAGTAATTAGCATAATATTATTTAATATAGTCTCAGGTTTTTTTAGTGATAGATAAGGAGTTTTAAGGAGGCTCAAGGGAAACCCTGAGTGAGAAGCAGGTACATGAGGACTAGATGCACTGGGATAAATTTAGACCCCTTTTAGATTAGGGAATCCTAATCCTTCAAACCTTTCTTTACCTTTCCTTGCCTTTCTTAAACCTTAATTGTTATTAAATAGAGGGGTTTTTTTACATATGTCACTAGCCATTGATCTTGCACAGGCCAAAAATAGCTACATGGTGCTTCAGTGTCCACAAGTAGTAAAGGAGATACTGAATCCCAATTTCCCCCTTAACATTCCTAGCTGTTCCTAATTGCAACATTCCAGCCATTAACATTTTTGGTTATTCCTATTTGTAACAATGGTATATGCTTGTAATAGAATACTATAGCACCACAAGAAAGGACAGACAGGATAATGTTCAGAAAAAAACCTGGAAAGATTTATGTACACTGATGGAAAAAGAAGTGAGTAGAATCAGGAAAATAATGTATACAGTAACAGATATATACAATCAACTGTGAAGGACTAAACAACTATCAGCAAAGCAAATTTCCAAGGTAACCACAAGAGACTCAAGATGAAAAATGCTACTCACAGCCAAAGAAGGAACTGTTGGAGTCTGATTGCAGATCAGATCATGCTGGGAGAATTTATTTTTCATATACTGTATTAATTCCTGTATATTAGGAAGAACCACTGTGTATTCCTGAATCTGGGATCTAGGTCAGAGATAGCATGTAGTCTGCAGCTGTTTGCATTTTCTTTGGCCTTAGGAATCCCAAAAGGATGTCGTCCTTTTTACCAGAATTTGGTTAATAAATGAAGGAGAAAAGAGTTCCTTTACTGACAAAGAGCCTGATGAACCACTTCTTAATTATGTAGGACCAATTGGCATGGTCAATGGAGGGACTGAATAAAGAGTTCCTAAAAATCTATTCATCAGTCTGCCTGACCCAACTCAAGTTGTTGCTGGTCATGAGAAACAACATGGAGGCCAATATTACTTTATTGGTTATGATATATAAACCTTATGTAATCAATATATTTCTATTCTTACTGAAAAATCAGTCTCTCAAGATCATTTTAATGATAACAGTTATGGCTGACCACAATAGGATTAATGAATCCTCCTTTTGCTTACCAAAATACTTTCACTCCAACCCTGGGCCATGTTGGGGCTTTTCTTCCACCATGATTTCCTTTCTAGTGAGTAAAAGGCAGAAGAAGTTCATCCCTATTCCTGATCATATATTCTGTGGGTAAGAATTATGCCTTATGTGTATATGTTAAGTGTATGGCTTTTGTATGTGCATATTAAATTAACTATTTTAGAAGGTCTTTATGTCTCGAAGTTGTGTGTATATCTGTGTGTGTATCTGTATATTAAATACATCATTGTGTAAACAATAAGAACTCTAGAGTTGATTCATTGAGAATACTGGAATTGATTTACCTAGAACAGTGATGGCAAATCTATGGCACAAGTGCCAAAGATGGCATGCAGAGGGCTTGCTGTGAGCACTCAGTTTCTCCCCTTCCCCAGAGTTTATTACTAGGAAGGCAGAGGGAATCTAGCAAAGCTGTTCCCCTCCCCCTCTCCACAGTACTTGATAACATTTTTTTCAAAGCCCCCTCCCCTCTGTCCACCAATCCAATGGGAGTGCACAGGAGGTAAGGTGGGCAGCTCACAGGTGGAAGAACTAGAGGGGAGAAAAGAACTTGGGACATTCCCCTCCCCCTACCTGCACTTGCTGAGGACATTCCTCATTTCACCCACTCCACCTCCCAGCAGTCCAATGGGAGCATATTCTCTCTCCACTGTGGGAGGATAAAGGTGGGGGCAGGGCATGCCCTACACTAAGTGCAAGAAGAGGGGCAAGGAATGTGGGTCTTGAGGTGGGCACACACAGCACTCAGTCTGGGAGTAGGGTGGGACAGGGACAGGCACTCCATCTCTAAAAGGTTTGCCATGGCTGACATAGAGTGAGAGAACTAGATGGAGTTTACTTAAGTAAATAGTTGCATGTATTGATGGGCATTAAATTGGGGTTCTATGTTGAAGTCTCTATGTAAGACTTAATTTTGTGTTTTTTTTTAAATAGGGTTTTGAGAATCAGGAAAGCCATCCAGAAGCTAGAAGTGGCAAGGTGTCCTGAACCCCCTAACTGGAATGAATAGGGCCATTTGGAAATCTCTCTGTGAGATTTAGCTCTCGAGAAAAGTCTTGCAAAGCAGGGAAGTACCTTTTAGTTAATTAGGTCACAATTTTGTACAATATATTTGGTTGGTATATGTTTGTATGTATCTGTTTGTGAAGTGAGCTAAAAGAATGAAAGTCTAAGAAGTCAGGTTTCAAGTAGTCAGGGCATAAAGGGAGAGACAGTTTACTTCAACTGGAATTTTTGAAAACTTTGGTTTGGGTTTAAGAAAGCAAGCTTGAATTTGAAAAACCTATTATGGCCTAGGTACATTTATATAGAAAATTTTTAAGGCTTACCATAACATCTGATATAAAATCTATAATGACTTCAGCTGAGAATTTATTCTAACTTTGTTACTTAATTTTGAAATAAATTTTGAGCTAACTTGTTCATTTGTCATTTATTATCATTTCAAAAGTATGAAGCGGTTTGTTTTTATACTATCTGTATCTTTTTAAGTAGGGTTTTTTGGTGTGTTTTTTTAATGTTTTGTATTTTTGTTTATATTGTAATAGGCAAATTATTTTTATATTTATTCCTTATATATTTCCAGAGAGTGGCCAAAATCCACGGATTACACACAATATAAAAATTAATTAGAAATTTAAATAGGTTGGCAAAAAGTTTCTAAATTACGAAGTGAGAATTTGGGGGGAGTGATTGCAACATAAAAACACATGAAAGTCATGTTAGCAGTTATAAAAGCTAGATTTGGGGAAAGGGGTAATAGCTATTTTAGGTTGACTTTTAATTTATCTCCTCTTTCCCAAAGCAGGTCTTGGGTTGGCAAAGACGTAATTTCTTTTTTGGTGGGGGAGGAGAGAATGGAGTGTCATGCATTTTTGGTTGTTTGTAAAACTCCTGTACCGGAAAGGGAGTGCCCTAATGGCTCCCTGTCAAGTACATCCAACAAACATTTTTGACATCATGTTATAAAACACCAAAGCATCATAGTTAGGCACTCCATGTAACATATAGTCATCATATTTGAGGCTCTTTATTAAGCCTCAGTTTCCCCAAGAAACAGAGGGGAGATTGTAAGAATCTGTTTTTCATATACTATATTAGTTCCTAAATGTTAGAGAATATTACTGTGTATTCCTGTATCTGGGATCTGTGACACACCACCTAATTCCGACTTTTTTCTGTTTTCTTTGTCTTGGAAATCCCAAAGAATTTCTTCCTTTTCTTAATAGAATTTGGTTAATAAATGAAGAAGACAAGAGTTATTTTCCTGTAGACCTGACTTTCCAAATATCAGTCTGGGTAAGGGGTAAGGGTCTGATGGACCACCTCTTAATTTAATTTAATTTAATTTGAAATGCCTTAGGCTAAATAATTAGTTCCTAAAAATCTATTTATCAGGCTTCCTGATCCAACTCAGGTCATCCCTGGTCAGGAGAGACACCCATGGAGACCTATTGCATTTTATTAATCAGCATACTGGCCTAATCAGTGATCCTGCTGTCAACCAACTATCTTCCCAAGTGTGTGAACCCACAAGATGGGAGTCAAATTGAGTGAAAGACACTAGAAACTGAGGAAAAGGCAAAGAATATTTTAAGGTATTCTTCTCCGCACAAGGAGCATGCATGCAGGAGCCCCTCTCCTAAGGAGAGAAGCCCATTTAGATACAGAAATTAGCCAGCTTTTATTGTTTGAAAAATGAGGAAAAGAGAAAAGAAGCAATCCAAGGGGAAAGTAAATCAGCAAATTCTCAACAGTAAGTCCTTAGAATGACTTTGCAGGTAATCATTATCTCATCTGGAAATCTCTAGAGTCCTTCTGGTGAGATGATCATCATCATATCAGGAAAGGTTTTTAGGATTTTTCTCAACCCAGGCCCACTAGTCACAAAGGATGATTGTTATGTATCAGAAACACCTAGAAAAATGAAGGCTAGAACAAATACAACCAATTATTATACTCAATATTCCTTTCACTTTCTCACTGATATAATCAATAAACATACATTCTTACCCAAAGACCATTCTCTCAAGAACATTTTAATCATAACAAAGCCAACTTCCCCTTTATTTCCTTCATGAATTTTTTATCATATGTGTCTTCTGTCATGACATGAGCAATACGGAAATATGTATTTCATGAAAGCACTGATGTAACCTACATCCGACTATTTACTGCCTTGGAGAGGAGTGAGGAAGAGAAGGAGGGGAAAGTCTGAATCTTAAAATGTCAGAAGACAATTGTAAAAAATTGTTTCTACATGAAACTGAAAAAATTAAGAAATGAAAAGATTTCCAATCTACAATTCTTTTACTTTGTACTAGTGAAGTTGCTATAGTAAATATAAGTACAAGACTTGACTCACTTAAATTTATTTGATTAATTCTTTATAGGAAAAGAAAAGAGGGTCCAGGACATAGCCACATGGGATATCTATGATTACAGGATGTGACCTGAATGAATACTAAGCAAAAGGGACTGAGATTGAAAAGTCAGATAGGTAGATAAACAACTAGGAGAGTAGTATTCTGAAAAAATAGAGAGAAGAGAATATCAAGGAGAAGAGAGAGAATGGCAGTGTTAAAGGCTTCAGAGAGAGCAAGATTCCTCACCCCTCACTCGGTTCTGAGAAGTTCTGGGCTCTGCTTGTTAAAGGTAAGCAAATATTTAGGTTCATCCTGTAAGACACAAAATTCATGGTTAACTGTGGCATTCTTCCAGTTCTGAACATGAATGGATGTTGGCTTAGTCTGTTACCCCAATTTTTAATGATCCTATTTCAAGAAAGGGACATGGTCAAGAAAATAGACCTTAGTAAAGGACACCAATAAAAGAAAACATGAGAACACAAGACTAAGATCCAAGGATATCCTCTCCTGAAATACTATAATCAGAAAACATAAATTATAGGCCAATATTATTCATGCAAATTGATTCAAAATGTTAATGAACTGTCAAATAGAACACAAGACTCTATTTTTTTAATCATCCATTTAAACCAAGTAGTGTTTATACATAGAATACAAGGTCAATTTACTACTATAGTGGGGGGAAAAATCAACCTAATAAATTATATTAACTACAAAAATTCTATGATTATCTGCTTTCTATTTGTTTCCATTGCCTTATATATAAATCTATTAATTCCCTGAGGTTTGTGACCTGGAATCTTGCAACAGATATTGGCAATAGGACTCTAAGTGTTCTCAAATAATGAAGTTTATAGAGTATCTTCATTGGGGTAATCAACCAGAGAAGTACAAATCCTCCCCAAAGTATACCCATAATTTGGCACCCACAAATAGGTCTTTATTTAAAAGCATCCTTTTATGATATTTTAAAAATTAAATTCCACATTAACTAAAAGAAATTTCTCTGATATGATTAAAACAATCCTGGCAGAACTGGGTGGTTCAGTAGACTGAGTTCAAATCTGGCCTCAAATATTTCCTAGCTATGTCACCCTGGGCAGGTCACAACCCCAATTGCTTAGCTCTCACCACTCTTCTACCTTAGAACCTATACACAGTATTGATTCTAAGACATAAGATATGGGTTTAAAAAAACCCATAGACGACCTGTAAGCATTCATTTGCCACAAAAGCTCTTATGATACCTCTTGTGAAAGTGGATCTTCATGGAACCCAGCACAGATGCAGAAAGTTTTTGGAAATTAAAGCTGTAAATCAATCAAAAGAATTGTCATTCTGAAAAAGACAAACATTTCTCTGGCCTGTCAGGTGGGCACCATTTTTTACTATGCCCAGCCCTGAGTTGTTCCTCTCTCCCTCCCTCTCTCCCTCCCTCTCTCCCTCCCTCCCTCTCTCTCTCTCTCTCTCTCTCTCTCTCTCTCTCTCTCTCTCTCTCTCTCTCTCTCTCTCTCTCTCTCTCTCTCTCTCTCTCCAGCTTCTCAACTGATTGCAGAAAAAAAATCTGTCAAGGACAGCACTGAGTAGTTCAGATTCTTCACTGTTGGCAGATGATGCTGGACAGATAGCCATCCTGTATCTTAAAATATGAAGGAAGTAATGGGGAGAGTATGGCCAACCTGGCAAGGGCATTGTACCCCCAAAACCATAGAAGTTTTTCAGGAAAATCTTTTGCTCCCTTGCATTCTTGTAACTCCTAACCCCAAACATCTGATAACTCCAATAAGACACTGGGAGAATTATCCTCCTTGGATCTTTCTTTGGATGGACAGAGAGATACACCTCCAGGCTATGCCTTGATACCATCAGGCTGTATCTAAGACATCTACCTGTCATGACCCCTAAACTATGAGAGTCACCCCCTATGTCTTCAGGCAGACCATAGTCAAATGACCAACTTCCCCCATGCCTCAGTGCATTCCACTCTAGAGTCATATCTACCCTGTTGTAAAGAGTATAATAAAGACCCCTGAAATCATATCATCTGGGAATAGTTTCCATCCATGCTGTTGCCCCTAGGAGGCAATCTTCCTGGTCAGATTTAACATTACCTTATAAATTAATAAATTTATATTATTATTTTTAAGCTAAGTTTGGGGGTCTTGCATCCTTGCAAAAGATACCCTTCCCAAACCCCAGAGATTCACCTCAAGCCCCCCACAACAAACCTATTGGCTAATCTGAGAAGCCAAGCTAGCTGCTAATGTATGTGTGGACTTAGAGACCAGCCATAGTGACCAGTCATCACCAGTTATGATGAGGCCAAGGCTAAAGAGATTCTCTCTGAGGATATAAAGATCCTAATGAAATCAAGCAAGAACAAGAAATTGGTCAAGAAGCTGACTTTTTAAATGATGGGTTTCTGGCCTCTGATTCTTTGATCAAGCAAATCTCTTAAATACTGGACTCTGAACCAAAGCTGGAAAGTTTCCATTGACCAACTGTTTTATGAAGCCCCCAAATTTACCTTTGTCCCATGGGAACTTGCCTTCAAGAAATTCCCAAACTGATCCTTGTCCAAGACTTAATAATAAGCCATCAAGCACCCAGTAGGCATCCTTAATGAGAGTGATAGAGAAACTTACGTCTTAAATACCCTCTTTGGCTTCTTGGTGTATGAAGTAACAAAACTCCATCCTGGGCACCCTGACAGTGGGTATTACAGATTGTGAGAGAGACATGAAGAGAGAGAGGTTTTAAAGGACAAGCCAGGACACAAGAGTCAAGGATGGGGACCTGTCTGTCAATCAAGAAAAAGGTTCCAAATGAAATGTTCCCAGGAGTGGCAGTTGGGGTTTCTGGCCACAGAGGAGAGGAAGAAAAACTTGTGACTTGGTCTCTGTCTCTCAGGCTCTGGGCAGTTGAAGCTGATCAGGGGAGAAACTTTGGGACTTTGGTTTCTCTCTGGAGTTGAAGCTGGCTGAAAGACCCTTGCCGGGGCTTGGCTTGACTTTGAGTTATTTGACCAAAGGAGGATCTGATTCTGTCTCTCTCTGAGATTTCACTGACCAACAGTTGGAGGAAAGCCAGGCTGAAGGAGAGATTTTTAACTTTGTTTCTCTCTGGGGTTAAACTGAGAGACCTTGCTGACTTTGTGAAGAAGAAAGAAGAGTTTAAACAACTGTTGTCCTCCATCTCTCTAACGGTCTTAAAGTCCCAGTTTGTGACTGGACTACTTTCTCAAACCCTCAAATTTTCCCTCATTATAGATTAGGGACATCCTCATTCCTCTTACCTCAGTTTCCTATCCTGTTATCCCAATAAACCCCTTAATTTGAAAAAGGAAAAGAATATCTTTATACTTTATTCAAGGGGGGAAGGAAGAAACCAAAGGCTTCAAGAAGAACTGGGAGATGAGGTAGGCAGGAAGGAGAGGGTTGGAGAAGGGAGGGAGTGAAAGCAGGAGGAGGTTAGAAAGATATACTGATCCATCAGCCATCAATAGGGATCAATAGGCAAACCCCAGAGCATTCCCCAGAGCAGTTCCCCTGTGTGGCAGCATCCCTGTACCAAAAGTAGGATCACACTGAGAACAACAAATGGGATCCAAGGAAGACCAAAGTCCAGAAGATGTTCTGCAGGACTGGCAGTTACCTCTCAGAATTTGAGGGAGTGCCAGGAACATTCTTTCAACTTCAGCTTAAACTCCTCTCTTTTCCTCTTTTTACATTCTCTTTGGAACTCTTCCCCTTGCATTCCAGCCAAGAACTTATATTTGTTCACCCTGCAACTCATTACACTTTACTTTATCTCTCATTCCATTCCCTCAATCTGAGCACAGATTTGAACCTAGGATCTCCTGACTCTAGACCTGCCTCTCAATCCACTGAGCCACCCAACTGCCCCCATCAACAATATTATTTAACATAGTATTATGAATGTTAACAATAGCAATAAGAGAAGAAAAGGAAACTGAAGGAATCAATGGGCAAAGAGGTAATAAAACTATGTCTATTTGCAGATGACATGCAGATGTGAGAAATCCTAGAGATTCAGCTAAAAAGTTAGTTAAAACTATTATTAATTTCAGCAAAGTAGCATTATGTAAAATAAACCTATATAAATTATCAGCAGATAGAATAAAATAACTTAAAACTATTCCTGCTAAAAGAAGCCCAGAAACTACAAGAACATTATTATAAAACACTTTTTATATAAGTAACATCAGATATAAATAACTGGAAAAACAATCACTGTTTAAAGATTAGCACAGCCAATATAATTAAAATAACAATCTTACCTAAACTAATCTACTTAGTCAATGCCATCCCAATGAAATAATCAAAAAGTTATTTTGAGTTAGGAAAAATAATAACAAAATTCATTTGGAAGAACAAAAAGATCAATAATATCAATATCAAAAGAATAAATGGGGGAAAATGTAAAGTAAGGAGGTTTAGCAGTATCAGATTTTAAATTTTATTATAAAGCAGGAATTACCAAAACTATCTGGATTGCCTAAGAAACAGAAAGGTAAGTCATTGAAACAAAACAGATGTACAAAAAACAGCAGGACAAAATTACAATAATCTTATATTTGACAAAATCATGAAATCAGTATTTGATTTTAAAAAAAGAACTGTGACAACTGGAATATGTTGGCAGAAACTAGTTCAAAACCAATATCTTATAACATTCACTAAGATAAGATGAAAATGGTTACGTGATCTAGATGTAAAAGAATATATAAGTAAATTAGAAGAAGTATATTACCTACCAAATTTATGGATGGGAGAGGAATTTATGAGTAAATGGAAATAAATGGAAAGCATTGTGAAATGTCAAATGGATAATTTTGAGTATATTAAATTGAAAAAGGTTAGTACAAGCAAAACAAATTCTGCAAAGATTAGAAAGAAAACAAAATTGTTGGGAGAAATGGTAAAATTATATAGACAACCTGTCAGGTAGAGGTCTCATACCTAACATATACAGAAAACTTTATCAAATGTATAAAAATAAAAATCATCCCCCAATTGATAAATAGACAAAAGATATGAAAATTTTTCAGATAAAGACATCAAAGCTATAAATAATGCTCTAAATCACTACTGAGTAGAGAAATACAAACCAAATCAGTTCTGAGATATCATCTCATGCCCATCAGACTGGATAAAATGAGAAAAGGGCAAAATGTAGGATAGGATGTGGAAAAAATGGGGACACTGATATACTTTTGGTGGAGCCATGAAATGATCCAACCATTTGGGAAAGCAATTTGGGATTATACCCAGAGAGTAATAAAACTATGGATGTCATTAGTTCCAGAAATACCATTGCCAAGTCTGTTTACCTAGGAGGTCAGAGAAAAGGGGAAGGAACTTATAAATACCAAAATATGTATAACAGTTTCTTTATGGTGGCAAAGAATCAGAAATTGAGGGAATGATAAAATACTTAGGAATCTATGTGCTGAGACAAACACAGGAACTATATGAACACAACTACAAAACACTTTCCACACAACTAAAACTAGATCTGAGCAATTAGAAAAACATCAATTGCTCATGGTAGGACGAGCTAACATAATAAAATTGACCATCCTACCCAAACTTATTTATTTAGTGCCATACTTATAGAACTTCCAAAAAACTTTTTTACTGAATTAGAAAAAAACCATAACAAAGTTAATTTGGAAGAACAAAAGATCAAGGATATCCAGGGAAATCATGAAAAAAAAAAAGCAAAGGAAGGTGGCCTTGCAGTAACAGATCTCAAAATATCCTATAAAGCAGTGGTCATCAAAACAATTTGGTACTGGCTAAGAGACAGAAAGGAGGATCAGTGGAATAGACTTCGGGTAAGTGACCTCAGCAAGACAGTCTATGACAAGTCCAAAGATCCCAGCTTTGGGGACAAAAATCCACTATTTGATAAAAACTGCTGGGAAAATTGGAAGACAGTGTGGGAGAGATTAGGTTTGGATCAACACCTCAGACATACACCAAGATAAACTCAGAATCGGTGAAAGATTTGAACATAAAGAAGGAAACTATAAGTAAATTAGGTGGACACAGAATAGTATACATGTCAGACCTTTGGGAAAGGAAAGATTTTAAAACCAAGCAAGACTTAGAAAGAGTCACAAAATGTAAAATAAATAATTTTGATTACATCACATTAAAAAGTTTTTGTACAAACAAAACCAATGTAACCAAAATTAGAAACGAAATAACAAACTGGGGGGAAAATCTTCATCACAAAAACCTCTGACAAAGGTCTAATTACTCAAACTTGCAAAGAGCTAAATCAATTGTACCAAAGAATAAAGTCATTCTCCAATTGATAAATGGGCAAGGGACATGGATATTCAATTTTCAGTCAAAGAAATCAAAACCTTCAAGAAGTACTTGAAAAAGTGTTCTAAATTTCTTATAATCAGAGAGGTGCATATCAAAACAACTCTAAGGTATCACCTCACACCTAGCAGATTGGCTAACATGACAGTTATGGAAAGTAATGAATACTGGAGGGGATGTGGCAAAGTCAGGACATTAATTCATTGCTGGTGGAGTTGTGAATTGATCCAAACATTCTGGAGGGCAATTTGGAACTATGCCCAAAGGGCGATAAAAGACTGCCTGCCTTTTGATCCAGCCATAAAACTGCTGGGTTTGTACCCCAAAGAGATAATAAAGAAAAAGACATGTACAAGAATATTCACAGCTGTGCTCTTTTTGGTGGCAAAAAAAATGGAAGGGGATGTCCTTCAATTGGGGAATGGCTGAACAAATTGTGATATCTGTTGGTGATGGAATACTACTGTGCTCAAAGGAATAATAAAGTGGAGGAATTCCATGGGAACTGGAACAACCTCTAGGAAGTGATGCAGAACAAAAGGAACAGAACCAGGAGAACACTGTACACAGAGACACAGAGACCCTGTGGTACAATCGAATGTAATGGACTTCTCCATTAGTGGCAATACAGTGTTCCTGAACAACCTGGAGGGATTTACAAGAAAGAACACTATCCACATTCAGAGGAAAAACTGTGGGAGTAAAAAGACCAAAGAAAAACAACTGCTTGATTACATGGGTTGAGGGGGTTATGATTGGGGATGTCGACCCTAAATGATCATCCTAATGCAAACAACAACAATATGGAAATGGGTTCTGATCAAGGACACATGTAATACCCAGTGGAATTGTGCGTCGGCTATGGCAGGGGAGTGGGGAGGGGAAGGAGGAATAGAAAATGATTTTTGTAACCAAGGAATAGTGTTTGTAACTGACCAAATAAAAAAATAATGCTATCAAAAAACAAAAAGAAATTGGAGGGATGTCCATCAATAGGTGAATGGCTAGTCAAATCATGGTACATGATTGTGATGGAATACTACTGAGCCATAATAAATGAAAAGCAGACTAATTTTTTTTAACCCAGAAAGAACTACATGGGATAATAAACAGTGAAATGAGTAGAACCGGAAGAACATTGTATATAGCTACACATTTAATTCTTGAAGAATAACTTGTGAATATCACCCCCAGAGAATGAACTGAAGAATGGAAACATGAATGGCATAATCTATATACATATATCTGTCTCCTAGAGGATGCTTTCTATGATACAAGGGGCAAAAGGGAGAGACTGAGATCATTGTAAATAAATTCAATTATAAAAAGAATAAAGAAAATAACTGTCTTAATCACTAAAGCAAATGAACAAAGATACAGGGAAATTATATGAAAATTGCAACAAGATCCACCTAGTAAAAGCATCATTCATTTTGATGAGTAATGACATCTTTGCAAAATTGGAATAATTGACTATGATGAGAAATGTGTTGAAAAACCTGTATTAAGAAGCAGACATGGGAGAAGTCAAAGACTTATTATCTACATAGAAGCTTCTTGCATTTACATCATGAATACTTCCTATGAGAGAAGAAAAAGTAGATGCTTTATTTTGTAAGCAAAAAAATAATGTAATAGGCAAGAAATTATTATATTTGAGGAGCAAGAAAAGACTTTATCATTAATGCAAAAATATTTTATATCCACAATATGAAAACTGTCCTGTAGTTAATTTTTTTAAATCAAAGTTAGAAAAAATAAGAAAAGATATTAAAGACAATTGAAAGAACTTAGATCTCAGCTACTGTCACAAGAAACTGATCATTAAAAATGGAGAAACTATAGGGGAAAATTATGTGAGCATCAATTATAATAATTGTAAGCAGAAGATTAACACAATAGTGAAAGTTCCAAAATGTACTCAAGTCCACAAATACTGAGAAGGGTACCAATTGTAGGCAACACTATTTTAGAATAGGAATGCTTTTAGAAAATCTTAAAGATGCTCATAAGGAATATCATAAAGCAGAGAGAATCCGTGGTGGGTAAAACCAAATTAAGGAACAATAGCAAGGGATTTAACAAAGCAACTAAGTAAATTTACCTTGATGGCATGTAAGCATAAAATTGTAAAGAGAAGAACCAATAAAAGTAAAATGGAAGTGATCTGTAAAGATTTTTTTAATAAATTGTGCATGACATCAAGGATGGTAGATCAGCCACAACTGAAATCAAATATTAGAGTTCCAGATATATCTTTGTGGATGGCTAGAAGTGCTAAATGTTCTTGTTTGCAAATGACATTGTACTGGTTCCATCAATCATAAAATATTGCATACTTTCATGGAAGAGAGATGTAAGCAATGAAAACAGCTTAACTTTAACAAGGTAAAATCAATGATGAACCTTGAAGCAGGAGTAAAAGATATCAAAGAATCATATGATAAGGAAAGAAAGAAGGCCAATCATATAGCAAGGATAAGGAACAACGGGTGGACAGGCATGTTCTTCAGAGGCATCCTTGCAAACCCAAGAAAAAATGAGTACAGTCTCCAGAGCCTGAATGGGTCCTCTAATGTGAAATTTTAAAAATACGGATGGGGGGTAGTTAGGTGGCTCAGTAAAATTGAGACCCCTGCCCAGGTATGGGAGGTCCTAAGTTCAAATCTGGCCTCAAACACTTACTTGCTGTGTGACCCTGGGCAAGTCACTTGATACCCATTGCCAAGCCTTTACCACTCTTCTGCCTTGGAACCAATACAGTATTGATTCCAAAACAGAAGGTAAAGGGCATGGAGGGGGGCGTTAATTTAAAAGAAAATATATAGATTCCAATAGAGTGAACAGGCATGGCTTGGGTTGATATTTGCAATTATAAGAATGAGATTAGAGAAAGATAAATTTAGATAAGATTAAGCTTGAAAAAATAAGAGTGTTGTCTCCAAAAGCTGCTAGATGCAGATCATGCCAAAAATGCAATAGAAGGATTTAGAATGCACACAGAGGAGGGGTGTGTGTGTGTGTGTGTGTGTGTGTGTGTGTGTGTATGTGTGTGTGTGTGTGTGAGGAACTGACAGTTCCTTGCCTTGGCAATTAGAGGAAGGAGCTGCTTTCTTCTGTGGCTGTGAAAAATCCAAGTTTTTAGCTTTTAGTGGGAATATTAGCTAGTGGCAGGCAGCTCAGTGTACCGAAGAGTCCATTTTGCAATAGGCAGAGTTTGGGGGAAAGCAGTATTAGTTTCTTAGTGCTAGAGCATCCCTGTGTTTTGATCCTCATCTTCTACCTTTGATTTACAAATAAATATAGATATTTTTTCTATAAGATAGTCTCCAAGACTTTGTGTGTGCTGGTCCAGTGAAGGAAGGCTCATTCTGCCTTCCTTTCACAAAAGGGAATTGGGTTACTCTGTAGTCAGCAAACAGAGTATCCAAACTAATTCCCTATCTCAGATACCATCTATCAACATTATTTCTTCACAGTGTTGGAAGGAATATCAAAATTGCTGAGATATGCTTAAGATTTTGACTGTCTCCTACTGGCCTAAGCAGATAATTGGTACAGAACTGTGTTCAGTTCTGAGAGTCACATTTAGGGAGGGCACTGATAAGCAAGAATGTCCACAGAGCAGACATTTATGGTGAAGATCACAACTTCATACTTTATAAGAATGTGTTGAAGAAAACATATCTTTATCTTTAAAAAGTTTTCTAAGTAACGCATATGATTGGCATTATTAAAAACTAGGGGTTGCAATAAAAATTACAATCAACAAAGGGCAGCAGAAGGAAAAACAAAATAAATTGTTGACTACATAATCTTATCTTAACAATCAAATGAGTTAGAGAAAAAATCATAGAAACAATGAACAATTTCATTAAAGAAAATTAAAATGAGGAGGCAACATATCAAAATTTAAGGAAGGCAGCCAAAATGGTCTTTAGGGAGAAATTCATGACTCTAGATGTTTACATCCATAAAACAAAGGGCAGATCAATGAATTTAGCATGCATCAAAAAAAAATTAAAATTTCCTGATTAACCACCAATGAAATATTAAAAATCAAGGAAGAAATTAATAAAATTGAAAGTAAGAAAACCATTGAATAAATAAATAAGGAGATGGTTTTATGAAAATATCAATAAAATAAATAAACTATTGGTTAACTTGATTTTTTACAAAAAAAGAAAACCAAATTCCTTGTATCAAAAAAGGAAAAAGGCAAAATCACAACCAATGAAAAAGAAATTAAAGCAATAATTGGAAATCATTTTGTCCAACTATATACCAATAAATCCCACAATATAACTGAAATAGAAGAATACTTAGAAAAATATAAACTACCCTTATTAACAAAAGATGATACAGAATACTTCAGTAACCCCATCACAGAAAAATAAATTGAACATGGTTCATGCCTTCACAGAACTTACAATCTTATTGGCAGAAGGGATAAACCTGGATAAAACAATGAGTGATTGTGGTAAATGTTTACTACTGGACCATTATCCCTGTCCATGGAAAACTGAGCTCTTTTGATAAAGATGAGATTCATGATCTCGCTCTGAGATCTTAGGATGTGGCATCCCTGTTTAGATCCTGTCTTAAATGGACACTGTCTACTAGCTCTGCTGCAACCTAGCAAATGAGTCCAAACCATGAAATATGTGAAGGGAAACACAATTAGGATACACGAAGTATAGTATTCAGACAATGAGCCCATACAGTGCAAAGGAATACAGAAGAGGAAAAAGTCGGGAACACCACAAATGAGTTGCTATAATCTTCATGGATGTCTACCATTATTTATTTTCTCTCACACACCACAACATTATTCTTACATAAAATTCATTCATTAGGTCAAATCAAAGGAGGCTAAAATGTACGTTTCTTCCCTCAACTACATATGAAGGGAATCCTCCGCATTTATCTCTGATAAAAGCATTAAGCCACACTGCTTTAACCCAGTAGAGGTTAAGAAGAGCACTAAAGAATGGAGCAGTATCTATAGTCTGACTTGGAGGCATTTCATTTGAGACCTGAAGGACATGTTTTTCTTGGATAGGGACAAAAAAATCCATGCAGGAAGAAGTGGATATACCAAGGTTCAGATAGGAATGAAAATTGGGGAAAAATAAAGTTTTACTCAGTAAGCCTTGCCTACTCTTGTAACTTTTCCTGGGTTTAACCATGAACCCATAACTTAACCTTTCTAACTTTCAGTTTCTTCCTCTATGAAGTAGAGACAATCTGTGGAACCTAGGTTACTATGAAGCTCAAATCAGAGGCTATGTGTGGCATGTTTTAAAAACCTATATTGTTGGTTTTCTTTTAATTTAAAACCAAACTGGACCTAAACCCCAAGACACCAGAAATGTTTTATAGAGACTAAAACGTATCCATAAAATTCAGAGGATGAGATAATCTGGTTTGATGTGTTAAACTGACCCCAAGGAGCTCCTTTCTTTGTTCCAAAACAATGAAAAGAAAAGAAAGTATGCAAATAGGAAAACGTGCCAAGAAATGAGAGTTGAATATTTTGCACTCTGAGAAATGGATTGTTTCTCTGTCCCTTCACATTTCTTTTATTAACCAATCAGGAAGAATTTTTAAGGGGGAATTTCCCCACTTGCTTTGTGCACAACTAGCTTACAGATTGTCTCTCTTTGTCACATTGCTGGAAAGTCTGTATAAAAATCAGCCTTCCCTCCACTGCTCAGCAGTCCAATCTATTGAGTCTTCTCTCAGGTAAGCTTGTGTTTCTCCGAGCCTTTCTTTGCCTCCCTTTTGCTCTAGAACCTGTATGGCACCTCCCTGACACAATTACTGTGACAAGGACATTTTCTTCTGTTTCTTTGTATGACTCCAGGGCTAATACATATGAAACTAAATAAGAACAGTAGTAATACAATGTAGTCTCCTTGAGAGAAGGAAGGGAATGCTTTGATTGAAAGTTTTTTTGGAGGGAGCTGGGTAGCTGATTAGCTCAGTGGATTGAGAACCAGGCCTAGAGATGGGCTAGGTTCAAATGCAGCTTCAGATACTTCCTAGCTATGTGACCCTGAGCAAGTCACTTAATCCCTACTGCCTAGCCCTTACCACTCTTCTGTCTTTGAACCAATACACAGTATTGATTCCAAGATGGAATCCCTTTTTGTATCTTTTGTATCTCTGGGTCATAACCAAACACAAGACATAGGATAAGCATATAACCAATGCATTGTGAACCAATTTAGTTGTAATTGAATAATGTATAATTGAATAATATTGTTGAGTAACAAAATACAAAACTGGGAGCAAAGTACAGAAAAATGTAATGATATCCATGCTATCCTTGCTGTGGGTACATACAGTTAAAGCAAGGTATTCAAGGGACGGGGGTCCCTTTGACTTTTTCTCAAAGAGATAATGGAGTATGAGTAAAATTGGGAGTTCATAATATTTCATAAAAACAATTTTGGAACTTTCAAATATTGATTTCTTAATTGAATGATATCACATATGAGTGTGGAAACAGAGATTTTAAAATAGTAAAACCAAAAAGCAGTCATGCAATTTGGTATGTGTAAACCTCAAAATTCCTTAGACTTATAAATGTTGGAAATTTCACCATTGGGATATTTCATACTTGGAAAATTTCTTACTGATAGTCTATTGGAATGGGAACCCCATTGGCATGGGAGGTTCCTTTTCCTCCCTTCTTAAGATTACTTTAGGACAGAAACCTTTTGCTGAACAGTGGAAAGGACTTTGACCTATGCTTAAGCATAGAACAGGAATTTCTTTGAGTCATGATTGATTTTAGAATTGATACAATGGAGATACTTGGAATCAATCTCCACCCTATTCAGTCCTAACAGGATTGAGTAAGGGCTGCAGCCTAGATCAAAATTTAATTATTCCAATCTCTACCCTACTCAGGTTAACAGGATTTAGAAAGGGCTGTAGCAAAGGAGCAAAGATTTAATCATTTGAAAATATGACCTTCAACAGACATGTGCAAAGCCTCTGGGCGGTCCTGGGTTAAGCTAGAGCCTCCATTGGCACAGGGAAATTGATGGACAGTGATTGGTATATGTGAGAACTGAGGGGAGGCAACTTGGATGGTTTCCTTAAAGATCAGGAGGGGGTTGAGGAGTTGATCGGAGTGGTGGCAGTGTACTCTGAGAAGCTTGCTCTGAAGGAAGCGGAAGGTGAGGGCCTCTGAGACTGTTTCTCCATTTTGGTCACGTGAGTAATAGGGACTGATCTCCTTTCTTTGCCCCAGCTATCTAAGGGCTTGGGCCTTTTGGCCCAGCCTAAATAGAAGGGGTATTTAAGCCCTATTCCCTTCTCTCCCTTTTTCTCTCTCTATCTCTAATTCCTTTCTTCCTCCTATTGTAATTAAACTCCATAAAAGATTGACTGCAACTTGAGTTTTCATTTAGGAATTACATAGCTGAATTCCTTGGCGACCTTAAATTAATATATATCAGTCTTTTAAAGTGATTCCCTTGTAACATATGACATCATTAACTTCTTTTCCAGGATTCCAATCGGACCTTCACAATGAAGCTCATCACAGGTCTCTTCCTCATCTCCTTTATCTTGTCTGTTGACAGTTCTAAGATGGACATAATCATCAGTGCAGCTGAAACTGGTAAGGCTGTGTTAAATTGTAAGAGTCTAGTATACCTGGCAAATCCCAGAGCTTGGAGAACCCACTGCCTTTGCAAACCTGTGAATGATGGGAGAAGGCAAACTATTTTTCCTAGATAATAATAGTCCTCTCAGAGAGTATGGTTTATACCAGAGCAAGGAGTGCTATGGAATCTTGGCACATAAATCCTTGGCCACCAGTGGATATAGTGTTGAGTCCCTCAAGAAAGAAACTACTGTGTTAGGGCAGATTTTTCTATTCTTAGCACTTTCTAAGAAAAATATTGGCAAGAGGCTAAAATGACAATACAAATTGTGATTAGAGGATCCAGCATTTAATAGTTTCACAAAGAAAGATCCCTATTTTATGTTTCATTTTGACATGTCATTTCCAATGGGTGCCATTAGTTTAGAATATGCTTCAGTGCCATCCATAAGGATAAATCTTCCACCTAGAATGTTTCCTTCCCCAAAAGGGCAAGGTATTTGTTTTTAGATCCCTGCTTGTGACTCAAGATTCCTCTGTCATGTCTCTTCCCTTCTTAGCTGCACTTATTGTGAAGGAAAGTTGTCAGAAATATTGTGATGGAGAGATAGAAATTGAAGATACTATACCTGAAGGTGCTGATCCAGAAGAATACAACAGGTATGAATTTGGGCATGATTCTGACAATGGAGAAGATCTGGGTTATCATAGGACTATGAGAGATAGAGAAAAGTCCATATATAATTAGTACAAATATTCTTTGTCCTGTGTATTTCCCAAAGTGTCTGTTGCAGGGTACTGGGTTGTGATCTTATATCTGACAGTCTAAAAAAGACAGAGGCAGGACTTGGTGTGTTATTGGAACTAACATATCTATTCCCTAATCAATAGGAAGAATCAAGGAATGACACTGATTTTAATCTTTTTTGTTCTTAACAGACCCTTAAAAATGAATGTTTCAGATAAAAAGAATAAGAAATTGGGATTATACATAAAATTATGAAATAGAATTTTTGCTTAAAAAATAAATACAATAAATTCAGAATATTAATTCAAAAACTATACTGTCAGTGACATTTTAAAAAATTATTTACTATTTTCTTTCCTTTCCTCTTTTCTCCTTGCATTTCTTGTCTTTACTCTTTTCCTTTCTTCATTTCTGGATACAATTGTCACTAACTTCCTTCACAGAATGTGTATTTTTTTTAAATCTTTTGTAACAAATTAGTCTAATTAAGCAAAGGATATACCTACTGATCATATTGAGACTGTATATTTCACTTTACACCAACTGTCCATGAATAATCAATCAAGATGAGAAAAGAATATTTTATTACACTAATCTGCATTATCAAGTCTTGCAAAATTATCTTTCTTTTCAAAATTGTAGCCATTTTACAAGTAGATTTCCTGTTTCTGTTCACTTCACTGAATATCAATTCATATAAGTCTTTCTGTCTTTCCTAGAATGAAGCTCATTCATCTTCCTGATTGTACAGTAATATTCCCTTGCCTTCACATTCATAATTTGTCTAGATGTTACTCAACTGAAAAACATCCACTTTTTACAATTTTTTCATATCCTTTGTCTATCTACTAGGAAACCCTCTTATTCTTATATATCTGGATCAGATCTAAATATATCTTACATGGCAGATCTTTATCAAAGAAATTTCTTGTAAAAAATTTTCCCCCAGTTAACTGTTTCTCATTTTAATGGCATTGCTTTTAATTATGCTATAATTTTTCAATTGTTTAAACCAAAACAGCCTATTTAATATTCTGTGACCTTCTCTACAACTTTCTAAAATAATTATTCCCTCATCCATATGTGTGAAAGGTTCCTCCTCTGCTATGCTAACTTATTTTGTTATTTTCTTGCTAATTTAATTGTTTGGTATAGGATTTATCAAATACTTTATTTTATAGTAATTTACACCTTGATTATTTAATCTCTCCCAGTGGTTGATTTTTCTATTTTTCTAATTACTATGAAATCATTATAAAAATTATTGCTTTTCAGTATACTTTAAAATCTGGTATTGATATGCCCCTGTTTTCTCATCCTCATAACCTTGAAATTCTTGTTCCTCTAGATGAATTCATATCATATTTCATAGTCCCAATGAGTAATTTTTTGGCAGCTGAATTGGAATCGAATTGAATAACTACTTTGATAGATAGCTTTATCCCTTTTATGATATAGATACAAAGTGCACAATAATTTGTTCTTAAAGTTTTTACCCTGATTTGGAAAGCTGACTATCAGGGGCTAAGCTGGGCATGGGAACAGAGGGTGGTGGTGAGCACTGGGCCTCCACTTCTTGGAAAAATGATGGAGCTAAAGCACCTTTCTCTGAATTCTTATCATACTGTACTCTTATTTCAAGTAGAAGAGAAGATTAGACAGAAGGGGTTGGGCTAGAGGTGAAGTATAGATTTCTCTAATATATATTTTCCTTTCTTCCAGCATAAGGGATGAACACTGGAAAATATTCATGGGGGAACTAAACAAACAGATGCACCACTAAAAAGCCATGAGGTCAAGGTGACAAATGATCTCAATCCCAATTCAAACTACCAATGAAGACTCTCAAATTTTAATTTGTCTTTTCCTTCTTGCTCCCTCTTCCATGCAGCCTATAAACTCTGATAGGAGTAAACTTTTCATTCATTTATCCTAACTGTGAAGGATTGTAGATATTAATATAGATGCTTTAATAAACATCAGTGCTGAACATGAAATTCCGTGAGTCTCTGTGTCACCATACTAAAGTCAAACAATATGTACCTTTTTTCACTTTGAGCTGGCTCTTGAGGGACCCCAGATGGGGCTCCTGAGTGACTATTTATTTGGCCTCTTAATGACCCAAAGTCCATTTTTCTCAGTCTCTGAGAGACTGACTGAACTTTGAGTGATCCTGTCCTAGTTTCTCAGTGATGCCAGGTCCCTCAACACCAGGCATCTAAGAGGACTTGTTCCAAAGTATGCCATCACAATCTTGGGGAACCTTGAAATTAGTCTGGAAAGAAAAATAATCCCTAAACTGGATCTGCCAGTACAGATTTCATTCCTATTCCATTGCCTCCATTACCTCACATTTTAAAAATCCTGATGTTCTATTGCTCTTTGATTCTGATAGCTAATAGTTTCCCTTTCCCACATTCACATATCTCCAATCAACATTTTCAGTTTACACTGTGAGGTGGGTCAGCCTCCCACAGGGATTGGGGTCTTGGAGGTGGGACGGTGTTGGCTATTCACACTCATATTCAGACCCATTCATTTCTATACCTTAAGAAGATGAATAACTTTGAAATTCCAACATTTTATTTCTTTTCCTGTAGTTGAAAGAAACTCCTGTATGATTTTGATGTTTCTACATTGCACTTGACTTGTTTCTTTCTGACTACAGAAATTCTTCTTTGACCTTAAAGTTATGGATTTAGCTGATTCTAATGGATTAGTGTAAATTTCTTTTATATTTCATGAAATATAGTATTTGGGGGGGGGGGACTTTTTCCTGGTATAGTCATAGTTTTCAGTGAGTCCAATAAATCTTTTAAAGACTTTTTCTAGATCAGAAAACATACTTACTCTAATTTTTCAGTCTTTTGATTTTCTTCTAATATTTTCTGTTTTTTTATTGAATCATTGAATTCTACTTTTTTTTCTGTTTTAAGAATCTTTTCATTAGACCATGTTTTTACTTTGATTTTTTACTTTTTCCAAGCTATTTGCTTTCTTTTCAATATATTCCTCAGGAACTCTATATTGATTTTTATCTATTCCTTCATGTCTTCTTTCCACTATTACTAATTGATTTCAAGGCATTATTTTTCTGAGGCTTGCCACTAGCATAGATTTACTATCTATTTCCTCCTTGAGATCCGCCAATTTCTTCTTTAGAAATTTGGATGATATACCATTTGGTGCATACACCTTTTATCAGGATGTAATTACCTTCTCTATCTCTTTTAACTGTATCTATTTTTACTTTGGTTTTGTCAGATATCATGATTACAACTCCTGCCTTCTTTTTCTCAGTTGTTGCCCAATAGATTTTGCTCCAGTCTTTTATCTTTACCCTGGGAGTAGCTCCCTTGTGTTTCTTATAGACCACATATGATAAGATTTTGGTTTCTAATCCACTCTGCTATTTGCTTCCATTTTGAAGGTGTATTCATCCCATTCACATTCAGAGTTATGATTACCACCTGTGTGTTCCCCAAAATTTTGATTTTCTCTCTTTGTCCTGCCCTTTCTTCTTTCACTATTTCCTTCTACAAAAGTGTTCTGTTTTTAATCACTCCCCATAATCCCCACCCGTATTTTATTTTCCTTTCTCCTCCCTTCTTATTTCCCTCTTGTTTTTAGGGTCTTTTTAAGCTACCCCACACACTCCCTCTCTTGTATTGCTTCCCTCCCAACTTCCCTTTCTGCCCCTCCCTTTTTATTCCCCTTTTATTGTTTAAAGACTATTAAATTCCCTTCCCCTTCTCTTTCCCTCCCTTTTTTTAATTCCCCATCCCACTCTCCCCCCTTAATTGCCCCCTTTCAACTTCCCTATAGGGTAAGATAGAATTTGATACCCCAATGGATCTAGATGCTCTTCCCTCTCGGAATTCATTCCATTTACAGTAAGGTTTGAGTATTACCTTTTAGCACTCTCTTCCTCTCCTTCTAATAATAATATTCTTCCCCTTGTTAAGATGGAGTTGGAGGATTTTGGAATTCTAAAGTTGACTGGCAGGACCAGAATGACAGTTGGAAGAGCAAGGAATTCTGGGAGAAGAATGGGGGGACTAAGGGGATTCTGAAGAACCCCTTGGTCTTTCTACTTTAGGACTGAGAGCTGACAGGTCCAATTTCTAGGTAGCTAAAGGTATTCTGAAGCCATCAGTGAAGGCCTTTGCTTCTTGCCTTAAACCAGTAGCTTCTTTCTCTCCAGAAATCCTACTACTGTTTCCTCTACCTGATGCAAACATTGCAGACCCCTGAGGGAGTAATGGCTTGAACTCTCCAACCAGAGCCCAGTCCTCCTGGATCCTCCTTGGCTCCCAAAAAAACTGTTTCTAGATTATTAGTTTAGGATATAATAGTAGTAGTAGTCTCTTGGTAACCAAGGATGATGAGTGTCTTTGTGCATTTTCATCTATGACAGATGAGTGTGCACAAAGACACTTGTGCGTGAAGGAGATTTAAGTGGAAAAGTCGATGCACAAAGACAGCCCCACTCTCTCGGCGTTGGAAGCCTGGGTCCAGTGGCACAAAAAGTCGTTACACCTGGAGACTTCCTCAGCTGCATTGGATGGCCATGTTGTCCTTTGTGCTCCAACATGCCCTAAGCACTCCACAGTGCTTTGCTGCATCGCCATCTCAGCCGTTGAACCTTCTTATTAGTTTCTTCTGTCTGTTCATCTGAAGCAGTCTTCACATGCTGGGTGAGCAAAGCCCTGGTTCATCAGGGGTCTACGATCCAATGGCTACCTCACAAGGTTTAGCCGGCCTGTCGAAGCCGTTGCCCGGGGTATGGCCTCTGCCGCATGCTAGCAGCTACTGGGAGCCACAAGTGAGAGCTGGGTGTCAGTTGAGGGTCAGAGGCTAGAGAGCTGCCCTAGGAGGGCACGACAAGCCCTCCATACCAGAGATACTACCCCTCCCTGAACACCCCATACACCCCGGATATAATGGTATTAGACTATAAAAAGGACATTTAGTTGGGAAAATGGGCAGAGACATTTGTGGGAATAGACATCAGCCCCTTGAACCATGGAATGCATAGATAATTTATCAGGGCTACCTTATACATTCTTCTCCTCAACCTATTTACCTTATCTCCTTAAGAAATTCCTTATTTAGCAGTCAGATTCAGTTTGGCCTAATTCATAAAAGGAAGGGGGCTTAAGTAACTGGGGGCAGGTCTCAAGCCAGAGACCTGTCCCTCTGTGGTAAGTTCAGACAAAGCCTGCCACATATTTCCTTACAGAAGATAATATAGAAACTTTCCTCTAGAGCTGCTGACTGGAAAGACTGACATCTCATCCCCTCAGCCATCATATGAAAAGGGATTCAGTGATACAGACTACTAGTTATCACTTAAGAAGGAGAGAGAGAGGAATTGCCTTTCCCTCTCTTATATATTTTACCTCAACCTCTGTTCCTGCACACACCATGGTGAGAGAGAGCGGTGTTGCCATTTCCTCTCTCATAGGCTTTACCTCAACCCCTGTTTCTGATCACTTGATCCTCCCAACACTTCACTGGTGTAACATCTCAGCCAGTGAGCATAACTATCCATTAATACAACAAGAAGATTCCCATTTTATAACCTCCTCCTCCTATGTGCCTCATTGTGTGGTATAGATTATCCTAATTTTCTTATTCCTTCAAGTTTCTCTTGGTGCCATATTCTATTCCCCCCTGCCCTTTTTTTCTTTCTTCTTTTTCATATCATTTTAAACCACTTAGTACCCCCAATCTCTACCTATGAATGATTCTTCTAGCTGCTATAATAGTGAATACAATTTTCGAAAGTTACAAATAGCATTTTTCAATATAGGAATATAAACAATTTGGCCTTATTGAGGCCTTTACAGAAAAAAAATAATAAGACCCCTTTCTTTCTTATTTACCTTTTCCTGTTTCTCTTGGTTTTTGAATTTTTATATCAAGTTTTCTATTTAGTTCTGGTCTTTTCTTTACAAATATTTTGAAGTCTTCTATTTTGTTGAATGCTCATATTTTCCCCTTGTGAGTAATACTTGGTTGTAGACCCAATTATCTTGCCTTTTTGAATATCATATCCCAAACCTTGTGGTCTTTTAGTGTGGATGCTGCCAGATCCTGTGTAATCCTGATTGGTGCTCCTTGATGTCTGAATTGTTTCTTTCTGGCTGCTTATAACATTTTCTCCTTAGCTTGGAAGCTCTTGAATTTGGCAATTACATTCCTGCGGGTTGTATTTTGAGGATTTAGTGTAGCAGATGATCTATGGACTCTTTCAGTGTCTGTTTGGTCCTCTTGTTCAAGAACATCAGGGCAGTTTTCTTGGATAATTTCTTGTAGTATGATGTTAAGGTTTCTTTTTGTTTCCAGGTAGGCCTATGGTTCTCAAATTGTCTCTCCAAGATCTGTTTTCCAGGTCAACCACCTTCTCAAAGAGATATTTTGTGTTGTCTTCTAATGTCATTCTTTTGACTTTGCTTTATTAATTCTTGCTGTCTTGTGAGAACATTGGTTCCTACTTACCCAATACTGGTTTTTAACGACTGGTTTTCAGCTAAGATCTTTTGATTTTCATTTCCAGTTTTATCTATCCTGCTTTTCATATATCCCAGCAGATCATTTTTGGTCTTCAATTTGCTTATTATTTCATTTTATTTCTGGACTTCAATTTCTGAGGCTTCCATGTATTCATTGTGGAGTTGCTGTTATGTTTTGGATTTACCTCTTTAGCTTTTCTTAACTCATAATATGTCTCAACATCAATATTTTTTTTCATTTACTCATACCTTTAATCTGGATTCTTCTATAGGGACTTTGTAACAGGGAACATTTCTGCCTCCTCTGACACTATAGGATGGAATGGGAAGAGTAGAAAGGCCCTGTTCTTCTCCACTTAGCAGTCTAGATTCCAGTACTGCTCCCCTGAATTAATTCTATATGGGTTAACTGGTTCAGCACTGCTCTTGTGGACTGAAGCAGAAATTGGCCTCAATCTTTTCTCCATATCCTTTTTGAAATTGCCAATTGTTGTTGGACTTCCAGGGGTGTAAAAATGGAGATTTGAACCCCAAACTTCAATCCCCAGAAGTCCTTGCTCTAGTTCCCAAGATGTTCTCTAATCTCACCTGAATTCCCACCTATACAAGGTCAAAATTTCTATTTAAACTGGCTGTAAAGACTACTGCGCTCTCTTCCTGCTTGCTCTTCCAAACACACACATCTCCCAAGATGTAGCAAGTGAAATTGAATGGGCCTTTCAGCCCTCCTAGACATGTGCTTTCTTATTTTGTATTTTCATTAATTCTTATACCTCTAAAAAATATAATACTTCTAGCAGAGAAACTAAAATTTTAATCTTAACAGTGACAGAGCCAAGATGGTGGAGTAAACCAGAGCAGATCCAGAGTCACCATAAAAATCATCTCCAATCAACATTCAGTTATCATCACAAAACAATAGAATTCAGATGGTTATCTTACAACAGATACAGAAAAACAATTTTTAAACCCTTACTTTCTTTCTGTCTGTGTATTGGTTCCAAGGCAGAAGAGTAGTAAGGGCTAGGAAATGGGGATTAAGTGACTTGCCCAGGGTCACACAGCTAGGAAGGGTCTGAGGCCAAATTTGAACCCAGGAGCCCCATCTCTAGGCCTTGCCCTCAATCCACTAAACCACCTAGCTGCCCCTAGAAACAATCTCTTTTTTTAATGAAAATTTTCTTTATTTAATCAATTTAGAACATTATGCCTTGGTTATAAGAATCATATTCTCTCCCTCTTTCCCCTCCTCTAACTGCTTACTGTAGCCAAAGCAGAATTCCACTGGGTTTTACATTTGTCCTTGATCAGAACCTATTTCCATGTTGTTGATGTTTGCACTGGGATGTTCATTTAGAGTCTACATCCCCAATCATATTCCCTTTGACCCATGTAATCAAGCAGTTGTTTTTCTTTGGTGTTTCTACTCCCATAATTTTTCCTCTGGATGTGGATAGTGTTCTTTCTTGTAGATCCTTCTGAGTTGTTTCTATATGTAACTGAAAAAAAACTTGTTAAAAAAAAGAGGAATTCATATCTAGCATCAGATGCTTAATTGTATGACCACAGGCAGGTCAGTTAATCTGCCTCAGGTTCCTCATCTGTAAAATGGGAACAATAGCACCTACTTCCCAGGGTTGTTGTGAGGATAATGAAGCACTTAATATAGTCCCTGGCACACAGTAAGCACTATATAAATAATGTCAGCTGTTATTGTTTTTTGAAGTGATATTCTAGGATTTAACTTGTTCTGATTGGCCACAAAAGCCAAAAGTTGGAGCCTTATCTGGACACTACAGAGAGACTGGTTTCATTTAGATGTAATGAAAAGGTTCCTGGCAATTAGAGCAATGCCAAAGTAGAGTGAACTGACCTGGGATGTGGTATACTTGTTTCTTGCCCTGCAGCCTTTCAAGAAGAGGAACATTTGTTAAGGATATTGGAAAAGGGATGGATTTTTGTGTGGATTGATTGAGAAGACTTCGGAACTCTTTTCTAACTCAGATTCTGCAAATATCTGTTTTTAAATTTGATTTTATTTATTTTAAAATTAATTCTTATTTTCCTATCTACATTCTCTCTTTCCACTCCACTCTCCAAATGAGAGAGAAAGAAAAAATAAAAACTCTATTCCAAACACATATGCTCAAACAAAACAAAGTAGACACTGGCTATGTCTGGAAAAAAAAATAAATTATGTCCTAGTTTGTACTCTGAGAGTCTATCACCTCTCTATGAAGAAGTGGGTGACATGTTTCATTTTGAGTCCTCTGGAATTGTGGTTGGTTATAGAAATACATATATTATTAATGCCAGAGAATTTGACTCTCCAAAGGATATAGGCATTTATTCTACAATTGTGCCTGAATATAAATAACATCATTTTGTAGTTATACTTCTGTTACACTTCTAAATGGAATAAATGACTTTTTGAAGATATAAAAAAATAGATACAGAAAAAGCCTTTGACAAAATACAACACTCATTCCTATTAAAAACATTAAAAAATACAGGAATAGGCCTTTCCTCAAAATAATAAACAGTATTTATTTAAAACCATCAACAATCTAAACATCTTATAAGAGAGATGCAAATCAAAACAACTCTGAGTTACCACCTCATACCTAGCAGATTGGCTAATATGACAGCAAAGAAAAGTAATGAATGCTGGAGGGGATGTGACAAAGTAGGGACATTAATTCATTGCTGGTGGGGTTGTGAATTAGTCCAACCATTCTGGAAGGCAATCTGGAACTATACACAAAGGGCATTAAAAGACCACCTGCTTTTTGATCCAGCCTTACCACTAAAGGGTTTATAACTGAAAGAGATAATAAGGAAAAAGACTTGTACAAAAATATTCATAGCTGCACTCCTTGTGGTGGCAAAAAAAAATGGAAAAAAAGTGTATGCCTTTCAATTGCGGAATGGCTGAACAAAGTGGTATGTGTTGGTGATAGAATACTATTGTGCTAAAAGGAATAATGAACTCTAGGAATTCCATGTGAACTGGAAAGACCTCCAGGAATTGATACAGAGTGAAAGGAGCAGAACCAGGAGAACATTATTAAACACAGGGACAGATATACACTCAAATATACATCAAGTACAATCAAATATAAATATAATATAATAGACGTCTTTACTAGCTGCAATGTAATGATCCAGGACAATTCTGAGGGACTTATGAGAAAGAACACTATCCACATTCAGAGAAAGACCTGTGGGAGTATAAATACAGAAGAAAAAAAGTTTTTGATCACATAGTTTGACAAGGATATGATTGGGGTTGTAGATTCTAAAAATCACCCTACTACAAATACTAATAATATGGAAATAGGTCTTGTTAAATGAAACATGTAAAACTCAGTGAAATTGCTAATTGGCAACACAAGGTGGGGTGGGAGGAGGAGAGGGAAAGAATATGATTCAAGTAACTATGGAAAAATATTATTAATTAATTAAATAAATGAATAAACAAAAAAAATCAGAAAATATCTATAATAGGGATGGGTTAGGATCCTTCCCAATGAGATCAGGTGTGAAACAAGGATGCCCATTATCACCTCTATTAACATTGTACTAGAAACACTAGCTGTGGCAATTAGAGAAGAAAAAGAAATCAAAGAGATTAAAGTAGGAAGTGAGGAAACTAAACTATCACTCATTGAAGATAATGTATACTTAGAGAATCCCAAAAAATCAGCTAAAAAGCTAGTGGAAATAATTAATAATTTTAGCAAAGTTGCAGGAAACAAAATAAATTGACATAAATCATCAACATTTCTATTTATTTCCAATAAAAATCAGCAGCAAGAGTTAGAAAGAGACCCTCAATTTAAATCACTCTAGACAAAATATTTGGGAATCTATCTGACAAGACAAACTCAGGAATTATATGAACACAATTACAAAACACTATTCACACAAATAAAACTAGACCCAGCAATTGGAAAAACATTAATTGTTCATGGGTAGGACAAGCTAATATAATAAAATTAAAATGCCAATCTTACCTAAACTAATTTACTTATTCAGTGCCATACCTATCAAACTATCAAAAAAATTTATAGAATTAGAAAAAATTATAACAAAATTCATTTGGAAGAACAAAAGATCAAGAATATCAAGAGAAAAAATGAAAAAATGTAAAGGATAGGGGCCTAGCAGTACCAGATCTTAAACTCTACTATAAAGTGGGGATCATCAAAACAATATGGTACTGGCTAAGAGACAGAAGGAAGGATCAATGGAATAGACTTGGGGCAAATGACCTCAGCAAGATAGTGTATGATAAACCCAAAGATCCCAACTTTGGGGACAAGAACCCACTATGATAAAAACTGCTAGGAAAAGTAAAAAGCAGTATAAGAGAGAATAGATTTCAATAACATCTCACATGCTCCACCAAGATAAATTCAGAATGGGTAAATGACAAATATAAAGAAGGAAATTATAAGTAAATTAAGTGAACTGTGAATTTTAGTTTAATGCTTTTATGAAAAGCATTAAAAGGAACTCCATAACATGCCAGAATAGAAGTGATTTATCGCTCCATACTTCATCATTATCAGAATCTCTGTCCCACCCTGCTCTACACAATTTGACTCCTAGTTCTCAAATCACCCCCTCCCATACCCAACTTCCTCCTCCCCTTACTCCCCAACCCACTCCTTCCTCTGCCCATTCCTCTTACCCTGACCCCTTAGCCCTAGCCTGCCCCACTCCTAACCAACCCACTCTTCCCCCTACCCATGCCTCCTATCCTGCCCCCCTCAGTCCTAACCTCTGCCCATGCCTCCTGCCCTGCTCCTCAACCCTATCCCCTCCCCAGCCCATGCCTCCTATCCCACCCCCCTGGCCCTGGCCCCAATCCCCACCTATGATGACTCCAGCCCCATCCCCATTTCCCTGGCTACCCCACCCACCCATGCTGCTTGTCCTGCCCACACTATCTTAATCCCCCCCATACTCCTAACCATCATGCTGCCTCCCACCCTGCCCAATTCATTTAACATACTGCTCCTACCTCTCATCCTTCTGGCACTCCAAGCCCACAGCCCCTACCCCTCAGCTTGCCCTCCCCTTCTTCTTACCTTCTCTTACCTACCCCATTGAAAATGGGGCAAGAAGCCTAGAGACAGGAACACCAGATAATTCATATAGAAGTTTATTTCCCTTAAGAGAAGTACACACTTTTAATAAAAATGGGAACTTGGTATCTAAAAGACACCATACACCTTTCAGTCCTTAAGATTTAAATAAATTCAAGGAAGGCCTTCCCTCATTTGAGAAAGAATCAATATTAATTATTTAAAAATTGGAGAACATATTCAAAACTTTTGACCCCACTTAGATGGATGTTGAAAATGTATTAGAAAAATTTCTGACAAAAAGAGAGAAAAATAAAGCCATCTCTCTGGCTAATCAGAAGTGAGGTAGGGGAGCAAATCATTGGCCAACTGAAAATCCACACTGGAACCCCAGTGTTGAACTAGATTACACAAAACTAAACCAAGCCAGAGAAGCATTATTGACAGTCATGAGAGCTTGCTTAGATAGAGCTAATTCATGGTCAGAATTTGAAAGAACCCAACAAGAAATTGATGAGACTCCCTCCCAGTTTATGGACAGATTTATTGATGTGGGAAATATATATATGGACTTTGATTTGTCCAGAGAAAGGGATATTAGAAATATACATAGAATATTCATTGAGAATTGTTGTTCAGTGGTAAAAGAATACTTTAAAACTGGCTGTCTTGGGCTTGTACCCCAAAGAGATAATGGACAAAAAGTCTTGTACAAGAATATTCATAGCTGCGCTCTTTGTGGTGGCCAAAAATTGGAAAATGAGGGGATGCCCTTCAATTTGGGAATGGCTGAACAAATTGTGGTATATGTTGGTGATGGAATACTATTGTGCTAAAAGGAATAATAAAGTGGAGGAATTCCATGGAGACTGGAACAACCTCCACGAAGTGATGCAGAGCGAAAGGAGCAGAACCAGGAAAACATTATACACAGAGACTGATACATTGTGGTACAATCGAAGGTGATGGACTTCTCCATTAGTATCAATGCAATTTCCCTGAACAATCTGCAGGGATCTAAAAAAAAATACTACCCACAAGCAGAGGATAAACTGTGGGAGTAAAAACACTGATGAAAAGCAACTGCTTGACTACAGGGTTGGAGGGGATATGACTGAGGAGAGACTCTAAATGAACACTATAATGCAAATTCCAACAACAGGGAAATGGGTTCGAGTCAAGAACACATGTGATAGCCAGTGGAATCATGCGTCGGCTATGGGAGAGGGAAAGGCGGGGGTGGGTGGGGGAGAAGGGGAGGGGAGGAAAAGAAAACAATCTTTGTTTCCAGTGAATAATGTATGAAAACGACCAAATAAAATAATGTTTAAAAAAAAAAAAGAAAATTTAAAAAAAACTAGCTGTCTGAATTAGGACTCTATGGACCTCAAAGAATTGAGAAGAGTAGCAGTATATGTTTATAAGGACCATGTAAAAAAGACATAAGGAAAACAATAAATCAGTGGAAGACTTAAAGAAAGAAATTGAAATGTTAAAAAGATAACTGAAAAGTCAGGGAGAGACCATAGCCCCTTTGCAGGAATCCACAGATAAATCATTAACATGCCTTTACTGTGGAAAGAGAGGCTATGTAATGATGGTTTATAGGAGCTGGATTTGGGGGAAAGAAATAATAACAACTTTAGAAATAATAACTATAGGAATTGTAATGCAAATCAAAATAATGACAGTGGTCAAAATGAGGCAAATGATAATACACAACAAAATGTCCAACAATAATATATAAAAATGGAGCTCGTCCATGCTATACTCTGAGTGAAAATCCCAGTCAGTGTGGGGGATCCCAGAAAACTGCCCAAGCATCTTTATGAAGGTGTGATGGAGAAGTAAGGGCCTTGGAATCAAAGAGTGAAACCTTTGATTTTCCAGACCCTGATATTTTAATGCCAATTATCCCTATACATTCCCCCCACATAGTAAGGTACTTCATGTCACTTTAAATGTGAGAAATTCATACTATGATTGTCTTTTGGACACTGGGGCATCTAGGTAAGTTTTGGTAAGCAAACCAGATGCAAAATGTGAGGATAAGAAAGCAAATTAAAAGAACAACAAAGGAGTTCAGAAAAATGGCAATGATGCTGAAAAAAAATATTACCACTAAGGGACATTGTAAAGATATCAGACAATGCAAGTGTGATTCATTCAAAAGTGCACAAACAGTTTTCCACACAGGAACTCGTTTCTATCCATCACAGATTTCCAAAATTTCTCTGTGAACCTTACTGTGCACTCAAGGAATTGAAGAGGGTGTTTAAAATTTTTGAGCCCAATTTTCAGGATGCAGGGTTCCTCCTTTCAGAATTATTTAGCCCCCATGAGCATAAGAAATTTATTGATAAGACCAGAACTGATAGCACCCTGACAAGTTGGCCCAGGGAAGAACAGAGAGAAGACTTTCATTTTGCTAATCCATCTAGCATGGCTTATTTTGAGGAAATTCAGGGAGGATCTTCTTCAGGCCATAAAGTCTTTCTATTCTAATCCTAAAATTGATAAATTGGTTCAAGAAAGTACAAAGCATCCTGCCAGCTTTATTGATCCCTTAGCTGAGATAGCAGAGTCTATCATAGGGATAAATAAGAATTCAGAAGAGTCTGTGGCTCATGTGAGAAGGCTGTTCCTTAGGGGTTGCAACTCACATCTGAAAAACTTCTTCAGAAACTATTTCCCCAAGTATGACAATGTCAATCCTTCTGAACTCTGAGAGGCATCATCATATTTATGGGACAGTCACAATGAAGAGCATTCTGAAATGAATGAATTAAAACAAAAATTGAAAACCACAGAAGAATCATTGAAGCAAAAAGAGAGCAAATTAAGAGCTTGCAGACCATAAAGACATACTCTAGACCCTCATACCAACAGAGCAGGGGACAAAGAGAAACCAGAAAGTTTTTCCTGTGTCACAAGGTTGGACACCTTATTAAGAATTGTTCTCTGAAGAAGAAATATGAGGCAAACAGTAAAAGCACACAGGGAAAGACATATTATAGAGCAAATACAAACACGTGCTGTCAACATTGCAAGCTATGTACTGACCAGGAAGCATCAGACATTGAATCCATGAGATTAGTTATAAAATCAGGAGCTAAAGCTAAGTATGCACATGTATTGAATGAAAGAAAAATGTCTGAAGTCAGGACTTTAAGATACTTTGTAGACATCACCTCCGATGAAGAGGAAATTAAGGCAATCATTAAAAATTACTTTGCCCAATTATATGGCAATAAATACACCAATTTAGGTGATATGGATGAATATATACAAAAATACAAACTGCCTAGACCTACAGAAGAAGAAATAGAATTCTTAAATAATCCCATATCAGAAAATGAAATCCAAAAAGCCATCAAAGAACTCCCTAAGAAAAAATCCACAGGACCCGATGGATTCACAAGTGAATTCTATCAAACATTCAGAGAACAGTTAATCTCAATACTATACAAACTATTTGACATAATAAGCAAAGAGGGAGTTCTACCAAACTCCTTTTATGACACAAACATGGTACTGATTCCAAAACCAGGCAGGACAAAAACAGAGAAAGAAAATTATAGACCAATCTCTTTAATGAACATAGATGCAAAAATCTTAAATAGGATACTAGCAAAAAGACTCCAGGACTTCCGGGTAAACATGGCCTCTCTCTGGCCTAGGCACGTTTTCCTTATCCTGTATTTTCTTTAATCCTTAATCCTTAATAAACCTCTAAAAAATATAATAGTCCTTTCAGAGAGAAACTAATTTATACCTGCCTCAGTCTCCCCTAAATTTTAATCTTTACACTGATCTTATTGGGAATGCATCTAGTTTATCCCCATTGCAGATGATATTAGCTGTGTGGACACAAGGAAGGCCTAGGTCTAGCAATGATAAACACAGTAACCTTGAGTCTTCACACTAGGTTCAAGACCTTTATATTGGCCTAGAAGTGCATCAATCCATCCTGGATTGGCTTTTCTTTGGCTCTGTGCAATGGCTCTTGTGTGTATATCTTGTCCTGGAATCAGACAGAATCATTAAGCAAAGTCCCATAATTTTTTAAATAATTAGTGGCATCGTTTTTATAGTCTCTAGCTTTTTAGGGCATGCATTGGCAAATGTATTTCACTTGTATTACTGAAAAGTCAAAAAGTTCAAGAAAATCTTAATGCTGGTGACATATGCTTCAAATATAAAAAAGAGAGGGAAAAAATAAAAAAAACAAATAGTATATTGCACATGCAAGAAAAATATAATAAAAGTCTTTAAAAAATTCTAAAATATAGCTTATAATCATTGACATACTGTGTCAGCTAAGAAAATAAAGATTACAAGGATTTCTCACCAAAAATGAGATCCATTTCCTCTTTGTATCTGGCCATGATCACTGTGAGTAGAAGGCAAATGAATTGAACAGTAGTACAAATATGTAGTATCAATATCCCCAAAATTCTCAATAGCCCATTTAATTACAATAGCAAACATACACACTTTCACATTTCACATAAGTTGTATGACATTTAAAAGCCTATGAATTGATGGATATTTGTCACAATTTTTACAAATGTAGCAATCTTTCAACCTTGGTATTTAAACATATATTTTTAAAAGAAAGTAAAACTCATCTTGGGTTAAGAACATCAAGAAATCTAGATATCATTCCAGTAGAAGTAAAGTAATGAGCTGAAGAGTATAAATAAAGGGGTGCTCCTTTTTTGGAGTCTTTTTAGGGGTACAAATGCCCTGAGATTAACTGCCCCAACTTCCATTCACATATTTAGAAATGCGGGAAGGTTGGGGGTTATAAAATGTATTTCACTTCAGCTATTATTGGCCTTAGCTCATGGTAGGGGCAGGCAAAAATAACCAGATATTGTTAAAAAAAATTACAAAAATCGTATTTAAAAAAACCCTTAAGGTGCTAAAAGAATATCTACCCTTTGACCCAGCCATAGCACTGCTGGGTCTGTACCCCAAAGAGATAATGGACACAAAGACTTGTACAAAAATATTCATAGCTGCGCTCTTTGTGGTGGCCCAAAACTGGAAAATGAGGGGATGTCCATCAATTGGGGAATGGCTGAACAAACTGTGGTATATGTTGGTGATGGAGTACTATTGTGCTAAAAGGAATAATAAAGTGGAGAAGTTCCATGGAGACTGGAACAACCTCCAAGAAGTGATGCAGAGCGAGAGGAGCAGAACCAGGAGAACATTGTACACAGAGACAAACACACTGTGGTATCATCGAACGTAATGGACTTCTCCATTAGTGGTGGTGTAATGTCCCTGAACAACTTGCAGGGACCCAGGAGAAAAAAACACCATTCATAAGCAAAGGATAAACTATGGGAGTGGAAACACCGAGAAAAAGCAACTGCCTGAATACAGAGGTTGAGGGGACATGACAGAGGATAGACTCTAAATGAACACTCTAATGCAAATACTATCAACAAAGCAATGGGTTCAAATCAAGAAAACATCTAATGTCCAGTGGACTTACGCGTCGGCTATGGGGGGTGGAGGGGGGGGAGGAAAAGAAAATGATCTATGTCTTTAACGAATAATGCATGGAAATGACCAAATAAAATATATTTTAAAAAAAAACCCTTAAAATCATTTGTGATATTTAGCACATTAAATTTTCCAAAGATTTTATACAATTGTAACCAGTTCTGAAGTCCATCTATCCTCTATGTGAATTTTACAAAGGCAAAATAGAAAAACTGTTTTTTCATATATGGGCTTATTCAATAATATTTGTTCAGCGCAGTTATAGGGGAAAAACAGAATTTAACAGTAGTCAAAACTCAGTACATTCAAAATAAATTCAATCAACCTTCAGTGTAACAGAATAATATTCAATCCAGTAACATATGAATTTAACATCACAAAGTTAAATCTTAAACCAAGCAAATATCAAAATGCAATACAGAGATTATTTTTTATAAACCATTGGAGTCTGAAATGCCTTAGAACCTACAGTCTTTAAGTTCCTTGGGTTCTTATCCATTTAAATATCTATTGTCCGAAGGCAGAATGGTAAGGGCTAGGCAATGGGGTTTAAGGGATCTGCTCAGGACCCCACAGCTGGGAAGTATCTGAGGCCAGATTTTAACCCAGGACCGTATGTCTATAGGCCTGGCTCTCAGTTCGCTGAGCCACCCATTTGCCTCCCCAAAGTTGAATCTTTGGGCTGAATCTTTATTCTGGCACACAGGTGAAATCAATGAAATTACCAGAACAGTCAAAAGGTATCCTTTTAAATAGCCCATTGCTTAAAAGTCTGTTTGAAAAGTCTGTTTCTTCTCTCTCCCCTGCTATGAACACCCTGTGGTCAATACCCCCATCCACGTGGAGGCTTAGCCTAAGGGAAAATTACCCATTCTCCTTTCCCTCTCGTCTCTCCCCTCCGCCCACGTGGCCAATACTGTTACCAGCGGGTCCCAATAAGTCCTGAGCAATCTGCTCCAAGGATCTGGGTGATGAGCCGGCTGGGGTCGAGCTCGTGGGTCTGGGGCTGCAGAAACAGGCAGGCAGGGCCGGAAGAGCAGGCACCAGGTGATTGCAATCTTGGTTGAATCAGGTCTGGATGGGGGCTGAACGTCCGCAGGCAAAAGTGGCTGAGTTGGGTGGGGTGGGCGGCAAACGCAACAGGTCTGGATCGAGCAACAGCTTTGCGAGGGTAAAAAAATCACCTTGACCAGAGAGATGTGGCTCAAAAAAAAAAATTTCTAGGTACGAGATATTAAAAGCTGAACTAAAGATCAGAAAAGAAATCAGAAGATTGAGATATTTCATTTTTTCCCAAAGTGGTTATGCCAACTGTAAAGATTAAAATTTAGGGGAGACTGAGGCAGGTAGAAATTAGTTTCTCTCTGCAAGGGCTATTATATTTTTTAGAGGTTTATTAAGGATTAAGGATTAAAGAAAATACAGGATAAGGAAAACGTGCCTAGGCCAGAGGCCTAGACAAGACCTCACCTACATTATGGAAAGAGCCACGTCTGCTCCAAAATGGAAGTCCAAAAAGAAGACCCAAAATCCTTTGCCACCATTTTAAATCCTTCCTCGATCTCGGCCCACCTCAGAATTCCCATGACATTACAAAGCATTTTGGGGAAGTGGAGCAAGGGCTTGTGGGGATTGAAGTCCAGAGTTCAAATCTCAATTTTACATCAGGAGTGAAACAAGGATGCCCATTGTCACCTCTACTATTTGACATTGTACTAGAAACACTAGCAGTAGCAATTAGAGAAGAAAAAGAAATTTAAGGCATCAAAATAAGCAAGGAGGAGACCAAGTTATTACTCTTTGCAGATGACATGATGGTCTACTTAAAGAATCCTAGAGATTCAACCAAAAAGCTAAGTGAAATAATCAACAACTTTAGCAAAGTTGCAGGATACAAAATAAAGCCGCATAAGTCATCAGCATTTCTATATATCTCCAACACAGCTCAGCAGCAAGAACTAGAAAGAGAAATCCCATTCAAAATTACCTTAGACAAAATAAAATACTTAGGAATCTATCTCCCAAGACAAACAAAGTAACTATATGAACACAACTACAAAACACTCTCCACACAACTAAAACTAGACTTGAGCAATTGGAAAAACATTAACTGCTCATGAATAGGACAAGCCAATATAATAAAAATGACAATCCTGCCCAAATTAATTTACATATTTAGTGCCAAACCCACTGAACTCCCAAAAAATTTCTTTACTGATTTAGAAAAAACCATAACAAAGTTCATTTGGAATAACAAAGGATCAAGGATATCCAGGGAAATAATGAAAAAAAACACAAATGAGGGGGGCCTTGCAGTCCCAGACCTCAAACTATATTACAAAGCAGCAGTCATCAAAACAATTTGGTACTGGCTAAGAAACAGAAAGGAAGATCAGTGGAATAGACTGGGGGAAAGCGACCTCAGCAAGACAGTATACGATAAACCCAAAGATCCCAGCTTTGGGAACAAAAATCCACTATTCGATAAAAACTGCTGGGAAAATTGAAAGACAGTGTGGGAGAGATTAGGAATTGATCAACACCTCACACCCTACACCAAGATGAATTCAAAATGGGTGAGTGACTTAAACATAAAGAAGGAAACCATAAGTAAATTGGGTAAACACAGAATAGTATACATGTCAGACCTTTGGGAGGGGAAAGGCTTTAAAACCAAGCAAGATATAGAAAGAATCACAAAATGTAAAATAAATAATTTTGACTACATCAAACTAAAAAGCTTTTGTACAAACAAAACCAATATAACTAAAATCAGAAGGGAAACAACAAATTGGGAAAAAAATCTTCATAGAAACCTCTGACAAAGGTTTAATTACTCATATTTATAATGAGCTAAATCAATTGTACAAAAAATCAAGCCATTCTCCAATTGATAAATGGGCAAGGGACATGGATAGGCAGTTCTCAGATAAAGAAATCAAAACTATTAACAAGCACATGAAGAAGTGTTCTAAATCTCTTATAATCAGAGAGGTGCAAATCAAAACAACTCTGAGGTATCACCCCACACCTAGCAGATTGGCTAACATAACAGCAAAGGAAAGTAATGAATGCTGGAGGGGATGTGGCAAAGTAGGGACATTAATTCATTGCTGGTGGAGCTGTGAACTGATCCAACCATTCTGGAGGGCAATTTGGAACTATGCCCAAAGGGCGACAAAAGAATATCTACCCTTTGACCCAGCCATAGCACTGCTGGGTCTGTACCCCAAAGAGATAATGGACACAAAGACTTGTACAAAAATATTCATAGCTGCGCTCTTTGTGGTGGCCCAAAACTGGAAAACAAGGGGATGCCCATCAATTGGGGAATGGCTAAACAAACTGTGGTATATGTTGGTGATGGAATACTATTGTGCTAAAAGGAATAATAAAGTGGAGGAGTTCCATGGAGACTGGAACAACCTCCAGGAAGTGATGCAGAGCGAGAGGAGCAGAACCAGGAGAACATTGTACACAGAGACTAATACACTGTGGTATAATCGAACGTAATGGACTTCTCCATTAGTGGCGGTGTAATGTCCCTTAACAACTTGCAGGGATCCAGGAGAAAAAAACACCATTCATAAGCAAAGGATAAACTATGGGAGTGGAAACACCGAGAAAAAGCAACTGCCTGAATACAGAGGTTGAGGGGACATGACAGAGGATAGACTCTAAATGAACACTCTAATGCAAATACTATCAACAAAGCAATGGATTCAAATCAAGAAAACATCTAATGCCCAGTGGACTTACACGTCAGCTATGGGGGGTGGGGGGGAGGAAAAGAAAATGATCTATGTCTTTAACGAATAATGCTTGGAAATGATCAAATAAAATATATTAAAAAAAACATAAAGAAGGAAACCATAAGTTAATTGGGTAAATACAGAATAGTATACATGTCAGACCTTTGGGAAGGGAAAGATTTTAAAACCAAGCAAGACATAGAAAGAATCACAAAATGTAAAATAAATAATTTCGACTACATCAAATTAAAAAGCTTTTGTACAAACAAAACCAATGTAACTAAAATCAGAAGGGAAACAACAAATTGGGAAAAAATCTTTATAGAAACTTCTGACAAAGGTTTAATTACGCAAATTTATAAAGAGCTAAATCAATTGTACAAAAAATCAAGCCATTCTCCAATTGATAAATGGGCAAGGGACATGGATAGGCAGTTTTCAGATAAAAAAATCAAAACTATTAATAAGCACATGAAGAAGTGCTCTACATCTCTTATAATCAGAGAGATGCAAATCAAAACAACTCTGAGGTATCACCTCACACCTAGCAGACTGGCTAACATGATAGCAAAGGAAAGTAATGAATGCTGGAGGGGATGTGGCAAAGTAGGGACATTAATTCATTGCTGGTGGAGTTGTGAACTGATCCAACATTCTCGAGGGCAATTTGGAACTATGCCCAAAGAGCAATAAAAGAATGTCTACCCTTTGATCCAGCCATAGCACTGCTGGGTTTGTACCCTAAAGAGATAATGGGGAAAAAGACTTGTAGAAGAATATTCATAGCTGCGCTCTTTGTGGTGGCCAAAAATGGGAAAACAAGGGGATGCCCATCAATTGGGGAATGGCTAAACAAATTGTGGTATATGTTGGTGATGGAATACTATTGTGCAAAAAGGAATAATAAAGTGGAGGAATTCCATGGAAACTGGAACAACTTCCAGGAAGTGATGCAGAGCGAGAGGAGCAGAACCAGGAGAACATTGTACACAGAGACAAACACACTGTGGTATAATCGAACGTAATGGACTTCTCCATTAGTGGTGGTGTAATGTCCCTGAACAACCTGCAGGCATCTAGGAGAAAAAACACTATCCATAAGCAGAGGACAAACTGTGGGAGTAGAAACACTGAGGAAAAGCAACTGCCTAACTACAGCGGTTGAGGGGACATGACAGAGGAGAGACTCTAAACGAACACTCTAATGCAAATACTAACAACATGGCAATGGGTTCGAATCAAGAACACATGATACCCAGTGGAATCACGCGTCAGCTATGGGGGATGGGGGGGGGGGGGAGAAGATCTTTGTCTTTAATGAATAGTGCTTGGAAATGATCAAATAAAATATAAAATTTTTAAAAAAAGATACTTAGTAATGAAAAGGGGATAGAAAAAAGGTATTATAGGATGTGACAAGCAATGAAGGACTTGCAGGAGTGAAACAAAAGCACATATAGAGAATAGAAAATACATGGGTGGAACATAAAACTAAATTTATTGGGTCTGTGAGAAGTTATGGTGACAAACCAAACCAAATATTAAGTGAAAAGTAGAGACAAGCACAGGAATTATATAAAGAGATTAAAAATCTAATTGCACAGATACAAGCTGATATTGGAGACTCTAACAGTAGGGGTATAGTAACCAGTCAGAAAAAAAAGCATAGAACTGATAAAAACATCTTTGGAAAACTTTTTTCAGTGCAAGTTTGGCACAGGGATTGAATTTAGGACAAAAAGAGTTCATGGAAACTCACATAGACATGATCAGGAGCTATTGAAAGAAACAGTGAAACAAAAATTCATTTCCCAACAACAAAATGACTATAGGAAAACAAAGACTAAGGTTACCATTGTAGAAACTGTTACAGGAACTATAAAAAACAAGCTACAGAATCTCACAGACAGAGATAAAACCCCACTTGAACCTATTAAAACTTCAAAAAGCTATATAGTATAGTCTTCCTTAGAGAAAACATCTAGCTTGAACCAGAAGCTGAAATTTTTTATCCTACATTAAATAACTTGGAAATTTCAAATCTAACAGAAAATATGGCTGAAAATACAGTTGATATAATTGACCATATTCAATGTACTGTAAGTGAAACAGCAGTTAGATTTGAAAATACAAATAGAATGGAGGGAATAAAAACTGCCAGGATAGCCAAGGATTCAAGAGACTTCCATGAAGCCAACATTCTAAATGGAGGGAGGAGGTCTGGCCAAGTAAAACTATATGAAATTACAAATAGTTATGATTTAAATTCATATTCCAGTGAAGTAGAAAATGAAATACAATCAAATTTAAATGAAGATCACTTGGGAGATGATTTAAGCCAAGAAGATTTAACTGGTTCGACCATAAATATGGCAGAAAATAATAGTGCAGTGCAAAATAAATCATTAACAATTAACTCAATAGCTACACAAAAACTAGAACCATATATATATATATATATATATGGATTAAGGTGGGGAAGAAATAATACAAAGCTCTCGTGGATACTTATGCTTCAAAATCAGTCCTAAAGACATTTCCAGGGGATACCACCATAGGGGGTGTGGTTTCAGTAGCTAGAGCTATGGAACAAATACAACAGGTCCCTGAGCTCAAAAGCACAATGGTTAAACTGGGTCCTCTCAACATTGATCATACATTCCTAAAGATTGAAGTCAGGGGTGGTGTTCCGCCTAAGGTTCCTCAGTACAAAGTAAGCAGAGAAGCCATAGAAGGAATAACACCAATTATAAACAGCTTGTTGGAACAAGGCATTGTAAAACCTACAGTGTCTGAATTTAATTTTGGCTATTAAGAAAAACAAAGTTAATGCAAATGGAAAATAAGGTTGGAGATTTGTGATGGATCTTAGGGCAGCGAATAACTTTATAAAGAAGACATACACTGTGACACCTTCACCAAACAATATAATCACACAGATACCACCAGATGCCCAGTAGTACACAGTGTTAGATTTAAGCAATGCTTATTTTACTATATCATTGCACCCCGACTCCCAGAACATTTTTGTTTTCCAATGAGGACAAAATCAACTTTGTTAAACTAGATTAGTTGTGAGATTTAAAATGGTTGAGGTCTTAAACTGTAGTGATTAAAATAGTGGAAGATATAAATTGTGATAGATATAAGAGAGGGTGAGTAAATTTGACCTCAAAAATATGTTTCACTACAGTGTCTTGGGTTTTAAAATCAAATATAAGGTGGTCGCCAGGGAAATATTCCCAATTATTCAAATACCCAAGTTAATTGGGTTTTATAGAGATTTTAATTAACAATACAATGAGTAATCAAAGAAAGAGAGAGAGAGTAAGAAAGGAATAAGTATGAAGGGCCTCAAGCCAATATGGCCTAGACCTGAGTCTTAAAAAGAGAAATCAGTCAGTTTTTTAACACTCACCACAAGGTCTGACTAAACAAGGATTCTAGTAACACCAGGCCAGCGTCCTTCCTCAAAGAGTCTTCCAGCCAGAGATTGTTTCAAAGGGCCTCTCTCAAGAGCCTCCAGAGCTCCTATCCCAGAGGGACAGAGTTCCTCAGAGGAGCTCCTCAAGGAACTCTCCTTCAGAATGAGAGTCAAAAATCGAGATCCCTGAATGAGATCCAAGCTCTTATTTTTAAGGGCAAAAATTTCCTCTGTCACCTCCCCTAAGTCCTTACATCTACCAATCACTGTAGATGTTTCTAAAGGACTGCCCATTTTGAATTCACAGCTGAGTAGTTTTAATCTCTTTAGTAAGTCAGAAAAAAATGCTGCTGTGTCGACAAATTTCATTAAGAAAAAACCTCTGAATAAGTTATCACCCTTTTAGGTTTAAGTAGTTTACAAGTTGCCCCACCTATATGGGTACCTAGCATCCCATTGTATCAATTTTAAAAACAGGCATGACTCAAAGAACTTCCTGTCCTTTCCATAAGCATGGGTCAAAGCACTTTCATTGTTCAGCAAGGAGTTTTCTGTCCTAAAGCAGTCTTAAGTAGGGTGGAGTAGGGATATTCCCAAGGCAAGGAGTTTTCACATTCAAGTAGAATTCTCACTATCTGCTAGGGAAATAGAAGATTCCCCAGTGGGGAAATTTCCAACATTCATAAGTCTGAGAAATTTTAAGGTTTACATAGTACAAGGATGTTATGAATCAGCCTCTATATTTTGACAACTTCTTCAAAGAGATCTAGCTAACATCACTTTCAAGCATAGCAAGTTAGTACACTATGTAGATGACTTACTGCTAGCATAACCTGACCAAAAGTTGTGCTTGGAAGATTCAAAGAAATTATTAATAGAGCTTTACAAAAGAGGACACAAAGTCTCTAAACAGAAAACCTTTGTCAAGTCAGTCAAACACTTGGAAATATGGGAATACCCTACTATATACTGTCTTGAGAAACCAGCAACCCCTAGAAATGCCCTAAGTTGTTTCCTGTATCTTCCTGTACGTTAAATAACATGGGACTTCAATCAAGGTGAGACAACAGACAACATGTGAATGCTGCACAGATGGGAAAACCCAAGATATGTTTGTTTCTACAATCAACATCATGTAAACCTCAAAATTTCTTAGACTTATAAATGTTGGAAATTTCACCATTGGGAAATTTCATACTTGAAAAATTTCCTATTGATAGTGGGTCTTGACTATTGGAATGTGAACCCCATTGGCATGGGAGGTTCCTTCTCTTCCCTTCTTAAGATTACTTTAGGACAGAAACCTTTTGCTGAACAATGGAAAGGACTTTGGCCTATGCTTAAGCATAGAACAGGAATTTCTTTGAGTCATGATTGATTTTAGAATTGATACAATGGAGATACTTGGAATCAATCTCCACCCTATTCAGTCCTAACAGGATTGAGCAGGGCTGCAGCCTAGATCAAAATTTAATTATTCCAGTCTCTACCCTACTCAGGTTAACAGGATTTAGAAAGGGCTGTAGCAAAGGATCAAAGATTTAATTATTTGAAAATATGACCTTCAACAGACATGTGCAAAGCCAGAGACCTCTGGGCGGTCCTGGGTTAAGCTAGAGCCTCCATTGGCACAGGGAAATTGATGGACAGGTGATTGGTAGATGTGAGGACTGAGGGGAGGGAACTTGGATGGTTTCCTTAAGGATAGGGGGGGTTGGTGGTGGTTGAGGAGTGTGTCTGAGTGGTGGGAGTGTGCTCTGAGAAGCTTGCTCTGAAGGAAGCTGAAGGTGGGGGCCTCGGAGACTGTTTCTCCATTTTGGTCACATGAGTAATAGGGACTGATCTCTTTTCTTTGCCCCAGCTATCTAAGGGCTTGGGCCTTTTGGCCCAGCCTAAACAGAAGGGGTATTTAAGCCCTATTCCCTTCTCTCCCTTTTTCTCTCTCTCTATCTCTAATTCCTTTCTTCTTCCTATTGTAATTAAACTCCATAAAAGATTGACTGCTGTCTTGAGGTTTCATTTAGGAATTACATAGCTGAATTCCTTGGCGACCTTAAATTAATATATATCAGTCTTTTAAAGTGATTTCCTTGTCACAATCAAAGACATGAAAAGACTTTGAAATCTTGAACTGATGGTCATGAGGTCATGTAAGGATTAACATATATGTTAACTTCACATATAGGTACATACACACATGTGTAACTACACATAAACACAACATGGAAAGGAATTTCATGGTAAGTATATAAAATATTTCATAATTGCAACAAACACAAGAAATTCATACTGATATACTTGTGAGATTCTGTGGCAAATTCAAACAAAGAAAATTTTCTTATCTGCATGAATTTGCACAGAAATCACATACAAAATTGTATTATAACTGTACATATTTAAAATATGTATAGATAAAAACTATATACATTTGTAAATACTAATGGAATAACAGGCTAACAGTATTGGGGTAATTTACTGACATCTTAATTACTAACACATAAGGCAATATTTAGAAAAATTGTTCATAATCCTAGATAATTTAGGGACAGATGTATAGCATTATAAATGTAAGTTAAGCTACATAATAATATTAGTAACAGTTGTTCATAGAAACTTTTACTTAGAACAATTATAGTTATTAGGATATAAGAAAATTACATTGTCAAAAATATGGTTTAAATTTTTGCATTGTTTGCTATAATGTTCAAAAACATATTTTTGTATTGAATTTTATGACTTACACCACTTTCCTACACTCAAAACTTAGAATAGGAATAGTTAATCAGAAGAGTTAAGATAGAGTAGTATTTTTTATTTGGGGAGATAGTGGAATATTTTAAAATACAATAGGTTAAAGATTAGACAGTTAGGAATTCTTAAAGATATGATTAAGAGATAAATACTATTGATACAGAATACAGGTTATATTCTGTGCAAAAGTAAAAGAGGGGTTTTGTGAAAAGCTGATTATTGCTACAGAAAGACTTGCAAGCAAGTGCAAGCCATGGAACTTTGAAGATCTGTCAATCAGAAAAATTCCAGAGAAGAATGTGGCCAGGGAGAAGGCAGTTTGAATAAGTTGGCACACAAACTGATTTACTCACTTCTTCCTGGAGACTGAGGAAGAAAGCTGACAGACAGATTTATTCTGTAGTTTCTGGCTACTGGTTTCAACTTGAAGACTTGGGCTTAGCTCTGAAGATCTTTTCAAATTATTAACAATATTCTCTTAAAGACAATTCAACTCTACTTTCTTGATATTGAATTTGTAAGACATTAGGGAAATGCAAAATTCCCTCTACCCTTATTCCCCACTTCCTACCCTTTCTTCTTTAAAATAAATCCTTTTTTCCAGAAAGCAAGGGAACTAGTTCTATAACCAAGAATCAACTACCCTGCAAAACTGACTATATTCTTACAGGGAAAAATATGGTCATTCAACAAAATAGAAGAATTCCAAGAATTTGTAAAGAAAAGACCAGACCTGAACAGAAAATTTGATGTCCTAGCACAGAACTCAAGAGAACCATGAAAAGGTGATTAAAAAAGAGGGGAAAAAGAAAAACAAAACAAAAGAAAAAAACTTTTTTTAAGAGACTCAATAAGTTAAAATTATATGTATCCCTATAAGAAAAGAGGTCATTGGTAACTCTTAAAAACTGTTGTTATCACCTGGGCAGCTAGAAGAATTACACTTAGAGGGAACAGTGACATACTGTATAGGATGAAATAACAAGACATAAATAGGTATATAGATATATGTATGCATAAGTATATATACATGTGTGTATATATACACACACATATCTATACATATATATATATATATATAACTAGAGCTTAAAAAAAGAGGTTAATACTGTGAATCTTGAAATTTCTCAGACTTGTGAATGTTAAAAGATTCTCAGACTCTACCTTAGAACATTTGGTTAAGACCATTCCCCATTTTAAACAATGAAGCTCCTTAGATCTAAAATGTGAGAATTCTACTTAGATCAGAAATGGGAAGACCTCTACTCCACCCATACTTAAGACTGCTTTAGGGAAGAAAACTCCTTGCAGAACAATGAAAAGTACTTAAACCCATACTTAAGCCAAGCCTATTTTTAGAATTAATTACAAAGGGGTGCTAAGTACCTATAAAGGTCAGGCAACTTGTGAACTTACAAGGAGCAAAGAGGTGAAAACTTACTCAGAGCTTTCCTGATGTGAATTACTCAGAAGTTTTTAGTCTACCCAGAAAAGGTGAGAACAAAATGTGAATTAAGAATGGCCAGTCCTTTTGAAAACGTCTACTGTGATTGGCAGATGTAAGGACTTAGGGGAGGTGACATAGGAGAAATTGCCCTTTAAATAGGAGCTCAGATAGGAGCTCAAGGGACTCATTCTGATACAGTCAGCTGGGAAAGGCTGCCTTGAAGGGTCTCTCTTGAGACTCTCTCGGGGACATTTCAGATTGAGAATTGAGCTGATGAAAGCAGCTGAGATGATGCTGGCCTGGTGTCACTAGAATCCTGGCTTAGACAGATTTTGTGGTGAGTGATTACGGACTGACTGATCTTTTCTTTTAGGACTTCGGCCTGGGTTGGCCAGGGCTGCCCTGGGCCTGTCTATCCTTTTCTCATTATTCCCTTTTTCCTCTCTTTCTTTCTGATCTCTCTCTCTTAAGACTCAGGTCTAGGCCATGTTGGCTTAAGGCCCTTCATACTTATTCCTTTCTTACTCTTTCTCTCTTTCTTTGATTCCTCATTGTATTATTAATTAAATTCTCTATAAACCCAGTTGACTTGAGTATATTCATAATTGGGAATATTTCCCTGGTGACCACCTTATATTTGATTTAAAACAAGACACTGTAGTGAAAATATATTTTCTGCAGTCACAATTTACTCAGCCACTCTTATATCTACTATAATTTATATCTTCCACTATTTTACTCACTATAATTTACAACCTCAACCATTTTAATTCTTACAGTCTATGGCATCCACTCTTTTAAATGCCACAATACCAAAATAAATGGGAAAAGAAATAAAAGGGAGTAAATTTATATGTCACAAAGAAGTTCATGGTGGGAGGGGGTAGAACATCAATACACTGGAAAGGTAAAGAGGTTGGAGACAGGAAATACTCAACTCTTACGTGCATTGAAATTGACCCAAAAAGGAAAGAACAATCCAATCCATTGGGGCAGAGAATAGATTCACTCCCTACAGGGGAGTAGAAGGGTAACAAATAGACTGGTGGAAAGGGAAGCAGTATAAGGGAGGGGGGGTAGTTTTTAAAAGACTTCAAAGAAAATAAGGAGGGTAATATGACAGGGGATAGAAAGGGAAGTAAAATAAGGGAGAGAACTAGGGGGACTGATTAAAAACAAACGTTGGTGTAGAAGGAAATAGTGAAAGAAGAAAAGGCAGTACTAGGAGTAGAAATAAAAATGCTGGGAAATACACAGCTGGTAATCATAACTCTGAATGTTAATGGAATGAACTCACTTATAAAACACAAACAAATAGGAGAGTGGATTAGAATCCAAAACTCTACCATATGCTGTCTACAAGAAACATACCTGAGGAAGATAGATACATATAGGGTGAAAGTAAGAGGATAGAGCCAAATCTATTGGGCATCAACTGATAAAAAGAAGGCAGGTGGGGGCAGCTGGATAGCTCAGTGGACTGAGAGCCAGTCCTAGAGATGGGAGGTCCTAGGTTCAAATCTGGCCTCAGACACTTCCCAGCTGTGTGACCCTGGGCAAGTCACTTGACCCCCATTGTCTAGCCCTTACCACTCTTCTGCCTTGGAACCAATACACAGTATTGACTCCAAGACGGAAGGTAAGGGTTAAAAAAAAAAAGGCAAGAGTCACAATCATGATATCTGATAAAGCCAAAGTAAAAATAAATCTAGTTAAAAGAGATAGGGAAGGTAATTACATCCTCATAAAAGACAGTATAAACAATGAGGAAATATCAGTACTCAACACGTATGCACCAAATGGCATAGCATCCAAATTTCTAAAGGATAAACTAGAGGAGCTCAAGGATGAAATAGATAGAAAAATTATACTAGTGGGAGACCTGAAACTTCCTCTATCCGAACTAGATAAATCAAACCAAAAAATAAATAAGAAAGAGGTAAGGGCAGTGAATTAAATCTTAGAAAAATTAGAGTTAGTAGATATGTGGAGAAAAATAAATAGGGACAAAAAGGAATACACCTTTTCAGCAGCACATGGTACATTCACAAAGATTGACCATGTATTAGGGCATAAAAACATTGCAAACAATTGCAAAAGAGCAGAAATAATAAATGCAACCTTCTCAGATCATAATGCAATAAAAACAATAATTAGTAAGGGTACATGGAGAGGTAAATCAAAAATTAATTGGAAATTAAACAATACAATTTTCCAAAACCTATTAGTCAAAGAAAAAAATCATCAAAATAATTAATAATTTCAATGAAGAAAATGACAATGATGAGACATCCTTTGAAAACCTATGGGATGCAGCCAAAGCAGTACTCAGGGGGAAATTTATATCCTTGAGTTCATATACTAACAAATTAGGAAGAGCAGAGATCAATGAATTGGGCATGCAAATTAAAAAACTAGAAAGTGAACAAATTAAAAATCCTAGATGAAGACTAAGTTAGAGATACTAAAAATCAAAGGAGAAATTAATAAAATTAAAAGTCAAAGAACTATTGATTTAATAAATAAGACTAGAAGCTGGTACTTTGGAAAAACAAATAAAATAGACAAAGTACTAGTCAGTCTAATTAAAAAAAGGAAAGGAAAAGGCAAATTAGCATCATCAAGGATGAAAAGGGAAACCTTTCCTCTAATGAAGAAGAAATTAAGGCAATCATTAAAAACTATTATGCCCAATTATATGGCAACAAATATGGCAATCTAGATGATATGGATAATTACTTATGAAAATATAAATTGCCTAGACTAACAGAGGAAGGAATATATTGACTAAAAACCCCATATCAGAAAAAGAAATTGAACAAGCCATCAAAGAACTCCCTATGGAAAAATCCCCAGGTCCAGATGAATTCACAAATGAATTCTATCAAACATTCAAAGAACAACTAATCCCAATATTATACAAACTATTTGATAGAATAAGCCAAGAAGGAGTTCTACCAAATTCATTTTACAACACAAACATGGTACTGATCCCAAAACCAGGCAGGTCAAAAACAGAGAAAGAAAACTATAGACCAATCTCCCTAATGAATATATAGATGCAAAAATCTTAAATAGGATACAAGCAAAAAAGACTCCAGCAAGTGATCACAAGGGTTATTCACTATGACCAGGTAGGATTCATACCAGGAATGCAAGGATGGTCCAATATTGGGAAAACTATCCACATAATTGACCATATTAACAAGGAAACCAACAAAAATCACATGATTATCTCAATAGATGCAGAAAAAGCCTTTGATAAAATACAACACCCATTCTTATTGAAAACACTAGAAAGTACAGGAATAGAAGGGCCTTTCTTAAAAATAATAAACAGTATATATCTAAAACTATCAGCAAACATCATCTGCAATGGGGATAAACTAGAAGCCTTCCCAATAAGATAAGGAGTGAAATAAAGATGCCCATTATCACCTCTATTATTTAACATTGTACTAGAAACACTAACAGTAGCAATTAGAGAAGAAAAAGAAATTGAAGGTATTAAAATTGGCAATGAGGAGACCAAGCCATCACTCTTTGCAGATGATATGATGGTCTACTTAAAGAACCCTAGAGAATCAACCAAAAAGCTAGTTGAAACAATCAACAATTTTAGCAAAGTTGCAGATACTAAATAAACCCACATAAGTCATCAGCATTTCTATATATCTCCAGCCCATCTCAGCAGCAAGAATTAGAAAGAGAAATTCCACTTAAAATCACCCTAAACAATATAAAATACTTAGGAATCTATCTGCCAAGACAAAGACAGGAACTATATGAACACAACTACAAAACATTCTCCACACAATTAAAAGATCTGATCTTTATTTCCAATGAATAATGTTTAAAAATGACAAAATAAAATAATTTTTAAAAGGAAAAAAACTAGATCTAAACAATTGGAGAAATATTGATTGCTCATGGGAAGGATGAGCTAACATAATAAAAATGACAATCCTGCCCAAATTAATTTACATATTTAGTGCCAAACCCATTGAACTACCAAAAAATGTTTTTACTAAATTAGAAAAAAAACCATGACAAAGTTCATTTGGAAGAACAAAAGGTCAAGGATATCCAGGGAAATCATGAAAAAAAAATGCAAAGGAAGGAGGACTTGCAGCCCCACATCTCAAACTATACTATAAAGCAGTGGTCATCAAAACAATTTGGTATTGGCTAAGAGACAGAAAGGAGGATCAGTGGAATAGTCTAGGGGTAAATAACCTCAGCAAGACATTCTATGATAAGCCCAAAGATCCCAGTTTTGGGGACCAAAACCCACTATATGATAAAAAAAAACTGCTGGGAAAATTAGAAGACAGTATGGGAGAGATGAGGTTTGGATCAACATCTCACACCCTACACCAAGATAAACTCAGAATGGGTGAATGACATGAATATAAAGAAGGAAACTATAAGCAGATTAGATTAACCCAGAATAGTATACTTGTCAGATCTTTGGGAAAGGAAAGACTTTAAAACAAGCAAGAGTTAGAAAACAATCACAAAATTTAAAATCAATAATTTTGTTTACATCAAATTAAAAAGGTTTTGTACAAACAAAACGAATGCATCCAAAATTAGAAGGGAAGCAACAAATTGGGAAGCAATCTTCATTACAAAAACCTCTGACAAAGGTCTAATTACTCAAATTTATAAGGAACTAAACCAATTGTACAAAAAATCAAGCCATTCTCCAATTGATAAATGGGCAAGGGACATGAATAGGCAATTTTCAGTTAAAGAAATCAAAACTATTAATAAGCACATGAAAAAGTGCTCTAAATCTCTAATAATCAGATAAATGCAAATCAAAACAACTCTGAGGTATCACCTCACACCTAGCAGATTGGCTAACATGATAGCAAAGGAAAGTAATGAATGATGGAGGGGGGGTGGCAAAGTTGAGACATTAATGCATTGCTAGTGGAGTTGTGAATTGATCCAACCATTCTGGAGGGCAATTTGGAACTATGCCCAAAGGGTGATAAAAGACTGATTGCCCTTTGATCCAGCCATAGCACTGTTGGGTTTGTACTCCAATGAGATAATAAGGAAAAAGACATGCACAAGAATATTCATAGCTGCATTCTTTGTGGTGGCCAAAAATTGGAAAATGAGGGGATGCCCTTCAATTGGGGAATGGCTGAACAAATTGTGGTATATGTTGGTGATGGAATACTATTGTGCTCAAAGGAATAATAAAGTGGAGGAATTCCATGGGGACTGGAACAAACTCCAGGAATTGATGCAGAGTAAGAGGAGAGAAGCAGAACCAGGAAAACATTGTACATAGAGACTGATACACTGTGATACCATCGAATATAATGGACTTCTCCATTAGTGGCAATGCAATGACCCTGAACAACCTGGAGGAATCTATGAGAAAAACCACTATGCACATCCAGAGGAAACACTGTGGGAGTAAAAACACCAAAGGAAAACAACTGCTTGAATACATGGGTCGATATGGTTGGGGATGTAGACTCTAAATGAACATCCTAGTGCAAAGAACAACATGGAAATGGGTTCTGATCAAGGACACAAGTAAAACCCAATTAAATTGCAGGTTGGCTATTGGAAGCCTAGGTTGAGAGGTGGGAGGGAAATAAAGTGAGTATTGTAACCAAAAATAAAATAAAATAAATAGAAATTCAAAAAATAAATACATAAATCCTTTTCCAGTATTTTGAAGTGAAATGAGTCTATTAAAAGCGGCTATCACTTACCATCTCTGAATAGCTGTTAGGATCAAATAGAAGGAAGCAGGAAATGGGTGGGGGGAGGAGAATTGAGAATTCAGTCTCTCCTTGACCTTATTTCTTAGAGTCATTGTTCCAGCTTTTCTCTTTACTTAAATAACCTAGTAATGAAGCCTCCAATACAGAGTGGCCCTCCCAATGCCTTGCATTTGAAATGACCTTGATTAAACTTTCTACAGATATCACATCCCTGACACACTCTTATAGCATTTGTTGATATCCCTGGAGCTTCCCAAAACCAGCAGACCTCATCCAGCATGGATTATACTCCATAATGACATCTGGAGTGAATCACATTGAATAAATGTTGGTACAGCCTTTTGGGCAAGATAGGTTTTCCTCCTTGTGATAACCAGATTCCTTTAAGTAATCTGACCCCTAGATATTCTTGCCATAACTGAATCTCCTCTTGGCAGTATGCTTATTTGAGATCATGCTTATCCACCGCAGAACACGGATAGGACCAAATCTGGCAGCGAATCTTGCTATTACATCTGTCCTGTGATTTCCTTGGGATGCCTCATCCTTGCCAGAGGAGTGAGTCTTTCAATGGATCACCATCACTTCCTTTGGCAAGTTCACTGCTTCTAAGAGTTGGTTTATGAGGTTCTCATATGCTATCCTTTTTCCAGATGTTGTGACAAATCCCCTATTCTTCCAAGTTTGTCCCCTGCAAATAAAATTCAAAAGGCATAAGCTGAATCCATATATATTCACCCTTTTGCCTTTGGATTGCACCAGGGCTTCTATGAGGGCTCTGAGCTCAGCTCCTTGAGCAATGACATGACTAGGTAATGATGCATGCCAGAGGGTCTCATCCCACATTACAACTGCATCCCCTGTGATTCTTTTCCTTTAAAAACATAAAGAACCATCTGAATATAACAGAAGGTCAGGATCATTGAGTGGTGTGTCCTTCAGATCTTCTCTGGTTCTATGTACTGTTTCTACCATCTGTGTGCAATCATATAGGGGCTTTTCTCCCAATGGTAAGTCGGAGATTAATGTGGCTGGATTCAATGGTGTACATCTATGTAAAATTAGATTATCATTAGCCAGCAAAATTATTTCATACTGGGATAGCCTTGCAGATGTACATGCATGCCTACTCTGTGATTTTAGCAATTTTTCTAGCTGGTATGCAGAGAAAACATGGAGTTTGCATCCCAGCACTAATTCATTAGCTTTTTTAACAACGAGGACAGCAGTGGCAACACTCCACAGACAATGCACTAAGTCTTTTGCAACTTGGTCCAATATTGCACTGAATTATGCAATAGGTCTTAATTTCAATCCTAGATATTGGGCTACCATTCCAGAAGCTATACCCTTAGCCTCATGGAAATATAGGTTAAAATGTTATCATTTGGAATGCTAAGGTCTGGAGCTGTTAAGATAGCTTGTTTTAAAGTGGACAGAGCATGTAAATGTTCTTTTGTGAGCTTCAATGACTCTTCTATTATTTTTGGGACAGATTGATGAGGCCACTGATCAGCAGCAGGCTATAACATCTCTTTATGACATTCCTACAAACATTCCATAGGGTATAGAAATTTCCAACATTTATAAGTCTAAGAAATTTTGAGGTTTACAATGGGCAGCACATAAGAATGATGTGGGGATGATTAAATCAATACAACCAGTAAAGATAGAGGTCAAAGACTGTATACCTCCCAAGATCCCTCAGTATAAGCTCAGCAAAGAAGCTGAAAAAGGCATAACAGCTATTAGCAACAGCTTGCTGGAGCAGGGGATATTGAGACACACAGTGTCAGAATATAATAGCCCAATACTAGCTATTAAAAAGAGCAAGCCAAATTCTGATGGTACAGTAAATTGGCAATTTGTGCAGGATCTCAGAGCAATTAATAATATAATCAAGAAAACCTATACCATACCTCTGTCACAAATACTATTGTGCTGAAAGGAATAATGAATTGGAGCAATTCCATGTCAACTAGAAAGACCTCCAGGAATTGATGCAGAGCAAAAGGAACAGAACCAGAACATTATACAAAAAGACGGATACATTGTGGCACAATCAAATGTAAGGGACTTCTCTATTAGCAGCAATGCAATGATCCAGGACAATTCTGAGGGAGTTATGAGAAAGAACACTATCCACATCCAGGGGAAGATCTGGGGAGCAGAAACAAAGAAGAAAAAACATATGATTGATAGCATGGTTTGATAGGGATATGATTAGGGATGTTGACTAAATCAGTGCTCTATTTCAAATATTAATAATATGAAAATGGGTTCTAAAACCCAGTAGAATTGCTCTTGGGCTCCAGGAGGCAGGAGGGAGAAGGGGAAGGAAAGAGCATGAATCATGTAACCATGGGAGAACATTCAAAATTAATGAGGCATAGGGATTGAAGGACAGAGGTAGGAAGGAGGGACCAAGGGACAGAGAGACAGACAGGACAGAGGGACATATCTTGGCAGTAAGATTAGGTCCCACATTTCAACCCATGCTTTATTGCTGCCCCTTACCAAATACCAGCCCAGGGAGTCAGTCTGTTCAAGAGTGGAAATAAAAAGGCCTTCCTCCTTCCCACCTTTGCCTTTTAACTCCACTAGCAACTCCTTCAGGGCTATATTGCATGCTGACACTCATGCTGATGCCAGAGGATGCCAGGATATTAGTTATGACATTAGTCTGTAATACCTACTGTTGTGGTGCACAGGATGGAGTTTTGTTACTTCACACACCAAGAAACTGGTGATGGCTGGTCTCTACGTACACACATACACTAGCAGCTAGCTTGGCTTCTCAGACTAGCCAGTAGGTTGGTAATAGCCTCCCCATTACTCCCTTTATGTTTTAAGATACAGGGTGGAGATCTGTCCAGCATCATCTAACAAGAGTGAGGAATCTGAACTACTCAATTCTGTCCTTGACAGCTCTTTTTCTGCAATCAGTTGAGAGGCTGGAGAAGGAGAGAAACAGGAACAGACTCCGGGCTGGGTATAGTAAAAAATGGTGCCCACCTGACATGCCAGAGAAATGTTTGTCTTTTTCAGGATAATTCTTTTGATCGATTTGCAGCTTGAGTTTCCAAAAACTTTCTGTATCTGTGCTGGGTTCCATGAAGCTCCTCTTTCACAAGAGGTATCTCATGAGATTTTGTTGTACAGGAGGCTTACAGCTGTAAGAATGTTTTTTTTTTAAACCCTTATCTTATGTCTTAGAATCAAAACTGTGTATAGGTTCCAAGATAGAAGAGTGGTAAGAGTTAAGCATCTCAGGTCGTGATCTGCCCAGGGTGACACAGCTAGGAAATATTTGTGGTCAGATTTGAACTCAAGATCTTCCATTTCTAGCCCATTTCTCAATCTACTAAACCACCCAGCTCTTCCAAGATTATTTTAATAATATCAGAGAAATTTCTTTCAGTTAATGTGGAATTTAATTATTAAAGCATCATAAAAGGATGCTTTTAAATAAAGACCTATTTGTGGGTGCCAAGTTATGGGTATACTTTGGGAAGGCTTCTCTGGTTGATTACCCCAAAGAAGATACTCTATAAACTTCATTATTTGAGAGCACTTAGGGTCCTATTGCCAATATCTGTTGCAAGATTCCAGGTCACAAACCTCAGGGAATTAATAGATTTATATATAAGGCAATGGAAACAAATAGAAAGCAGATAATCATAGAATTTTTGTAGTTAATATAATTTATTAGGTTGATTTTCCCCCCCCACTATAGTAGTAAACTGACCTTGTATTCTATGAATAAACACTACTTGGTTTAAATGGATGCTTAAAAAAATAGAGTCTTGTGTTCTATTTGACAGTTCATTAGCATTTTGAATCAATTTGCATGAATACATACACTGTGCTGGAGGTCTGTAGGCCAAAACAACAGAACTCTGGCATAGAGCATGTAGTTCTGGGACTTCTGGTTAGGCCTTTAGGGGTTCTTTGACCTCATTTCTGGCCGGCAGATCAGGGAGCAGTGGAATGCTGTGGGGGACGCATCTCTGGGGACACAGTGATCACCATTACCAGCAACCACATAACCACAGCAAACATCATCCAATCTACTATTCTGGGGTGTTGTGGATTTCTAATTGACCATCATTACTGAGATAAGTGAGGGGGAGGCTGGGAGAGGCAAGGGCCCATGCTATGGGTGCCATTTCCCACCATTAGAAATAGTGGCAGCCATCTTAATTTATATAAGAAATGCCATCTTGCAACATAGTGCAGACTCCATTTCACCACTATTACTGTTGTGCATCCTTATTAACCAGTTTCTGCTTATTAAACCTGCCCTTTCCTAAAAGACAGTTATGTGCCATCTTGTGGTCAGGCTAGTTAACCCCTATTTGCCTGCATGGCTAACAGGTTGTCTATAATTCTATCTTCTGTCACTGCCCTTCTGATGGAGAACCTCCCCTCTCCCCCCTCAAAAAAAACAACCCCAAGGATGTTAAGTAAAGGAAGTGGTAGTAGCACTAACTGACCCATTAAAGAGACATGGACCAAGCTACATGGCATTATAGAAAAAAATGGCAGATCATTTTGCATTCTATGTACTGAAATGGTAGTAAGCAGAATGTGGAATAGACATTTTGAAATGAATCATTCCCAGCTCTTGATAAAAAGTGAGGATGAAAGGAAGGAATACATTTCCAGGCAGCTAGACCTTTATAAGAGCCAATCTAATTCTATCCTTAAATTTGTAAAAGACTCTACAAATTTAACATCTGCAAGTTTGAGCATTGCTCACTCCATAGCTCAGCATGGAAAAGTACTCAGTGAGGGAGAATTTGTTAAAGAAACTCTCCTAAGATGTGCACCAGTTCTATTTCACGGTATGCAGAATAAAGATGCAATTATTAAGAGAATATCTGAGTTACCACTCAGTAGAAATCTCATACTCTTAAATATTCACATTCTCTCCTCTCCCACCAAAAAGAAATTTACATCTCTGTCAACCCAAGACCTCCTTTGGGAAAGAGGAGATAACAAATTAAAAGGTTTATTTTAATTCAGGTGGCACTTTGGTTTCTAAAGGAGACAACACAGACCAATTTCTCTGCACCACAGTCTAGTCTCTACTCTGTTCCATTTACTCTGTTACCTTCCTTCTAAGCAAGATACCTTAGCAGAATTTTTTTCTTTCAAAGGGGAGGTTTAGGAGGCTAAAGAATGTGGCTGATTTCAAGTCCCATTTCATTTTACCTGAAACAGTCATTACAATATTTCCCAATACCATATTTATTCACATTAGGCAAAGGAAGCTTGCAAACTGAGACAACTTGACCCATGTTATGATAGGATTTGGGGTGAGGAAAGAATAAGAGAGAACATAGAAATAAATTCAGATTTATTGTTTGGGAAGGAAGGAATAAGAGTTTAGGAGTAAACTATGCTTATACTTAACTTAAAAGCTAATATCTATAAACTAACTAAACTGTCTAATTAAGCTAAGCATTAACTTTCCAATATCCAAGTCACACATCAGGAGTCTAATCAAATGGGCCAGGAACTTCAGTTGGTTGATATCCAAGCAGGTCCAGAGATCTTCTTACTGATGCTGCCAGCAGCCAAAGCTAAAAACCTCTTTCCTTTGCTGGTCTCAGGAGAAAATTCTTCTTCAAGTCTTAAACTCAGGTCCTTCCAGGAGAAAGTCAGTTGGGAATAGAATCTTCTGCAGATCTCTAGGCTCAGACTCCCATGTGACCCTTAGTCACATGCTCCTGTCAATCACTCTCTGAGGTTTGCATCTCTCAGTTTTTGCAAACCTTTAATCCTTTATCACACCCGATACCTTGCTTTTAATTAAATTAGTAGGAGTTTGATTTATCCTAAAGTCAATGAAAAATAGTTATTACCAAAATAAAATCTAGCTTTTATAACTAACATGACTTTCAACTGTTTATGTTGGAATCACTCTCCCAAAATTCTCATATCATAATTTAGAAACTTTTTACCAACCCCTTTAATTTTCTAGCTAATTGTTATGTTGTCTGTAATCCCTAGATATTGGCCACTATTTGGAAATATATGAGGAAAATAAAAATGAAAATGAAAATAAAAACAATTTGCCAATTACAGAACAAACAAAAATACAAAACATTTTACAAAAATACCCAAAAAAACACTTAAAAATAGATAGTATAATAAAGTAAGCTACTTTATGATTTTGAAATGAAAGTAAATGACAAATAAAGAAAATATTAAATGTAACTAGCTCAAAATGTATTTCAAAAGTAAGTAACAAAGTTGGAATCAATTCTCAGTTGAACTTATTACAGATTTTAAATCAAATGTTACAGTATGCCTTAATATATAGGTTTTTCAAATTCAAGTTTACTTGTCTAAACCCAAAGAAAAGGTGTTTTTTTTTTTATTTCTTATGCTGACATGCATGACACAGAAATTTTATTTTGATAAGGAAGTGTCATTCCCTGGTCTAATTTTTCTGTCATTCTCAGGGATATGGGGAGCCAGGATGATAGTCAAACTTTGGTACTTGTCTGAGTACTTCACAAAGAGTGTCGATGCAAGGAAGTCCTATGACTTGACATATGACAAGCGTCACAATCTTGAATCTCACAATAGTTTTTTTTTTTCTGTATGCTCTTTTTTGGCACTATTCAGGTTAAGTATGTGCTCCTTGTTTTTATCCCATTTCCTAGAATTAGACACAAACAATAATCACAGTTCCATAACATTTTATCAATAAATGGCAGTTTCTCACAGTTTAAAGCTTTTTGGTTATGCATTGATATTATACCAAGTATATATATATATATATGTATAAACATATTATGAAACTTATATTACTGCAGAAAAAATATTAATTGTAGGTACCTTTACTACAAGAAATGAGAAAAAAGGGGGGGGGAATCAAATATTCTAATCAATATAAAAGAAAAGCAATAATAAAAATAAGGGGGGAAAGAGAAAAAAAATCAAGAATTCAATGTGTTGTGGAAAAACAGCATCCACTTGTCAATGAATTATTATCTCCAATGCATGTGATGGGATACAGTCAATCAGTTTCAACAGAAGATGCTCTCTTCACATGTGAGCAATGAATCCAAGAGACCTTCTCTCCAATCTTTATAGATGTTGGAGTAGTCAAAAATATTTGGAATGGCCTTTCCCAGGAAGGCTGAGATGTTCCAATACACTGGAAATTCTTAATATATACCTTATCTCCTGGGTTCAGGTCATGAAGTGAAAAGTCTACTGGTCCGGCTGTATAGGTGGATGTCCAAAAAGCATCTTAAATGCTGAGATGTGTAGGTCTCCTCTAGGCCTGCTTCTAAGATAAAATAAGGCCAGAGAGAGAATTTCAGGCCATTTTAAATGTGTCTCAATACATAATTTGTCAATCATAGTTTTAAGTTCTCTGTTCATTCTTTAAACGTATCCTACTCTGGGGATGATATGGTACATGAAATTTAGGAGATATCCCCAAGCAAGAATATATTTGATTTAGGACAGAATCAGTAAAATGACTACCTCTATCTGAATCAATATGTGCTGGCAGGCCAAAGCAAGGAATAATTTATTTTAAAAGCACCTTAGCAACAAAAGCCACTGTGGCTCGGGTTGCAGGAAACGCTTCCAGCCATCTGGTCAGTCGATCTACTAAGACTAGGCAAAATTTATAATGTCCGGCCTTTTGCATTATTATGAAATCTATTTAGATGCTCAAAAGATGTGTAAGCCAGAGGACACCCACCAAAGGCTTTGCCATGAAAGGCATGCTGATTATAAGCTTGGCAGGTATAGCAGGCTATACACACTTTAGAGGTTATAGTAGTTATACCAAGGGCTATCCGTACTCTCTTAACAGAGTCCACAATGCCCTGGGTACCAAAGTGACCATTTTTATGAATAGATTGGCAAATTTGGTGATAGAAAATTCTAGGGAGCAGGGGTTATCCTTCAGATGACATCCATACTCCATTAATCTGCTTTGCTTTGAATTTTTGTTTCCATTTTTCCACTTCTTTTTCATTATAGGAAAGTGATAAATTTAAGTCATCAGTGGTTGTTAGTGTCAAAAGTAATTCAGGCCCTTCTATGGCTGCTAGTTTTGCAGCAGCATCTGCTCAGTCATTTCCCCTAGAGACAGGGTTAGAGCCACCTGTATGGGCAGAGCAATGAACTACAGCTAGGGCTTCAGGAAGCTGAAAAGCAGAAAGGACTTCATTAATAATTTCAGCATTAGCTATGGATTTTCCAGCTGAGGTTAAAAATCCTCTCTGGAGCCATAGCATCCCGATTGAGTGACAAATGCCAAAATCATATCTAGAATCCTTATAAATTGTTGCCTTTTTACCCTTGGCAATTATATAGGCATGTTTGAGCTAAGAGTTCTGCCCCTTGAGTGCTAATGTTAGATGGCAGTGAAGCTGACCACTCAGTGGCAAATTCTGTGACTACAGCAGCTCCACTGTATTGTATGCCATCCCTCATAAAAGAAGAACCATCAGTAAATAGGATCAGGTCTGAGTTTTTTAAGGGAGTGTCCAAGAGATCATCCCAAGGCTTTTCTGCTATGGACATTAGTGTTTCACAACTGTGTAATGGTTCTCCTGAAGTTGGTAAGTCTGGAGGCAAGGTGGCAGGATTAAGGGTTGTACAGTGTTTCAGAGTAATATTTTCATTGTTTAGCAAGGCTATTTTATACCTTGTAATTCACTGATCAGAAAATACCTGTGTTCTCTGTCTTAGCAATAATTCTTCTACCTCATGTGGGCACATAATTGTTAATGGGCATCCCAATACTAGATCAACGGTTTTTGTCACTAGTAAGGCTGTAGCAGCTACTCCTCTAAGACATGGTGGTGCTCCTGAAGCTATTGGGTCCAGCTTGGCTGAATAATAAGCAATTGGGCGCTGAGAAGGCCCCAAAGTCTGAGTTAAAATACCTGAAGCTACTCCTCTTCACTCATGTACATACAAAGTAAATGGCTTGTTGTAATCTGGGATGCCTAGAGCAAGGGCAGACAGAATAACCTTTTTTTTAGCTCTGATAGAGCTGACAAGTGTTCAGGCTCTAATTTGAGGGGTTCAGGGACAGAATCCTTTGTTAGTGCTATAAGGGGTTTAGTAATTTCCCCATAGCAAGGAATACATTGTCTGCAAGACCCTGTTGCTCCCAGAATTGCTCTTAACTGTTTTTTAGTGGTAGGAGCACTCAAGTTTTGAATATTCTCAATTTGCTTGGGAGAAATAGAATGGGCACCAGCTGTCAGAATGAAACCCACGTATTATACTTTGGGGAGACCCCACTGAACTTCATCCTTTGAGATCTTATGTCCTTTTGTGCAATTCCAAAAGAAAGTGTTTACTATCTTCCTGACATGCTTCTGCATCTGTGGAAGCCAAGAGTAGATCATCTACATATTTAATTAATTTGCTGTTTTTAAATTTTATATTATCTGTATCTTGTCTCAAAATTTGTACAAATAAGCTCAGGCTGTCTACGAAACCTTGTGGCAAATGACTCCACGAGTATTTATAGCCCTGCCAGGTGAAAGCAAAGATATGCCTCGAGTACTCATGTATGGGTATGGAAAAGAAGGCTGAGCACAAGTCTACTACTGTAAAGTATGTAGCTGTGCTAGGAATAGAAGAAATAATAGTATTGATATTGGAAACGACGGAGTGTCTCTTTATAACGTGATTGTTCACAGCCCTCAAATCTTGTACAAATCTATAGAGGTGTTTGCCATCAGGCTCCCTTTTTGATTTTTTAATGGGGAGGATGGGCATGTTGTATTCAGATTTACAAGGGAAAATTATTCTCTGTTCAATTAATGAGTTTGTTATTGGGGTAATGTCCTCCATTGCCTCCTTGGAGAGAGGATACTGAGTAATGCAAGGAGGTGGGCTGGATTTCATTTTTATTTGCACAGGAACCACTGATTTAAGTAAGCCTACATCAGTAGAAGATGTGGCCCAAAGAGGCAAGTATTTCAAAGGTGGGAGGCTCTTTTGCCTCCTGACCCTCTGAGAGAAGTACAAAGAGTAATTTAAGGATTGCTCAGGGACTTCTAAGGAGAGAGAGCCATCTGGGGCGCACATTATTGTGGCTTGTTATTTGCATAGTAGATCTCTCCCCAGCAAGTTTGTGGGGGATCCAGGCATTAAAAGAAAAGAATGTTCAACAGTTAGGGGTCCCACATATACCATGCGAGGAGAAAGTTTTGGGACCTTTAACGGTTTTCCTGATACACCTACTACATTTAGGGAGTCAATAGAATCACACTTTCCAACTGGTTTGCTTACTAAAACTGACCTAGATGCTCCAGTGTCCAAAAGGCAGTCACAGTATGAATTTCCTACCTTTAAAGTGACATGAGGTCTCTTACTATTTGGGGGAGGGGGGGAATGTATAGGGATTAATGGCATTAAAATATCAGGGTCTTGGGGGCAGCTGGGTAGCTCAGTGGATTGAGAACCAGGCCTAGAGACAGGAGGTCCTAGGTTCAAATCTGGCCTCAGACACTTCCCAGCTGTGTAACCCTGGGCAAGTCACTTGACCCCCATTGCCTAGCCCTTACCACTCTTCTGCCTTGGAGCCAATACACAGTATATTGACTCCAAGACAGAAGGCAAGGGTTTTTTAAAAATTTTTTTAAAAATATCAGGGTCTGGAAAATCAAGTTTCATTCTTTAAGTCCAAGGCCCTCACCCCCCCCCCCTTCACACCTTCATAAAGATGCTTGGACAATTTTTTGGGATCCTCCATGCTGTTGGGGGTGTTCACCCTCAGTGTAGCGTGGTTGAGCTCCATCTCTTATATATTGCTGTTGGGCATTTTGTTGGGTATTATCATTTTCTGCATTTTGAGCACTGTCATTATCTTGATTGGCATTGCAGTTCCTATAGTTATTATTCCGTAAGTTGTTATTATTTCCATTTTGCCGTAGCCAGCTCCTACAGACCATCATTGCATGACCTCTCTTCCCACAGAAAAGGCATATTAAGGGGTATGTTAACGATTTGTCTGTGGATTCCTGCAACAGGGCCTTGGTCTCTCCCTTAATTTTCAAGTGTTCCTGTATCCTTTTAATTTCTTTCATTAAGTCATTCAGAGTCATTGTGAGTCTCAGGTTGTTTTGCATGACCCTTATAGACATAGGTTGCTACTTTCCTCAGTTCTTCAAGGTCCATAGACTCCCAGTTGGTACAGCTAGTTTCAAAATAGTCTTTTACTACTGAACAATAATTCTTACCGAATTGTCTGAGTATATGTTTAATGTCTTTTTCTCTGGTCAAATCAAGGTTCATATATGTATTTCCTACGTCAATAAGTCTGTCCATAAAGTGGGAGGGGATCTCATCAGTTTTCTGTTGGGACCGTTCAAATTTTTCCCATGTATCAGGTCTATCAGAGCAATCTCTCATGGCTCTTAATAATGCTTCTCTGGCCAGGGCTAGTTTTGTGTGATCTTGTGCAACATTGGGGTTCCAGTGTGGATCTACAATTGGCCAATAGTGTGCTCCTTTACCTCTTTTCTGATTAGCTAGAGAGATGACATTATTTTTCTCTCTCTTTGTCAGAAATGTTTCTAACAAATTTTCCACATCCAACCAAGAAGGGTCAAAGTTTCTGAATATATTCTCTAATTTTTCTATAACCAACATTGGTTCTGCCTCAAATGATAGAATATTGTACTTGAATTTTTCTAAATCGTTAGGTTTAAAAGGTGTATAGTGTCTTACAGACACTAAGTTCCCCTCTTTATTAAAGGTGTGTACTTCCCTCAATGGATATAGACTTCTGTCCAAATTATCTGGTGTTACTGTTTCTAGGCTTCTTGCTCCATTTTCAGTGGGGTAAGAGAAGGGAAAGGGTTAGGATTATTGGGTGTCGGGGCATGGGGGTTGGGGATGGGAGCATGAGCATGGGTGGGGGGAAGGGCTGGGGCAGGATGGGCAGGAACAGGGGGCGGGGCTGAGGGGACAGGGTAGGAGGCATGGGCTGGGACTAAAGGGGTGGGATCAGCAGGGACAGGGTAGGAGGCATGGGCAGGGGGAGGGGCAGGGGTAGGATGGGCCTGAACAGGGGGCAGGGCTGAAGGGACAGGGTAGGAGGCATGGGCAGGGGGAGGGGCTGGTTGGTCAGGAGGGGGAGGAGCTGGTTGGTCTGAGGGGGCTGCTATTTGAGAATTAAGAGCCAAATTGTTTTGGGCAGGGTGGGGCAGGGAATCTGATAATGATGGAGAATGGAGAGATAAATCACTCCTATTGCAGGATGCCCTTAACTCTCTTTTAATGTTTTGCAGGAAAGTTTTGCTCTCTCCCCATCTTTCTTCCATAAGCTCATCTTGTTCCACAAATCGTTGATTAATAAAAGTATTCTGTTCCATAATTTGTTGATTAATAAAAGTATTGTGTTCCTTAATTTGTTGAGTAATAGAAGGAACAAGTTCTTGTTCTCTCTTAGAGGAAATTAGGTATATTATTACAACTCCAACAATAACAATCCCAAGGAAGAGGAATGCAAAGGTCATGTAGAGACTAATAGTCTCTGAAAAGAGCCATCCTATAGGAACACCTATTAGGAATCCCATGTACTTGGTTATTGGACTTATAAGCCAATTCCTAAGTAAAGCATGTACGAGCTGGAGCCACTTTTTTTTTTTAAGTCAATTACTAAGTTGCCTATAACTTTTCCTTCTTGTCAGTAGGTGGCTCTCTTTACTGCCTGCTTCCAAGGGCCTATTCTGTTGTAAATTCTCCTATCTTTTCTCTTATGCTAGGCTTATTTTAAAGGTCTGGGAGGGGTCACAAGTAAAGAGAAAGCCAGACAAAACTGTATGCCTGGAGGCAGAGGTTGTATGAAAAGGAGTTGATTACGAGTGAATATTGATTACGAGTGAATAGGCTGTAAACAAAGGGTAGAGCTAAAACTCCTTTTTAAAAGTATGTATATGGGAGGGTCCCCAGCAATCTTTCTTTAGCCCTCAGGCTAAAACTGCTAAGATCATGTGCTATCTTCCTTGAGCAAAGCCCACTGAAATTTTTAAGACTAGAAAGGCTGGGAAACAGGATAATGGGCTTTAAGTTGGCTCCCTAGCTGTACTCAGCTGTTTTTATTGGGAGGCAAGGGCTCCATTCTCCAGAGTTTCCTTGCTGCTAATCAGTTGATTAGATTTAGCTACCTATCTAGCTATCAGAGTCACATAGCTGGGAAGTAGCTGAGGTCAGATCTGAACCTAGGATCTTCCATCTCTAAGCCTGGCCTGGCTCTCAATCCACTGAGCCACCCAGCTGCCCCCTTAGAATTAAAAGGGAGGAAAAGAAAAAAACCTGCTGACCCCAATTTAAATTAAGGAGAAAAGAGGAGAGATAAAGTGTTTTCTACTCCCCTGTTCTGGCAGCTGTGTCTTTAAGCCGAGGTAGATAGTAAAAGGACTGACTGAGTGAGGAGGAAATAGGGTGAAAAGGCAAGAAAATTCAGGAAATTTATTGAGGGAACCCAATAAACCTTTGTGGTCTCCAAACTGTGATTGTGAAAACCACCTTTAAAGATTGGTATAATATTATTTATGGTCACCAAGGAATTTACCTAAGAAATTCCTAAAATGAAACACTCAAGTCAGAATGGAGTTGATGGTGGTTTAATCACAATGGGAGTAAGAAAAGGGAGAAGGAAGAGAAGGAGAGGAGAAAAGGGAAAAAAGTTAACTCAACCTGGCAGAGCCAGAGGGAGTTTAGGCCCGAAGGCCAAGTAGAGAAGAGAATCAGTCCTTGACTCATGTGACCGATCTGAAGGAAAGCTGTCTGTGGGCCTCCTCCCTGCTCAAGCTCCTAGCACAAACTGGTGCCCAGCTCTGTCCACAGGAAGTGAGCGAATTCCAGAGGCTGTTCCCTACCTCACTTCCTGTGCCTCACAAGTGCCAATGGTGGCTCAAGCTTGGCTTAGGACAGCCCAGGTGGGCAGTTAGTTATTTCTGATTTGTTATTGACTAGCACATGCCCATGTAGTGTAGGTGTGCACAATCCTGGGTGCTAGACCAAGCAAGATGGAGATTTTAAAATTCACAGCACTAATGAGGAAATGTCATACTCAATCATATTCAGACCAATGAATATCTAAGTATAAAATTATACTTCTAGGTAGTGAAAACATCGAGTTGAAGAGATGTAGTGTATTAAATCCAGCTACACTTCTTTCTGATTTGCCAAAGAATGGCAAACCACTACGTGAATGTGTAGAAGTAGTAGATCTAGAGGATATGCCAAGGATGGATTTAAAAGACACTCTTATTGAAAATCCAGATTTGATTTTATTCACAGATGGTTCTTCAGATTTGTGTAATGGAATTCGATGTACAGGTGCTGCAGTTGTCACAGAATTTGAGACACTGTGGTATTGATCATTACCTAGTAACCTTAGTGCTCAAAGTGCAGAGTTGATTGCACTAAAGCAAACATGTCTTCTGGCTGATGGTAAAAGTACAAATGTGTATACAGACTCCCATTATGTTTTTTCAGTGTCATGCTACAGGAAAGCTCTGGAAACAATAAGGTTTTATTACTGCATCGGGAAAACCAGTTGCTTATGCAGAAATAATAACTGAGTTGTTGGATGCTATCCAGAAGCCTAAACAGCTAGTGGCGATCCATTTTAGAAGTCATACTCATGGCAGATTCAGTTGCTAAAGGAAATCATAAAGCTGATATAACTATGAAATTTGCTGCCAGAAATGCTCCAGTGTATTTCATGAACTTATCAATTATAGAATCTGATGATCTAGAAAAAGTTTATGGAGACTCAAATACAAAAATGGAAGAAGTCTAGAGCAAGAAAAGAACATGGTATATGGTTAACAGATACAGGAAAGCTGCTATTACCAAAAGACCTGTATACCTATTTGTGTCAAGCCATTCACACAAAATGTCATTTTGGTACTCAAGCTGTAATTGACACGGAAAAGAGACAATGGGTTGCTCCTGGAATAAGTACTGTAGCAAATAAGATCTGCTCAAGCTGTTCTGTTTGCCAAAAATTCAATCAAGGGGCATTCAGACAAAAAGGTTTAGGTGGTAGACCTTTAGCATATTGTTCATTTGAAAGTCTGTAGATTGATTACATCAGAATGCCAAAAGCTGGAAGATACAAGTTTTTCTTTGTAATGTTGATACATTAGCCAAATGGCCTGAAGCTTTTCCATCAAATACAAATACAGCTAGATTTGTGGTGAAAGTGTTGATTAAGGAAAATATACCTAGATATGGAGTACCACTAACAATAGACTGATAAGGGATCGCATTTTGCTTGTGACATCCTGAAAAGAGAACATGAGAATCTAAGAACAGCACCAAAATAACATGTTCTTTATCATCCACAAAGTCCAGGGGAAGTGGAGCACGTAAATAAGGAAATAAAGACTATGGTGGGGAAGCTCGGTGCTGAAACTCATCTCAAATGGCCAGAGATTCTTCCCATAGCTTTGTTTTACTTATGTACGAGACCAAGAGCAGATTTACATATATCATCCTATGAAATGCTCTTTGGACATGCTCCACTACAAGCAAAAACTTTTAAGACAGTCTATACACCTGTGAATTTTAGATTTACTCCACCCTGCTTAGTCTTTAGAATTCTAGCAACAAGGAACGTATACACCCCTACTTAAGGATTAAGTGTAGAGGAGGATGACCTATGACCACATGTCCTAACAAGTGACAAATCAGGAGTCCTAAGCCAAGCTTAAGCTCCCATTGGTACATGTGAGATGCATGAAGTGATGTAAAGAACTGCCTATATATTTCACTTCCTCTCACTTCCTCTCTCTGGGGGCTCTTGGAGATGTTGGGCTCTCTTGGCAGTATGGGGAGTGCTGGGCAGCATTTTGGCGTTTGAAGCTTGGCAGTGAGGTTACTGGGAGAAGCTTTGTAGCTTGTGATTTAGGTGAGGTCCCTGAGTGACCTTGGTGAGTGGTTTAGGTCGATTCCTCTTTTACCTCCTAAAAAAAACGATCTTCTGAGGAGACTCTTCATCTCGGAGGAGGCCTCATGGCTGGAAGCCGAGCTAGATTGAGAAGGCCCTTTGGCCTAGGCCTCTGAACTCCTATTGGCTTGCCAGAGCAGTCCAATTCCCTTTCCTCTCTCTCTTCTTCTTAATTTCTTCCTTCTATTGTAATTAAACCACAATAAAAATCCCAAACTGACGAGTATTTTATTGGGATTGAATGTAAATCCCTGGTGACCACTAAAATAACATTCAGTCAACAACCCTAATTTTACCCCTAACGGTCTGGATATAATCCATGAAGGTTGTGACCAATACCCTCAAATGTCTGTGATTTTCTCTTTCCTCTGTGAAACTTTTCTTTCCTCTTTCTCTCTTTATTACATCCTCAAGTCACATCTCTCTTGCACATCTCTCTTAGGAGGAGATTGTCAACTTGCTTCTTACTTAAGTGCTTTACAACAAAGACCAAAAGAATTACTTGATATGCGAGTATTAATTCATACTGGTCCTTTGGGTTATTCTCTTCATAATTATGAACCAGGAGATGTGGTATATATAAAAAATTTTGCTAAAACATCAGCCACACAAGAAAGTTGGTTAGGCCCTTATACTATTGTGTTAAGTTTCCCCATCTTCAGTAAAAGTTTTGGGTAGAGATTCCTGTTATCATTGTTCACATATAAAATTAGCACGTGGTATTAATAATGAAAATGTATAAATCATCAAAGAAGAAGAAAATGAAGAAGAGATTGCAGAAAGTTAGAATCATCAGTCAAATAGATCAGTAAGGAGTGGACCATTCCTGCAGAAGAGGATAGAAGAGGACAATGCAGATAAAGAAAAGAATTCAGGAATTAATGGACATTACTAAAAGACTGAAAATGTATAAACTTAAAAGACTGTGAAATTTGCAGTGATGAAGATTACAGGATAAATGGACTAACGAATTGTTACTTTGGGACAATGTATTATAGTACAAAATAACATAGCATTTATTCACATATAAACACAAATATATTTGCTACTATGGAATTGCAGAAAAATATTCAAGAGGAGGTGAGAAGAGAAAGAAAGATCCAAAGTAGGGATAAGTATGTTGCATACAACAGTAACATAACAGTAACACTGACATTAAAATAGCAAAACAATATGACATAGTAAAAGTAACAACATAATGAAACACAAACAAAATATAAACATTGTAAGGTTACATTGAATCACTACTTAAATGACTGAAACAATGTATAGTTAGGATACTAACAGTGTTATGCTTAGCTATAGATATGTTATTTACTAACAAATTTAGTTAGGAGAAGTATTTTAAAGATAGGGATTAGTTGGGTAAAATTGAGTAAGATAATTAGATACTGACTTGCACTACAACATACATTACACAACACAAACAACATGTGACATCACATATCAAACAAAATTGTAAATAAATATGTAAATATAAATAGGATGTATAATAGGATTGTAAATTAATTGCATTATAGTGTATGTATATGTAAAATATGTGTAAATATGAAGTGTACATAAGTGTATATGTGCATGCATATAGCATGCATGTATATAGTGTATGTGCTATATGTATATATAAATTATGTATATAGCTCACTTATGTTTATTATTACATGTATTTGCATAAGTGAGTTTAATATTTGGTTTGATTTTCAGTGTAAAACTTACGCAATGTGTTTATTATAATTTTCAAAAATTTTTTCTCTAAATTTAATGTTACTATACTGCAATAGTACTACAATTTTCTGTATTAGCTGATAGGAATATTTTGAGTTTGATGTTTGCATGGAAGTTATGTTCATCTTTTGTTTGATGGTATTTGCTGTTTTACTTTTGCTTTTGTTTGACATTTGTACTTGTTCATTATTTAATTCCTTTTCCTTTTTCCTTGCTAAAATCCCCTAGAACAGGTTAGTATTAGTTAGAGTAAGATAGTTGAGTGTAGGTTGTTTGTTATTTTGGGAAGATTTCTAAGTTTTGGCAATTGGTAAGGATTTTAGATTGTGCACAAATACAAAAATCATGTTTCCAACATGCAAAAGGGAAGAATGTGATAGGGAAAGGACACTTTGCAACAAACTGAGTAATGCATACGTCAGAGTGATTGACAGGAGCATGTGACTGAGAGTCACATGGGAGCCTAAGGGTGAAGAATTGGGGAAACGTTCTAAAGTCCCAACTGTCTGGGCACTTCTCTCCTGAAGGACCTTGGTTGGAGGTTTGAAAAACAGGTTTCTGGCTTTTCTTGATACCAACTGAAGAGAGGAATCTTTTGAACTAGTTGCTGGCAGCTTGAACAGAAGATTGAGGACACACGTCTCCACTGGACCTGTTTGGACAGTTATCACCTGAAGATCCTGGCCCATTTGATTGGACTCCCCCTGTGAGATTTGGTTACTGGGGAATCTTATTGTTTAGCTTAGAATAAGATAGGTTTAGATAGATTTATAGAAATTTGAGTTTAAGATAACTTGTAATAATTCTCCTAACCCCTTTTCCTTCCTCCCCTTCCCAACCAATAAATCTGGATTTTTTACATGTTTCCCTCTTGTTTATTCCCCAACAAATTCCTATTATTTCAGTATGTACTCGTTTTCATGCTCCCCCATTAGAATGTAAACTCCTTGCAAGTAGGGATTGTTTCATTCTTTGTACTTTTATCCCCAGCACCTGGTACTACAGTGCCTTGTATATAGTAAGAAGTTCCTTAATAAATGCTTCTTGATGGGTAGATTGATTAAAGACTTCTGACTGCTTTGCAAGTCTACTTGAGAAATATTTTTTTCTGTTAATGCCAAAGGCAAGTAAGTGTCCTTAAAAATGCTTGGTTCTCAATGGTATTTAGAGTAAAATCAGGAAGGGAATAAGAGGACAAGTAGGTGGTTCAATGGATAGTCAGGCCTCTGGGTTCAAATTTTGCTTCGGACAACCTCCTACTTGTGTGACCATGGGCAAGTCACTTAACCCCTATTGCCTAACCTTTATCACTCTTCTGCCTTGGAACTGATACTTAGTAACAATTCTAAGACATAAAGTAAGGTTTTTGTTGTTTTTTTTTAAGGGGGTTTGGAGGGCAGAAATAAGGCTGTAGGCAATTTGTCCAAGCTTCTAGACAGAGAGAGGTTAGAGGTCTTCATTCTTCATTTCTTTCTCTCCCTTTCCTGCTTTGCCTTCACCTTTTTTTTCAAATTCACTCCCTACATTGAAGCAGATAGACCAACCTATAACCTCATTTCTTTCTTCTTTATTTATTAGCCTTGAACTCAGAAAATTGAGTGCCGGTTTCAATACATTCAAGCTTTGTGGCTGAAACAAGAATTTGTGTCAGATATATATGTATTACACTTTCATTCATTCAACAAGAATTAATTCTCTCCTGTGTACGAGGCACTGCAATAGGCACTGACAATCTGGTTTCACAAAAAATTCCAAACTGACCCTTGTCCCTGATAATGTCTTCAAGAAAGCCTCTGACCGGGTGCAGCTGGGTAGCTCAGTGGATTGAGAGCCAAGCCTAGAGATGAGAGGTCCTAGGTTCAAATCTGGCCTCAGACACTGCCTAGCCCTTACCACTCTTCTGCCTTGAAGCCAATGCACAGTATTGACTCCAAGATGGAAGGTAAGGGTTTAAAAAAACAAACAAATAAATAAATGAATGAATTATAAAAAAATAAATAAATAAAAGAAAGTCTCTGACTGACCCTAGTCCCAAGCTAAACCATAAACCCTCAAGCACACCTTGATCACTTTTGATAGGATTGGCAAACATAATCAAGTACTAAGTAAGTACCCTTTTGGTTTTCTTAGTTTCTCCTTTTGTATCTAGGCTACTCCCAAATTCCTATGCCTTTGACTAATTTCATCTATGTCTCTTCTTGTCATTTTAGACTATGACTAGTGCAAGTCCTAAGTGAGACAGGGTATAAACTCTTCCTTCTTCTCCAAAATCTCAGTAAGCACATTACATTTACATTCTGCAGTTCAGTGAAAGTCCCAAGACAGAGGAACTATGTGACTTCCCAGATTAATCTTTCTACTTCAATTAAAGACCCATATTATAATTGCTTGGTAGTTTTGTGGGGTTTTTTCTCAGTTTGACATATTTGGAATCTCATCTGGGATTTCAAAAGATTAAAAAGACAAAAAATAAATAAATTCGTTCCTGCTGCCAAGGAGTTTACATTCTACTATAAGCAGAGAGTATGTATAAGTTACACATCCAATATGAGGCCTTTCACATAAAATTAATTTGTTTGTACTTTATATTAATTTATCTCCTTATGTGTTATATGCCTTGAGTAGAATGTAAGTTCCTTGAGGACAGGGCCTTCATATTGGCCTTTAGATTCACCTAGCAAAGTGGTTTGCACATAATAGATGCTTAATAAATACTTCATGAATTAATCTATTAATATTAATCTTCCAAAATTAAAGTGTATTACCATTTTTTTCCTTTTTTGTATTTTGTGACAATAACTGAATGTTTTAAGGATCTCAACTAAAAAGGCCTGTTATACTAGTTGGCTTCAATCAGTCAGTTATCAGTAAATATGCCGTTAGAATTGTACTATAAGTACTATTAGTACTATATTAGTACTATAAGAAATGGAGTTTGATGTATAATGTGGCAATCTTCTAGCTCATAACATTTAAGTACTCAGCCTTCAGTAAATGAAAATGCCAATGGGCCCATTTTAGAGGAGGAATAAAGCCCAGAAAAACCAAATTTCAATCAAGGTGTAATTGTCTATTCCAGCAGTTCTTAAATTCTTGGTCCCAGGACCCCTTTGCACTCTTAAAAATCACTCATATCCACCCAAAGAGTTTTGTTTAAAAGGATTGTACCTATTATTAAAATTAAAATCATCATGAGAGACTGATTTGGGGGTAAAAATATAAGTTAATTGATTATATCAGGTTTATTGGTTAGACCAGCATCCAAGAGATAAAAGTGATATAGGTCTCTAAGCCTCTCTCTTGACTAGGGATGACTGGGTCAGGCAGCTTAATAAATAACATTTTTTAGTCAGCCCTCCCCCCTGAACATCCCAAGATATCTTTAATTAAGAGATGGTTCATCAAATTATCTACCCTTCTCCATCTTCACAGGTAGAAAGAGGTCACAGAGGCAAAAAAAGAACCCTTCTCCCCTTCATTTATTAACTAAATTCTTTAGACATTCCTTGGGATTCCCAAGGACAAAGAAAATGTAAAAACCAGCAAACTGGATGGTATCTCTGATCTAGATCCCAGAAACAGGAATTCTCCTTAATATATAGGAATTAATGCAATATATGAAAAATAAATTCTAATACTATCAATATTTACCATATTCAAAGTTAAAACATCTTAGTATTAATATGAATAGTTCTTACCTTATATATCCCCTAGTCTTAGTGATTCCCAGAGATTCCTGGTACCACACTTTGATAACTACTGATCTACATCAATAAAATGATATTTTGGAGTGCATAGCTAAAATTCACAGATTTCCTAATCAATGCAATAGAAAGGAATTCTTTCTCTGAGACAGGATTCCCTATATAATAATTTCAATCTGCATAGGAGTTTGAGGTTACATGGTACTTTTGCATAATAACATTATAACAACACTGTGAGGTAAAGAATGCAAAAATTATTAACTTCAAGAAAACTGAGGCTTGAAAAGCAAATGTTATCTAGAATCAAATGTCTAGTAAATAATAGAAGAGTGAGGATCCAAACACAAGAGTAGAAAGAAGTCATAGAAGCCACTTCATCCAACCCAGATCCAGTCAAGAATCCCCTTTACAACACTGCCAAGAATTAATTAATTACCCAGTCTTTCCTTGAAGACTTTCAGTGAAGGGGAACCTACTATCTCTGAAGCAACCCATTCCACTTTTTAAGAACTCTAATTGAACAAGCATTTAGTAAGCACCTATCCTGTTCTAAGCACTATGCTAGCAACTCAGAATGCAAAGACCAAATGAAGCTGATAGGAAAATTCATCAGAAATTAAGAGCTTTACAGCCACTCCATCAGTGTCTCTTTATTCTGTTCAGACATGATGCTTCTAATTGAGTCTATGATATTTTGCTCTCTTTCATTTCTTAGTTCTGAGCCATATTTTCTAAAAATGTTTTCCTTTATGCCCTTATGCCCACCTTTATAAAAAAAAAATCACTGCATATTAAAGTGTATTTTAATTTAAAAATCCAAAGTTTGTAATAGCAGTAACTCAGATTCTTATATCACTTACCTGTTTACAATCCTCAAGCCACCCTGGCAGGGAGAGTTCATAATGATTTTCCCTATTTTAGAGATAACAAAACTGAGCCTCAAAAAAGGAATGAGCAAAACTGGGATTCAAATAGAATTTGCCCAAGGTCATCTAGTTAGTTAAAAGTTACAGACTAGATAGGAAACAGTCTTTTTACTTCACACTGCTAAGAACCTTATGTTTCCATCTTTGTTAATAAATGCAATGAATCTTTACACAACTTAAATAATACAAGGATTCTCTATAAAAGTACCAGTTAGTTTTCATTAAGAATATTTTATTAAAGTGCATAATTGTCTGGAACCACTCAACTCAGGCAAGTACAGCAATAAAGCATTTTGGATAAACAAAGAGCAAGCTGTATCAAAGTATATGTCAAATAAATATTGGCAAATACATACTGAAATATTTAATTTTAAAATTCAGTCGCTTAATTTAAATACACAATTTGTGACCTACTTAATTTGTTCTGTCTTCTCATTGTTATAACGAAATAGTTCACATAAACAGTTGCCTTGTTTAAAAACAGATAGCCTTTGCCCTCACTCTGCTCAGGAGTAGAACTCTATCCTCATGTGATCAGAGAGGCAGTTGGGTAAACAGCTCTGAGGTCAGGGGTAAACTGTCTAGCCTCACAATAATGAAGACTCTGTTCTTAGTATATAAGTGCAAAATTCCATTTGAGCACAAAGGCAGCCTTCAAAAGTCAGATTTAATTAACACTCTGATTTTCATAGCAAATGCTAAGGCCCCCAGACCATTTTCGCCTTTTGTCCAACATAGGGATATGGGATGAGATATCCAAAGATTCCAAAGGCACTTGATCTTGTTTTTTCCACAAAATTTCATAATTGAACTCCCTGGTCTTCCCCATCTACGCCTGCTGGGACCATAGAAAACGGTCACACTTTTCAAGCATGCTTTGGATCAATGCTCTGAAATTTCAAAGAAAAGAAACAATAAAAATTAGTAAACTTGGTTCACAAGGCAAGGGTAGGCTGCAGAATATTATTAATGTTCATTCACTGACAAGAAGAGGCATAAAGAAAAAGCCTTATAAGAGAGAAGGAAGAACAAGAGAGCCAGAATGCTGTACCGATAGCCTTAAGTCTCAAAAGAACCAAAGAAAGGCCTCTAGCAGAAGGAGTAAATCTCCCATGGTGAATTTATAGAATGAGGAAGAAAAGAATTGCATAGGATGAAGTGGCAAAGAAGCTCTAAAGTCTCACCTACTGTTAAGATCATGGATCAATCCACAAACCTAAGATCATCTCTGCAAACAACTTAAATGTGACTACATTTGGAGAGAAAAGAGGTATCCAAAAAAACTTCTGAGTCAAGTCAAATCTTTGCACATCCAGCCAAATCCAGATGAGTGTCAATTTGCAAATAATTTACAAATCAAATGTTAGTAAAAAGGGTTGCCTTTTTACTATGACAATGGATGAAATATCATTATTACAAGCTTGTCACTAAAGCCTGACGGCTTTTACCTCTGCCTTTTCTCAGCAATCCTCAGAATGTTACAGGTTCTGGTAAATCTCTCAGACAATCCCAGTATCAAGCCACACTCCTGAAGCAACACAGAGGCCCGATCTGGGCCCATGACCTTGGCTAACAGGAGAGCCACGTTCTCCACAGTGATGAGGGGAGGACTGGAGGAACTGTCAGCACTGACACTTCGGTCTGGTGTCTCCCAAGGGGCTGCCTCCTTACTGGATGCAAGATTCAAAAGAAGCTTCCATTCATCGACTGTCTCTGGGATCCAACCTAAACAGAAACAACTAACTGGTCATGACTATGGCAAAACTAGGACTTCTCATACTTCTCAAATATTTTGTGAATGAATAGTTTAAATGTCTTAAACAAATGCAACAAAATAAGCTTCAAAAATGTTTCTTTCATGTCAAGGTAATTGTTCTCTGGATTCAGAGAAAAAGTGATAATCTATTCTCTAAAAACAAGAATAAAAAGCATTTCTGGTAGACAATCCATGTTGTTCATCAGTCGTTTTTAAAAGTACAGCACCCAATGTCTAAGCATTAAAATCCAAACTAATTCAAACTAGGACCTTTTTCTGTCTGATTACCTTCCACCTAGTGGCTTTGTGATAGGACATGACCTGAATCACCTGAAGGATTGGTTTTACGTAGTCTAGACACTGCTCTACTCCAAGTTTCTATAATTCTCTAATTTTTTTCTGTTAGTACCTCTCTCAAATATGGGTTCATGATCTAATAAATACATTTTTAAAAGTTTATATAGGCCCATAGGATACATAAATTAATACCAAAAAGAATGATACATATTTGTCAGAATGTCTTCCCCTCCATTCCATTCCAATAGTTTTCTCTTCCTTCGAAAAATCACTATGGCCTCTCCAGAGACTATGAAAATACTAGCAAACTAAGGGTTACTTACCATTTTCTGCACCCACAATTCTCATATCATTCAGATAAACCATATTAGTAAAGGCTTCTTTTCTTCTATCCAGCTCCAAACAGAGAATAAGGTAGCCAGGCCAGAAACTAAAAATAGTGAAGAAAGTTTAGGAATGGAAAAATGAAAAATTTCCCTAGACAATTCTTTTTTAAAGCCATTAATGCATGCACTAACATCTTAAGTGCTTAGTACAGGGTCTGGTACATAGTAAGAGCTTCCTAAAGCTAAATGCTTTTCCCAGAACATACTGCCCATCTATTTTCATACAAAGTGTCTTTTGAAAAGTAGTGTGCTATAAATGACCCTGAGACCTATCTCATTACTAACACCAAAGACCAGATTCCTCAAATAAGAAAACTCTGAGCTTCAGCCTCTCCTTTAATTGTTGTATCCAGTATTACCATCTCCTACTGATTCTTCCTTTGAAATATTTCTCAGATTTGTTTTCACCTCTGAGCTTACTTAATAACTCATGATATATTATTTTAACAAGTATAACAATTCAATTCAACAATTATTTAATTGCTGTTTATGAATGCCTAAGTCACTGGGCCTACAAACATAAAAACAAAACAGTCCTTAATAATCAAAATATTTAAAGTCTACTGGTATAATAAAATAAAATACAAAGAAATTTGAGGAAAGAGAAGAATTCTAATATTGTTCATTAATACAGTGCTTTAAAATTTGCAAAGCAATTTAAACATAATTTTATTTGTGCCTCATAACAAGACTATGAAATAGGAACCCTAAGTATTATTATCCCCACTTTTCAGATGCAGAAATGAGGATCTGAGAGATTAAGTACCTTGCTTATAAACAAACTATTAAACATTAAAGACAAAAGTTGAATCCAGTTATTCCTGACTATAAATCCAACACTTTACCCTCTGCCATGTTGCTTCTAGTAAATGGAGAATTTAGAGAAGGCTTCATGGAAGAAATGGCAACTGCACTGAACCCAGAAGGAAAATAATTAAGAGATAATGATCACTGCAGAGAACTGGCCAAGGTGCTAGCTAGTAGAAAGATTGCTCCTATGCCTCTAAGACTCCAAGCCTCACAGTAAAGTGGAGGGGACAAGTTAGGTCCCCTATACACAGTGAGTTTATATTTCTCCTCAGAACCTCATGATCCTCTTCATTAATCCTTCAACCTATAAGGAAACCTGAACTTTTTCACTTTCCAATGATAAAAAAGGACAGAAGTGGCACTGGTCTGAGATGCTAGATAAAAATCTGCCACCATTCAGATTTCTACAGTCTGCTTAGAAAATCTGGTCCAAAAATCCAATTCTTCTTTTTTCTCTCTTCCTCCAAATTCCCTTACTACTTCTGTTGTCTCAGGAGGGTAATTAGTGCTGGGGAAAAGGTTTTTCCAGGGCTGCCTTAACATCAATGGAAAGAGTGATACATTTAGAGTCAGAGGACCAGCACAGACACAATAGGCAAAGTTACTGAACTTCTCTAAGTATGTTTCCTCATCTGCAAAATAAGAGGGTTAGACAGAATTGCTTCTAAAGTCCTTCAAACCTATAAAGATTCTAAAAGGCAGAAGTGAAGAAAAAGAGAAGAGGGATGGCTTGTGCAAATTCTAAAGCAGGACATAGAGGTCAATTCCCTATGCCTAGATAAGAGTGTGTGAAAAGAAATATGTGAGATAGGCTGGAAAGATAGAGGAGCCAGATTATAGAGGACCTTAAATGATGGCTCAGTAGTCTTTTGGCTTTTTCTTATCCTGGGGCAGTAAGGAGCTCCAAAAAGTTTTAAGCAGGAGAGTGAAAGTGGCAGAACTGTGCCTAAGGAAGATTATTGTGGTAGCTGTATAGAGGAAGAACTGTAGAGGAGAAAGACTAGAAGCAGGGAAAACAATTTGTAGGAAATCAAGGTGAGATACAGGACCTGTTGTGGGAATAGAGAGAAGGATCAAAAACTGGGAAGGTTGTAGAAGAACTTGGCAACCAATATAATATGGGGGCTGAAAGAGAAATAAAAGTTAGGAATAACTCCTAAGCAATAATATACTAAGAAGGATTGGGGGCGGGGGGGTGGGGGGTAACATGACTAGAAGTAGTAAGTTTGAAGAAGGAAAGGATTTAGAGAAAAAGAGTGACGAGTTACATTTTAGGCATGGAATAAACGCTGACGTGATTACTGAGCCACTATCACTGTGACCTCTGAAAGATCATGGAAACAAGAGAGGACCTAGAGATTTAAAGAAGAATAAGTATTGGCACAACTTTCAAAATAGGAAAGGGAATAGAATCTGGAAGTATAGATCAATGTGTTTTAACTTCAATTCTTGGCAAAATTCTAGAAAACATTACTGAACAGAGGATTTATGAACCTTTGAAGAAGTAAGTAATGATCACCAAGAGCAAATATGGTTTCATTAATTACAAGTCATTAGCTAACATCATTTCCTTATGAAATAGGGTTTGCAGGACTGGTAGATGAGAAAAATGCTAAAAATATGATTTATATGAATTTTAATAAGGCTTTAAAAAAATTTGTCATTGCTTCTGTATGACTGCAGAGTAGCTAGATTTTTTTTGTTTCTTCAATTTCTTTATGTTTAATTGTGCTATTTGCCTCCTTGAGCTTGGTTTTACACTCTTTTATTATTTCATCCTTTTCCTCTAGGATTTCTTTATGACCTGTGAATATGTAAATTGCAGTTTTTCTTAAATTTTCCAGACTTAGTGCTTCCCAGTTTAAAATATGATCTAATAGGTATGTTACTGCCTTTCACAAATTGTCTCCTTATGTGGAGATTTTGTTCAGTTAAATTTTCAAACCCAAGCCTATCCTCTGCTATCCCTATTAAGGAACTTTGATGGATGTTTCCCACTCTCCTGTCTCAATTTCTCAAATTGTCCCCAAGTATCTGGTCTCTTTGAAAAACTTTTCATTGCCTCTAGTAGATCTTCTCTGGCCTTTTTTAGATAACATAGATTTGTATTATTAGATAACTCTAAATCTTATCCTTCCTCTGGCCATGATGTTAAATTTGGATTGTTTCTAGTTTCATCAATGAATTATTGTTTTTCCCTTTTTGAAAATAATTCTGAGAGAAGAATTTCAGTGTCCTGGAAATTTGGATCATAAAGCCTAATTGCTCTTTTAAATTCTTTCAAACATCACACAGGATCTGAAAACCAGGAAGGCATCTGTTTTTTCAGACTTTCAAAGTCAGCTGCTGTAAATAGCTTATGCGTTTTAATATTAATTATGCCACTGTCTGGTGGTAGACTTGTTTGATCTCCTAGTGGCAATATTGGTATTCCACCTTCAGCTCCATCTGTCTTTTCTTGATCAGCTACATTGTTATTTTTAGGTATGTTTTGTTGTGTATTAATATATTTGCCACTTTGTTTCTTCTCAGTTAGTTGAGTAATCTTTTGCTTTAGTTGTGTGATCTCCCTCATGGCTAAAATCATCACTGCCATTTCATTGTCTTTTGCTTTTGTCCCATAAATAAGATGCACGCCTTTATTCAGGGCATAGTATAATTGGATTAAGAAGAATAATGCTCCAGCATATGTAGAAATGAATGAAATCAAGTGATCTACACTTATCTTCAGCTATTGAAAGCTTTCATAGATGTTAAGCAGAAAATAAATATAATCTGGAATCTTGACAAAAAATAAGTTGTAAAACATATAAAAGAAATGTCCAATCAAGGCTAGATAATCCATGGCAAGTAATAGTTTCTTTGTCATCTTGTATATTGAAAAGCCTTTTGCAATGGAAAAAAAATGTTTTTTTTAAGTCTGGCCCTTTAAGAGTTGCCTCCTCCCTTTAGAATGAGTGTTTCTTATAGGCTGTGGTGTTGCTAGGCAGATTAGCTGCACTCAACACTGCTCTCAAAATGGCTGCTTTCCACAGTCACACAGGCTTTTGAAATATATGTAAGCCCGATTTCTCTGAAACTTCCCTGACACTTCCAACTGCCTTCTTCTTCTTAAATTCTTGGCAAAATAGGCTGGAAAACCTAGCTGGCTCTCCCAAAAACTGTAATATTTATAGGGAAATGTAGGGGGCTGAAGAAGTACAGGGGATATGAAAGGTTTTTAATAGAGAATATGGAGGAGTTGAAAGGAGAGAGAGAATATGGCTGCAGGTGAGGTAAAAGGAGAGAAAGGCTCCCTGATGAGAGGTTATCTTTGAAATTTGGGTTTCCAATAAGGATCGTCTATGGTTGAATGATTGTCCTGAATTTCAGCTCCCTCTATGTCCCCCTGAAATGATAGTCCTCTTATCTGACTGCAGTTATTTAAATAAAGATGAATTTTAATAACAAGCTTGGATTGAGGAGATATCAGGGAAGAGGGAATTGGGATTTCCCTAGATGAGTTTTGAGTCTCTCTCAACTTTTGAGCTAAGGCCAGGCCTCCACAGGCTGGTGGAGAGTTTCTCTTATTCCTGTCTATGCTAATCTGTGCTAGTTTTCTTAAGTTCAAAGTCTTAACAATAGACAGCAAGATGGAGAAAAGGTCTGACCTTCAGAGCTGGTTGGGTCTGTCTCTTTGGGCTGACGCCCCTAAAGACCACCCTTATAGTTCAAACTGCTTCTCTGAAGTCCTTATATCAGTGACACAATCACAGGAATCCAGGTAGAGCAGACAGTTGGGAAAATCTGGAATAGAGGCACTTCTATCCAGAGACAGGGAGAGAAGCTCCTTCCAGACCCAGGACCAAGAAGTGAGAGTGAGTCACAAGACCCACTGCCACTCCCAGTTGCCCCTCCCCCCACCAACTGTCATTCTTGTCAATATCTTCTAACATTCCAACTGCTATTTGTTCCACCTGATTGGCAGAAAGTCCAAAACTTGCTTCAGTTTTCTTTTCCACACTTCCCTTTTGGACAAGATAGGAAGGTGTAGCCTAGGCTAATAGTGTTCAACTCAAGTAGAAATGGGAGCCACTAATTTGTACATAATAATCCCTACAGACTGCATATTGACTTAGTTTTAAAATGTAATATTATCAGTATTTTTATTTATTTTATTAAGTATTCCATAATTACATCTTCATTTGGTTTGGGTTGTACTCAGGAGTATTGTGAGCCACATATTTTGACACCTATGGTCTAAACAATAGTCAAATGAGGCCTAGTTACTAGTTAGGACTACTCACTAATGGCAAGTTATCAATTTGGAAAGAAGTCCCTAGGGTAATCCCCTAAGGAATCTATCTTGAACTTTATACTGCCTAATATTTTTATCAATGACTATAAAAGATATAGATGGAATCTTTACCATATCTAAAGATGATATAAAGCAAGAGGGAATATCAAACACTGGATAGAAACAGGAATAAAAAAAATCTTTATACACTAGAAAATGAAACTAAATCTAAGAAGATTAAATTTGTTAGGTAAATGTTTACATTTAGGTTAAAAAACCAATATGGCTACAAGAAATGGTTGATAGCACTTCATCTGAAATGAATTGATACTTTTAATGGAATATAAATTGAAGGAGTCAACAATGTAATATAATAGCTAAAGAAGTGATTTTTGGCTACAATGAAAAGATAGAATGTTCAGTCCTGTAGTGGTAACAATCCCACTGGTCTGATAAAACCAAAGTACTCTGCTCAGTTTGGGGTGCCAAAGTCTTCAAAGGAAGATGACAAATCAAATAATATCCAGAGAGGAGTGACCAAGACAAGGAAAGTTTCAAAATTATAGCATATGGGAACTAAAAGAAGGAACTATAGATGTTAGATATTTATAACAGCTTTTTGCGGTGGCAAAGAATTATTAACTATGGATATCCATCAACTGGAGAATGGCTGAACAAGTAGTATATGATTGTAATAGGATACCACACTGTGCCATAAGAAATGGTGAACAAAATGATCACAAAAAACCTGGAAAGACTTCTATGAAATGATACAAAGTGAAGTGAGCAGAACCAGGAGAACATGTTATACAGTAACAGCAATAAGATACAATGATCAACTGCAAAATGGCTTAACTATTATCAGCAGTTTAAGGTTCCAAGAAGCATACTGTTTTCCACTTTAATTTATTTCATTGAGTTTTTTTTTCTTATATATGCAATATGTATCTTCTTTCACAACAGGACAAACATAAAAATCTGTATAATCTAGATCATATTACCTGTCGTCTCGAGGAGGAGGGTGGTGAGGGAAGGAGAAAACATAGATCACAAAATATCAGAAAACTATTATTAAATTATTATTATTATTACCATGTAACATGGGGGAAAAAAAGTTTTAATAAACTGAAAAGAAAAGATCTAGGGAGAGACACAATAACTGCCTCCCAATATTTAAAGGGTTGTCCTGCAGAAGACAGAGGAAAATGAGCCTACTTGGCCTCAAAGAACACAACTAGAAGCAATGAGTAGATGTTGAGGCAGATTCAGACTTGCCTTTGCCCAGCCCTGTAGAAGCTCAGGAACCATCTGGTCTAACAGATTCCTGAAGAGAAATTCTCCCTAAAATCTCCCTGACAATGGATTATCCAACCTTTATTTGAATATCTTAAATGAAGAAGGACTCACTCTCTCCTAAGGAAGCTCATTCTACTTTCAGATAGCTCCAATTATTAGGGAAGTCTTTCTTCATACTGAGCTGAAATCTTGCCCCTTATTGCTCTAAGTTTTGCCTTCCACAGCCAAGCAGAACAATTCTAATCCCCCTTCTACATGATGATTAGTCAGTCAACAAGCATTTACTGAGTATCTATTATGTGCAGGCACCATATACTATACTATATATATATATATATATATATATATATATATATATATATATATATATATATATATACACACACACACACACATATATATATATATATATATATATATACTGGGGATATGAAGAAAGGTAAAAGTCCCTGTGTTCAAAGAGATCACAGGGCAACAGAGGAGACAATGTGCACACAACTACATATATACACAATATTAAGCACATCCAAAAGTTTTAAATACAATTTTAAATTAATAACACTTAAAGCTATATTGATTTTTGGGATGGTATGTCTACAGGATAAATTAGAGTTGATCAACAGAAGGGAGGCACTAGGGAAGCCTTCTCCAAGAAGGTGAGACTTGAAGGAAACCAAAGAGAGAAAGCAATGTGCTAAGCATAAGGGATACAAATAGAGAACATCTCTTCCCTCAAGTTTACATTAAGGCTTTTGTTTGACTTTGTTTGTTTTCCTTTTTTTTTAAACCTTTATTTTCTGTCTTATAATTGATACTAAGTATCAGTTACAAGGCAGAAGAATGGTATGGGCAAGGCAATGGGGGTTAAGTGACTTGACCAGGGTCAAACTGCTAGGAAGTGTCTAAGGCCAAATTTGAACCAAAGACCTCGCATCTCTGGGCCTAGATCTCTATCCACCTAGATCTCTATCTCTGAGCCACCAAGCTGCCCCTACATTAAGATCTGAAAAGTACTTTAGCAACATCTCAGGTAATCTCACAACTCCACTGTGAAGTAGATGAGGACAAGTAGATGAGACAGAGGTTAAATGACTTAGTCACACAGCTAATTGAGCCTCAAAAGTAGAATGATAATTCAAGTGTTTCTTGACTTCAGACCAAGGATCTTTCTGTAATACCAGAGTGTCTTGCAAGTTTAAGGAACAGTCTAATCGAAGTCCAGATTTGAAGTCACCAACAGAAATGAATCTCTTTGAACTCATGTTCTGGTAAAATTCTCACTTACCTGTGTGACTTACATTCACCTATTTGTTATATTACAAAGTCACTAGTTGTAATGACTCTTATCTTTGAGCTTAAATTCTGGTGAAATGTTTACTTACCCATGAGACTTACAAATGTCCATCATTTTTTCTTTGATTATAAAATTAGCTGGAAGCTTAATCAGAAGCATAATCAGGTGACTGTAACCCCAGGTGAATAAATGTGAATGGGACCTGTTAAAAGAAAAGAATACCAATAAATCTGATAAAATTGGGATTTTTAAAGTTTATTTTTTTTAAAGCAATGAAATTCTGGGAAGTGAGCAAAATGCAAACTTTTATATACTTATGTTTGATGCCAAGTTAACATTCTTAGGTCAAAAGGTCTCCAGCATCTTTACTCTCCCCTCTTGCCCCATCTAAACCCACTGAGAGGCCCATACTGAGGATCCAGAGATGAGAGCAGACCACAATACAAATTTGAAATTTTTATCTACCCATAGTACAGCTTGAGAAAATACTGGATAATATGCCCATGAGGTTTCTTCTATTTGAAACTCTCTATTCTAGAGTTAAAAGTTAAATCAAGGGCTCAAAATGGGAACTAAAAGAAAATATAAAAACCTAAGCTGAATTTCAATCAGTGATAGCACATTTGGTCCTAGGCAGATTGCCCTGGGTGAAAAAGCAAGTGGAATTCAAGTATATGAAGTGATCCACTAATCTTCAGCCCACTATCTGAAAGGAAGGAGAGAGAAGCTGTCCCCTTAGGACAAGATAAAAGTTGAGAAATGTTGTGCTTCATTTGAAAAAAGAAGTTTACAAAAGCTGGAGTTCCCTACACTGAGAGGATGACAGAAACTGTCTCTTAACTGTGGGAGTAGAAACACAGAAGAAAAACAACTGCTTGACACATGGGTTGATGGGGATAGGATTGGGGATTTAAGACTCTAAATGATCACTCTAGTGCAATTATTATCAATAATATGGAAATGGGTCTTGATCAATGACACATGTAAAACCCAGTGGAATTGTGCATCAACTACGGGAGGAGGTTGGGGAAAGAGGAGGGAAAGAACATGAATCTTGTAACCATAGAAAAATATTTTAAATTAATTAAATAAAATTTAATATTAAAAAAAAATTTTTAAGATACAAAGAAAAAAAAGAAACTGTCTCTTACCTAGGATGTCCATTATCATCCACAGTGCAAGTCCTTTCTGGAGCATCATGGGTCACTGCCAATAGCAGCCAATCCAATTTTAATGATTCAGGCTGAAGAAGAGACTCAAGGAAGGACAATCTAGAAGAAATTCACAGCAAATGTCACTCATATCACAGCTGTCAGAGGAATAATTTAATTTGAATATTTGGTGGAAACTTAAGTATTGTCTGATCCAAAGTTTCTTAGGACTAATATGTAAATCATGGGTAGATCATCAACCCTCCCCCTTCTTCAGACAAAATGAGACTCCTTGGCAAATGTCTTTTGTTCTATGGGCCTCAATGCTCTCATTACTTAAAAAGAAAAAATTAATTAAATGATCTTCAGAGTTCTTTTCCAGCTCTAAATTATGTGAGTCAGTCTTAAAAGCAAGGAGGGAAAAATCCTATAATTACTCAACACCTACTCAGAAGAAAACTTTAACTCCAGGGGCATCGGAATTTCTCTATATTTTCCCAAAAATACAATTTGAAACAGAGGTAAGCAAGGTTGTAGACTACAGAGGGTCTCAGATTTCCATATTGTACCTCACTTCTATGTGATGCTTAGATTCCCCCACCTAGAACTTATCAACTCATCAACAAAATGGAAAGCCTCTTGTCAATATATTAACAGATAACTGAAAATCCATACTCAAAAAGTCACATGGATATGTCCTCATATATTTGTTCCCCCCTCCAATGGTACAGATCTCAACTCAGTCATAACTGTCTCTTCTATGCCTCTCTATACTCTCCCATAAGTTTACAACAGGAGTCCACTCAACCTGCAAGAGGTCTTCCTCATTTTCTCCTGACATGGTAAGTATACTAGTGGAATACTCTATCCATTTGTCATCCTTTCCCTTACCATGTGACCCATCCATCTGATTTTGCTATCTTACCTTTCTTTGACTGACTTTTATTCCTCTTCTTTAGAGTTCCTCATTGGTTATATGCTACACAGTCTATTTAAACCCACAATGAGCCTCTCTTCTGACTACTATATAATATTTCTTTTCAATTTTTCAGAGACCACAGTATTCCATGGTCCCACTGCTATACAGCTTCATTTACACTAGTATTTAAAAGATGGGCCTTTGGTTTTTAGGGGAAGCTTAGGGTCATCAAAGATACATTTTAATTCCTCAAATGCAATCCAGAATATTCTCCTTCTCCTGATCAACTCTAGATCAAACCCAAAAAACTCACTTTTCTTCTATACTATCTATCCCATGGTTATCCATCGAAACAATGCCATAACCTGAGCAATATTCTTTATCCACTAAGTCGTTTTAATTTGGCTGGTACAGCCAAAATCTTTTGAGGGATCAGATATCCTTCACAGAACTCTGTAATGTTGCAAGGCTAGATACAACCAGTAAAATACTATCTGTAAACAGGGCATTTAGAAGATTTTGCTTCATAGGAAATCCCTCTATACTGAATCCCCTCCACTTCAGTGCACATACTCTTTAGTGAGCACATATACCTCATTATTTTATGCCTTACCTGATGTGTATGATCAGAGGGTCATTAAACAGGGTTATTTGTGTTGTTTTATATTTCAAGGAATACTGGACAATTTTAATAATGGGAGATGCCTCATCAGAAAAGAACCTTTAAAGAACTCTTTTACTCTACTGAATCAAATGCTGTTTAAAAATAATAAGCATCGGGGCAGCTGGGTAGCTCAGTGGATTGAGAGCCAGGCCTAGAGATGAGAAGTTCTAGGTTCAAATCTGGCCTCAAGACACTTCCCAGCTGTGTGACCCTGGGCAAGTCACTTGACCCCCATTGCCTAGCCCTTACCATTCTTCTGCCTTGGAGCCAATAATACACAGTATTGACTCCAAGATGGAAAGTAAGGGCTTAAAAATAAATAAATAAGCATTAGATAGTACAACATAAAAGGAAAAAACCACAAAACTGAATGTTTTACAAAATTATAAAGAACTTGTTCCCAAAGAAGAGATATGAGAAAACACTTTCTCTTCCTCATTTGGAGAGGGAGGAGTCAGAATTAACATCCACAGCATTCTCCCCTTTTAGGATACAGTCATCCTTCACTATATCACAGTTCACTTACCACAGCTTTACCATATCATGGAGTTGTTTTTAAATATATCTAATTTTGTATCAGGGAGCTTTCACTACATTGCAGGATTTTGTGATTGCACAAGTTTGCCAACTTGAGATTATACACAGCACACTACTGGCTGATGGAATGAAAGGCAAACAACAATATGGCTGTGTTCTGTATCCTGGGCACTGATTGGCTCAGTGACTACATAAAGCCTTAAAATATATATAAATAATAAAATAAATATAATGCCACTACTTCGTGGATTTTTACCTATCATGGGGGTCTCTGGAGCATAACTCCCTCAATAGGTGAGAGACCACTGTTTTATTATTCTGTCCTACTGCCCATGCATGAGGTCTATAATCAAACAAAATATTTATCAGATGTCTACTACATGCAAGGCACTATTGAGAAAAGTTAGGCTGATCTCCATATAAGTTGGCTTGGAGTACTATGTGATATGGGGGAAGGCTTTGTCAAGGGGAAGTAGAGGCACCAGGCATTGTCAGCCTAACCGCTATCCTTAGGATTATGGGAAAACTGGATTAGTCTCTTTAGTAAACAGACACTATAATCACCAGGCAAAACTATCACCCTAGAATGACTTAAGCAAAAACATGGAAGACTAGGCCAAAGTATAGGGTTTATTCAAATAGTTCTGCAGCTTACGTGGTTAAGTTACATTTGGATTCCTAGCTGTCCAAATGACACTTAGCTGTCCAGCACTAAACATCCCTATAAAGTTTGATGCAATGGATAAGACATTAAAGATAGGTTACATTTTTGTTACAAGTTTAAGTTGGGACTACAATATCTCAGTTCACAGACCAGAATTAAATCCAGTCAAGTGTCCAAGTTTCTTCCTCAGTTCTGCTGCAGTTATAAAGGAATAATTGGGGGGGGGGGGGTGAGAGGGGGAAGGAGTGCAGCAGAGGGGTGAAGCTCCTCCAGGAAAAAGAAAAGCATTTGTCACTCACCTGTGATCTTCAGGCTTTGATTTCACAAGACTGTCCAAATACACTAAAAAATGGGCTGGATGATTCCTACAAAGCTGCATGATGTCTGACGGCATAATAGATGGAAAGAACTTGACCAGACACCTAAGGGCTTTTTCTCCAAACTTTTCATAAAGCCTGAAAAGAATCATAGATTCTCAAAAATGGTTCAAGACTCCAAAGGTCACTGGACCAATTCAAAGTATGACTCTCCTCTACTTCCTGGATAAGTGGTGATTCAACCTTCATTTGAATACTTCCACTGATAGGTGGATCATCACCACTTCCCCAAACAGCCCAATTGGTTTTTTGATAGGTCTAAGTTCTTCTTTATCCTGAGCTTGAATATATCTCTCTAAATTACATTGGAGTCCTGGTTCTACTCTTTAGAGACAAGAAGAACAAAGTTTGTGTTGGTTGGTTTTAATGTACAAAACAAAAAACCCATTCTTCTCCTCAATTCCCATTCCCATTCTGATACCCCATCTGCCATGCCAGCAGCAGGATTTTGTCCTCCCTCTACTATCCCTTGGCCATCTGCGTTCTTCACCCAACATGAGGCCTTGCTCTCAGCAAGTGCTAAACAAGCTAGATCTCTGATTTACATCTAGACAAAAGCCAGACCCACTTTCTCTAAAGTATAGTAACAAATGAGCCACAATTTTAGCTTAGTGCCAGAACTACCATATTACATAAAAGGTTTTTTAATTCAAAGAATATTAACAATGGTGTGAATTTAACATAAATTGTTCTCCTTTTCCCTTCTAAAAAAGGAAAGTTTTGAAAATCCATCTTGATCTTAAGCCTCAGTCCCACTTTTTTTATTGGGTATGCATATATACCATGGAAAAATGCTAGAGGCCTTGTGGTTCTCTGGTGTCCTAGAAGATGCTTGCCCCTTGTCCACCATGACGCCTGGTGTCCAGAAAACTGGCCTCTGATCTGGACTGAGGTCAAGTTTGTCTAACCAGGGAGACCCAGAAACTGGGATTATAAGAAAGGAAACTAAAGAAGCAGCAAGGTATTTTTTTTGAGGGGGCCCTTGGTATTTTGTCTGGGAACTTGGAAGGCATGCGCAGGCTTTGGCTATGAAGCAGCCTGCAGCTCTTTTGACTTTTCCTTGCACAATCATGTGACTGTTTTTTTCTCTCTCTCCAATCTGCTTTTACTATTTAATAAATAATTATGAATTAATATACAGTCTCCAGAGAATTTTAATCCTAACACAACTAATGATAAAAATTCTCAGCTATGTAACTATATGGAAGTTTAGTGACTGAAGAAAATGCATGTATTGTAACATCCCAGAAAGAACCCTGATAAGACAACCTACCTGATAACATGGACCATAAACAAAGGGTTGTCAGAAGAGGCCAAATCATCTAAGAACTTTAACACTGTCGGCATATCTCCAACTTCCATCTCTGAAGACACAGGACTGGAAAAAGCCATTTCTGAAAAACAAAACATTTGTCTTCCCTGACCTAGTAGTGGATGCTTAATGCATTCAAATAACAAATATTGAGTAAGTTCCTGTTATATAGACAATGTTAGGCACTATAGAAAGGATCGATTATCATCTGATCCCTATTCTCTAGGAATTTAGTTGAAAAGAAAAGGCATACACAAGGAAATTTTTAGAATCAATTGTGAAAGGTAAAATTATAAGGGAAAATGGCATTTTTAAACCTACCAAACTAAATTTCCAAAGGAACACTGCCCCCTACCAACTATCTCCCTGAGGAAGCCAGATTCTCATTACAAGGATGACTGAAATTGCTCAAAGCATCTTCAGAGACACCATCAGGGATTAGCGTTTTATTAATTTCACTGTTGGTCATTCTTCCTCCCCTGAGAGATTAAGTCATTTGACAAGGAAAAAGGAGTAGGAATAAAGGAGATGATGATACTATTTTGAGTAAAAAATATACAAAGTACAGAAAGCAAGGTGGCTCAGTGGATAGTCAGGTTTAGAGAAGGGAGTTCTTGGGTTCAAATCTAGCCTCAGACATTTCCTAGCTATGTGGCCCTGTGCAAGTCATTTAGCCCCCATTGCCTAAACCTTACTGCTCTTCTACCTTGAACCAATAAATAGTATTGATTCTAAGATGGAAGATAATTTTTTAAAAAATAAGCCAAGTATATAGTTTAGAAAATAATTTTGAATTCTAAGTTGTTCCAAAAATGCTTTGAATAATGGAAGGATTGTCCTAAGTATAAAATTCTAAAGCACATACAGAATAGTTGATTACTCGGTACTGAGAAAGGTTTTAATATATGACAACATAATTCTTGAGCAAAACTATTATTATAGTCTGTTACAGCTTATGTTTGTTTGTATAGTACTTCACATTTTATAAAGTGCTTAATATGAACTCTCATTGGTGCTCAAAACAACTGTTAAGTAAACAGCAGTAGAAAAGAGAAGGGTTCCTCATCTACCACTCATTGAAATACACCTCAGCTTCTTTTTTAAAAATTAAATTAAAACGCAGTCACTGGAACTATGCTGCAATCTAGCCATTCTGGAAAGCAATCTGGAACTATGCCCCCAAAGCTATTAATATGCATAATTTCTGACCCAGCAGTACCACTAGTTTATAATCAAAGAGATTAAAGAGGGAAAGGATCTATATGAACAAAAAGATTTATAGCAGCTCTGTGGTGGCAAAGAACTGGAAACTGAGAGTGTCCATCAAATGGAGAACGGCTGACCAAGTTACAGCATATGAACATGATAGAATATTACTGTTATTAAAAAAAGGATAAAGGTAATGGTTAAACCTGGGAAGATTTATATGAACTCCAATAAAGCTAGGTAGAACCAAGAAAATAATTTCTAAAATAACATCAATACTATAAAGATAACCAACTTTGCAAGATTTGGATATAGCCAACTATTATTACAAAGGACTCATAATGAAACAAATTGGCTACCTCCTAAAAGAGTTAACATATTCAGAATGCAGCTTGAGAGTTTTTTAGACATGGCCCATACAGGAATTTGTTTTGTTTGAGTAAGCATATTTATAAGGATTTGCTGTTCCTTCTTTCTCAATTCAATTGTGTTAGGAGAGAAGAGGAAGAGAAGACAGATCTTCATTTGAAAATTTTTTAACTAAAAATGAGGTAAAGAAAAATTTAAGAAAAAAATTTTAACTGATTTAAGAAGAAAAGGAAGGTTGTTGGCAAGGTAAAAGGTACTACAAACTTCTTTCTCAATTATTTTTTGAAATCCTACAATCCAAGATGCCATATTGCCTTTTCCCTCAATCTCTCACTCTCCAAGGTTAAAAAAAATCATTTTTACCTTTCAGTCCTTCAACATAAGTATCCCAAACCCTGGGACTGTCAGAATATCTAATCTTGGCACACTGCTTCACTCTTTCCAAGTCCAAGAGAAAAAAGTATTTTTTTATAAACTGACAAACAGGAATCCAGTGAATGGTCTGCTGTAAATCTTGATTTACGTCTACACATGTGACATTAGAACTAAATACACATAACTCTAGACACAGAGTTGTCAATTGAGCCAGATCCTTCTGAAACCCGTTTTCTATAAAATATGGAACATGTACTCGAAAAAGGTCATCTGATGATTCCCTCAAACTGTTTCCTAATTTGTGTGTTATTTTGCCTACAGAATTTTCATTATCTGAACAATTCCTTTGTTCTTGTCCAATGTTTGCTTCTAAATTTTCTTTTTTAGATTCACCAAGTAAACCAGGCATATCCTGGTCTGTCTTTGTATGCAAGCTGGCATTCTCTGAAATATTGAGAAGATCTTTCATTGCAAATGTTTCTTCTAAGTGTAAAAGCCACTCCTGTAGAACTAGTCTCAAAGATGTAGGTTGAAACAGAACCAGAGGATCTTGAAGCTTGAATCTGCATGAGAAGGAAGAATATTTCAGCAGAATTTAGGTAGACTTACTGGCCAAAATTCCCAAATATGGCAAAGTACTTATAGCAGTCTTTTGTCTGTCAGCAAAGAGGAAGAAACAAAATAAATGCCCATCAACTGTGGAATGGCTAAATATATTGTGGTACATGAATGTAATGGAATATGACTATGCTATAAAAAATGAGGAATGTGATGAATACAAAGAAGCCTGGAAAAATCTATATGAACTCATTCAGAGTAAAATGGAGCCAAGAATGTAGAGCCAATATACAAAAATCGAGCAGCATTTGAATGAAGAAATATGAGAAGACACTCCCAACCAGCCCCTCTGTGGAGGCAGATGGTCCACAGGTGTCACACTATACAAGTTTTTACATTTTCACTGTATTGATCAACTGTAATTTTTTTCTCTCTTTTTCTGGCTCTATAAAATACTATTTGTTATATGGTATGGCTCTAGGAAGGTATACTAGGGATAATTATGATGATATTAAAAAAAAAAAGAAAACCAGAAGACATCAATAAAAACTTTTTTTAATTCATTCCCACATTCCCCCCAAAAAAAATTTCAGAAAGACTCCAAAAAATTTAGGGACAAATAATCAAAAACTAAATAACTCCTACCTAATAAACACTACTATTAGATTTCAGGGCTTTTATTTTCCCAGCATGAAGATGCTCAATCATTCCCACTGAAAAGCCTAATACCAGGTTGAATCTCTCCACTGCCCTTTAGGTAAACCCATCCCAGATCCTTGGTGCAACAACTGCTGCTGGTCTCACAAAGTCTTTCCTTTTATTTATTATTCAGTGCAATGAAATTATGGAAGTCCTTTCTTACACTGTCTCAGTAGTTGCTACCTTGAGCTCTTGTAGCTTATCTTCTTCTGAAGACTGGCTTTTCACATCTGTCCTGAAAAGAAATAGAAAAGATAAGCAGGATGCCCACAGAAAGGTGGAAGTGTGGGTTTGGGGTATTTAACAGTAGTGCCAAAGTCCTATCTGTCTAGAGGTCCAAAGGCTTGGACCTAGTACTTCAAAGGGAATATCTGCAGCACAGATTTTTTGAGCAACCCTGCTGCGTTCTTAGTACTTTTCAAAAAGTTTCCCCCAATACAATTGGAGATTTTGACTTTAAATGATCACTCTATTGCAAACAGTAATGATATTTAGTGGATCCCAGTAGAATTGCTCATCAGCTCAGGGAGAGGGGAAGGAAAAAAGGGAGGGAAAAAATATGAATCATGTAACCATGAAAAAATATTAATTATTAATTAATTAAATGAAGAAAAATTTTTTTTTATTTTCCCCCAGGCCTCAGCCCATGGCCCTGCACTAGGTCCCACAAGTCAAGGAAGAGTGAACCCACAGCCAAAGTTCCCAGGACAGCACTCTCTCTACAGCAGCATCACAAGGACCAAATGCACACTGTCAGGTCAGGCATCTGTGGTAGCTCCCTCTGCTGGAGAGAAGAAAGTTCTAGATACTGTCTACCTCCAAGCCAAATCCCTGGAAAGTCAGCTGTCCAGTCTACTACAGATTAACAGCTCCTATTTTATTTTCCCCATCAAGCTGCCGGTGAATTACAACCAAGCGCCTAACTCCATCTGAATCTGTATTTTACTTAAGGGTTCTTTCAAAGTCATTAGTCAGAATGTAAGAGGTCAACATAAAAATTAATATTTAATGTATTTCACAGCAGGTAACATGAGAACAGAGGAAGAGAATAATGTTCTCCAGCCAATCAAGAGAGAAAAACCTCCCTCAGTCCAGGAAGTATTTTCCAAGTATCTTTGGTTTTATTTCTACTAGTTTTGCCTTCATTAGTATCCCCAATGCTTAGTATAATACCTGACACATACTAGGTGCTTAATAAATGCTTGTTGGCCTGACTCCCCTTATTCAAATTTATATAAAACTTTAAGATTAGAGTGTTTTATTACCTCCACTTTAGAGATGAGAACACTGACAATCAAATCAATTAGTGCCCTGACCAACAGGACATAGTGCAAAGCGAAAGGGAGGACATAAATAGGAAATCAATGCACTGATCTGGGTTGGAATTCTAAATAGTTTCTGAGGACAGAAAACATCTGTCAGAAGCCTGACCAAACTGACCTTTCATGCCTCCCTTTATGGTGATGACAGGACACTGGGGTCCTCAAATCCCTATCTTCAAATGAAAAGCACATATACTTCTTGCTGCCAAGCTCCTCTGTAATACAATCCTATCTGACCAGCATATAAGCAGAACACTATGCCAGAAATTAATAGAACAGGGGGTTGCTGTAGTTTTTAAGATCACTACATTTGAAGTCAGAGGTTCTCAGTTCAAATCCAGGCTCCAGTACTTATTTTCTGTTAAACCTTGGACAAGCCAAGTGATCTCTCTGGGCATCAGTTTCCTCATCTGAAAAATGATGAGTTGGATTTGAATACATCCACAGTCTCTTTCACATTTAAATGTATTCTCTGTGTGACTGACCTTAGGTAAGTGTTTCAAGCCCTGTAGATCTCACTATGGCTTTTCAAGCCCTCCAAGACCTAGCCCATTCCTACCTTTCCAGTCTTCTTAGTCCAGCATGTTCACTGACAGCTCCAAAAAAAGGAGGTTGGGCTAGATTTCTTGTAAGCTCTCTATTCATGCCAATAATGGCTAATAAATTTCCTAACCCAATCAAACTAGCCAGAAGGATGTTAAAGAAAGGCTCAAAAAAGGTAGCTGGTTGCGATGAAACACCAGACAACATTTCTGAGTCACTAATATACAACATTACATGCCAACAGGTAAAATCTCATCTGAACCTCACTGTACCATGACAAAGGTTTTACAGAAACTATTTTATACAAGGAAAATGAAGATGAAGAGAGATTAAATGACTTTTACATGAGTCACACAGTTATTAAGTGTCAGATTCAGGCCTGGCACTGTGGTCATTCTGAGTCAAAGTCAGCACTCTCTCTGTCAGTGACGGCACACCCAGACCCTGCTACTGTAGTTTTATCTCAGTTCAGCAAGCCAATTTTGCACACTTATCTAGGCTAACTATGTCTAAGACTTACTCATGTTGATCTTCCTGGGGACAGGACATTATGTTAGCATCCTCCTCATGGGGCTGCTCATCACCTGTGGCTTCAGGTCTTGTTTTTAAATCAGAACTTGAATGAAGGGTGCCAATCTTTTCAGTAGTTTTCCGCACAAAACTAGAAACACTGGAAGGCAAATGTCAAAAAGTTTATATGAAATAATTTCTGTGGGAATAGAAGATTTTATGTTTGAGGCTTATACCACAGCAGCTCCTATCACTCAGGTTTGACTTCATTTATTTAAAAAATATTTGTTTAGCATAATTTCATCAACCACACACTTCATCTCTAACCCATTTAAGGATCATGTTATAATATTTTACTTCCTTTCTTACTACTCTGTAAGGTTCATGAAGGCTAAAAATGTTTAAGTCATCTTTTCAACTTCTCCCAGTGTCATGCACATAGTAGGTCCTTAACAGAGGTTTAGTTATTTTAACTGAATTTTTTAAATGATCCTAAAAAAGACTTGTTGATAGTTTTAAAAAAATGTTATTATTTTATTTGATACATGCTTCAATATTTGTTTCGAAACAATCAAAGTGGGCTATGTGGCCACCTGTTCCCTTCAAGACAAACTAGAACTCAGAATTGTTTGGTGGTTATTTTGGCAACCCACTATTATAGCCATATCAATGATCAGAATTTATATCTAGTTAGATCTAGATGGTCATTTAAGCAGTGGCATAAAGGCTTTTTATTAAGACAAATCTGTGTATGCCCCTTCCACAAAGTATAAATACAAATACTAACCTATAGTTAAGCAAAAAAGTAAGAATTAGGATTAATTTCTCAATTTTGAATTCATGCTGAGACAAGATCCAAAAA